>NC_134702.1:164327645-164659787 GCF_043290135.1 Rhipicephalus microplus | reverse complement strand
TCTTTCCTCGTATTGCGCGTGTGCTCTCGGCCAGTCATTCTAGGAATAGACTTCCTTCGTGAATACGGCGCCGTCATCGACCTCCGTGAATTACTTGTGTCGTTCGAGGATCCTTTTTGCGCTGCAACTGACAGTATGCAATTCCGGAAAAGAGCACTCCGTGTTACCGACGATTCTCTGACTCTCCCACCTCGAAGCAGCCTCTTTGTCAAAGTAGAATTGGGACAGGACTTGTCTGACGCGGTAATTGCAGAGGCCAATTTGTCTCTCCTTATTTCACAACAAATCTGTGTTGCCCGAGGAATCATTCAGCCTAGCAATAGGCATGCTCACCTGCTGGTCACGAACTTCAGCGACGGATATCGCCACCTAACGAGACACACTGCCATTGCATATTGTGAAGAACTTGCCGATGCCGATGGTCCATCTACGTTAGCTTCATTTTCATCGAACGGCCACCCTGACGAGGCATTCGTGAGCACTCTCGACGTAAACGAGAGACTACCTTCGGCTCAACGAGAAAGCCTTTTGCGTATACTCGGCTCATTTCAAGACTGCTTTGCCACTACGTCAAGGGTTAAACAGACACCACTTGCTCAACATCGTATCATCACGGAACCTACTGAGAGACCCATCCGACAACATGCCTATAGGGTGTCGCAAAAAGAGCAAGATGCTATACGTGACCAAGTCCAGCAGAGGCTTCAGGACGACGTCAATGAGCCATCGACCAGTCCCTGGGCTTCGCCAGTTGTGCTAGTAAAGAAGAAGGATGGTACGTTGCGTTTTTGCGTTGATTACCGTAAACTGAACAAGGTCACCAAAAAGGACGTTTATCCTCTACCCCGGATAGATGACTCGTTGGACCGTATACGCAACGCTAAATATTTTTCCTCCATGGATTTGCGTAGCGGCTACTGGCAAATCGCAATGGACGAGCGCGACCGCGAAAAGACGGCGTTTATTACTCCCGACGGTCAGTACGAGTTTAAAGTGTTGCATTTCGGTCTATGCTCAGCGCCAGCTACTTTTCAAAGAATGATGGATACGGTTCTCACGGGGCTCAAATGGCAATCATGCCTTGTTTACCTTGATGACGTCGTGGTCTTTGCAGACACGTTTGAACAACACGTCCAACGCCTTTATGCAGTTCTTTAGGCAATTAGAACAGCGGGGTTGTCTCTCAAACCCGACAAATGTCATTTTGGATATGAAGAACTGAAGTTCCTAGGTCACGTTGTGAGCCATGCTGGCATCCGCCCAGATCCCGAGAAAATCCGCGCCGTTGCCACCTTTCCCGTGCCCACAAATAAGCGCGACCTACGCCGATTTCTGGAGCTTTGTGCGTATTACAGGCGCTTTGTCAAAAACTTCTCGAAGATTGCTGAACCCCTCAACAAGCTTACAAAAGACAGTGTCTCGTTTGTTTGGGGTCCCGATCAGTACCATGCGTTCGACACCCTCCGAAACCTCCTCCAGGCTCCGCCTGTACTAGGTCATTTTGACGAAAGCGCTGACACGGAATTACACACTGACGCCAGCAACGTTGGACTAGGAGCGGTATTAGTTCAGTGGCAAAATGGCATAGAGCGCGTGATCACTTATGCGAGCAGAACGTTATCCCCAGCGGAGAAAAACTATTCTGCAACCGAAAAAGAATGCCTCGCTGTTGTCTGGGCCATAACAAAGTTCCGCCCATACTTATATGGCCGCCCATTCAGGGTAGTTAGCGACCACCATTCCCTTTGTTGGCTCGCGAATCTCAAAGATCCCTCAGGTCGTCTAGCACGATGGAGCCTTCGGCTACAAGATTTCGATGTCACCATCGTCCACAAATCTGGGCGGAAACACACCGACGCCGACTGTCTCTCACGTGCACCGGTCGAAAATGCCAACACTGACCTTGAAGACGACGAGACTTTTCTTTCTGCCGTATCAGCGAGCAGCTTAGCGGAGCAACAGCGTCATGACTCGGAGCTCATCCCGCTCATTGACTACCTGGAAGGACGCAATTCCCACCTTCCCCGAAGCTTTGCGCGCTCACTATCTTCCTTTTGTTTCCGTGATAGAGTGCTTTAAGAAAAGAACTTTCATCCTACACAAGCTATGTATCTGCTTCTTGTGCCAACTGCGCTTCGTGGTGACATTTTACGTGCGTGTCACGATGAGCCATCATCCGGATACCTCGGCTATACGCGCACGCTGCAACGGATTCAACGCTCCTACTACAGGCCACGTCTTGCGAAGACTGTGAAGCACTACGTTCGCACATGTCGCGACTGTCAGCGACGTAAGATTCCACCTTTACGACCAGCGGGGCTACTGCACCCAATTGGCCCACCAAAGGCGCCCTTTCATCAGATTGGCATGGACTTGCTGGGGTCATTCCCCACGTCTTCGTCTGGAAACCGGTGGATTGTCGTCGCTACAGACTACTTAACACGCTACTGTGAAACCAAGGCACTTCCAAAAGCCACCGCAGCAGATGTCGCCGAATTTTTTGTTAACAGCATCGTCTTACGTCACGGTGCTCCAGCTGTCATCATAACTGATCGTGGGACAGCTTTCACCGCAGAGATGCTGCAGGAAGTCTTGCGGTTAAGTGGCACGGAACATCGTAAAACAACGGCTTACCACCCGCAAACAAATGGGCTGACTGAACGACTCAATAAGACAATTGCAGACATGCTGTCAATGTATGTGGACATCGATCACAAGAACTGGGACACCATACTTCCCTACGTAACTTTTGCGTATAACACTGCTGTTCAAGAAAGTATCGGTTTCACGCCTTTTCGCTTAGTCCACGGTCGTGACGTCACGACGATGCTCAACGCCATGCTCCTGCCCGACAACTTAGGAATATACCACACGGATGCCGCCAAATTCGCGCAGTGCGCAGAAAAGGCCCGTCAACTTGCTCGTCACCGCATTCAACGTCACCAAACCGCTGACGCGCGCCGCTACAATCTTCGACACCATGAAGTTATTTTTAAGCCAGGTGATGAAGTCTGGGTGTGGACCCCTATCCGACAGCGTGGACGTTCCGAAAAGCTTCTTCGCCGCTACTTCGGCCCTTACAAGGTTGTGCGACGTCTCAGTGACGTCACTTACGAGGTTCTCCCACAAGGCAATTCGAGACGTTCCCGTTTCACCCCGCAAACTGAAGTCATTCACGTTTCACGTCTCAAACCATACTTTTCGCGCTGTGAATCGCCAGAGAGTGACTGACTTTATTAGTAACTTCGCGTCTTTCTTTTTGTTTCGTCTTTTTTTTTACATTTTTCCTATTTTTTTATTTCTCTAACTTTTGTCCCCACAACCAACTACGTTATTCCGCCTTACGCCATTCATTTTGCTCGCATGCTAATTTTCATCTAATTTTCTTTTCTTTTTTTTGCCTTCATGTACAGCATCGAGACGATGCTTCTTGGGAGAGGGGGTAATGCCACCATTGATGAACGAGCCACTGTGGCTCATACGCGTTTTTGGGCGCGAAGAAGAAGAGAACATCTTCGTTGCTCTGGTTCAAGTGAACTCCTGGCTGCGGGTCTTGTTTTGTTCGTGACAATATATTGCAGTAATTGAAGTTAACTTGCTCCACATCTCCTTGCCACCTGAGAAGCCCTCGAACATGCAAGAATATTAACTGCGGTTCACTTTTTTCGTAAATTTAGTTAAATTCTTTTTTTATTTCAGAAAGGAATCCAATGCGTCTGGATTGCGATTTTTCAAGAATAGTTGATACATGCTATTTTTCACATTTATCATTTTTATCAGGTTCTTTGTGACGCAAGGTTTCCGCGAACGTTTAAACTTTTCTAATTTCTTCGTATGAAAAACATCGCTTGTAAATACGGGAAATTATCTCCATAAAACTGTCGTACGCTGCGTTTGCTGATGAGCACGAGAGCGCTGCTGCCCAATTGTTCTGGAGATGTCCTTTCTAGACTGCGAAAGAGAGTTTTCAGTTATATTCTGGCACCGGAATTTGTAGGTTGGGTTTGATATGACACGGCAGTTATCAATAACTAAGTATTTTGGCAAATGATCAAAGTGTAATGTTGACTGTCTCAGAAAAGAGACTTTCACGTGGTAAAATGGTAATAAAAAGCTCCAGTAACATCGTGCTAGTTGCTGAAATGCGAGTTGGTTGCAGTATCACATTTCATAACAAATACAAATAAAGAATCATACAAAATTCGGACTGTTTTGATGTATTTGAAAGTATGACGATATATAGGTCGCCATCTAAGACTAATTTATACTGATGTATATGTATATTATTATGAGAGAGTATCGCGTCCAGCTGCTCAAAGAACTCACCTAAACTACCATCAGGTGGACGGTACACCACTTCAAAAAGAATCTTCCCACATTTCAAACATATTACCTCAATATCTGACGTACATAAAGACAGGTCATGAAGCAGTTCATAATTATTACCTCTTTAAATAAACATATACGCCTCCACCTCCTCTAATGGGTCTGTTCAAGAAAACTGCGTTATAATCTTCTAGTTGCATGTCTCCATCAGCCGAAAATCACGTTTCTGTCAACATAATTACAGAAAACGAGAAGCCAAAATCACTCAGAAATACACAGATTTTATCCTGTTTGCCTCGTGCTGACTGTATCTTTAAATGAATAAAAGTAAGAGGTGAATCGCATTTCTCAACCGTATTACGCTTTAACTCTGACGGAGTAACACTAGAAGTGTTCATTTCAGATGCTGATGGGTCAACAGGAAATCGTGCATTGTAAAGTTTATAATATTGCGACATAAACCGTGCGTTGGAACGACAGGTCAACGACGAAGTTTGCGACAGCTATTCTTATCGAACAAATTTTATAGCCATAAACTGGATAGCCAGCATCAACGAAAAATAGTAACGAAAACAAGCTACTGCAAGAGGATTGGTGCATCCCAAGGAAATAGGAGGGAGTGAAATGTAGTCCCGCAAATAACAACTCACACGCCCAAATTTTTTTGTGATATTGTGAAGCGTATATTTCATGAACAAACATAAACTCAATTTCAAGAGCATGCGTGGTACTTGACCCACTTAGGAACGAAAAATAAGCATGAAACGAACAACCGAAATTCTCGTTTACAGCGGCACCACACTATCTGTGCCCACAACACAAACCGCCTTTTTTCAAGCACTGCTTTCACGAAGAACTGTTCATTTTGTTTACGTCATCCCTGCTTTCAATTTTGATCTTAGTTGCGTTTTCAGTATGCCGCGCAAAGATTTTTCCATGGCGAATCCAGACATATTTCCAACCAGTCTCACGCTTGCGTGCCGTAGCCTGACCAAGAAGTCGTTTCAGTTCTGCGCACAGATGTTCATTTACAAACGCCGCTGACCGAAAGGAGCAATTTCGTTGAAATTACTGGCAATCGTCGAGAATCCCAAACTGCCATGAGTACAGGCACATACAGTTTATTGAAATTTGAGTTTACTAAAATGTGAATGAACGTTGGGACATTAGAAAACAGCCCTACAAAAATCACTGAAAAACTTTATGCCCTTGCTTTCCTCTTTTTTTTTTGGCAGTTCAGGATAAACGACGCCCATCCGTACGCAACACTTTGTCTTGCTCACCCGTAAAAAAATGCATGCGGCACCTAATAAAAAAACTGCACAACTTCTGACATAGCGTTCACAAAATGTATTCCACAGCCAGCACTGAAGACAAAGCGGTCTTCCAGCAGGTTGTTATAACAATGTTAATGTAAACACTGGCACAGGCTATTTTGTCCACGCTGCCAGACTTTTTTTGCCAGACTTACCATTGATTTCTTTGTCGGCTGCAGTGAACGTGGTGACTGTTGCATCTCAATCTAGAAAAGCCTTTTCTTAGATGGGCCCTTTGTTGCACGCGAACGTTGTTTTGGTTCGGAAAGATAACAAGGCAAACCTCCGAAAATCCTTAGTACGGCATCTTTCACCAGTCACGGTCGTTCGCAGTGCAGCAAAACGACGTCTCCATTAACTTTGTCTATTACATTTCGTATGGGCTGCATTGTGACACTTCCATCTTCATTTCTAACCCATCTCTTTTGTCGTGTGACGGAGATTACTCCAGCATCTTTAAGATAATCCAGTAGGTCATAATCACTGTATTCGAGTGGAACATCTCTTATCTTTGCTAGGGTCTTCATGTAAGACTGAGGTATCATCACTTGTACAGGCAATCCAGCCACACTTTTGATCAGCAGTAACTTGTTTGCCGAGTACAAAGACCGTACTCCAACACAAAAACTTCCGTCTCTGTTGATTCTTGATGATGTCACTTTCTCATTGATAGCAGAGATTATCTCAGACGCTATGCGATTGGGATTCACCTTCCAGAAGGAGTCCTCGGCAGCGATTGGTCTGAATACCACCGGTATCCCCGTAGCTCTGTTCTTGTGATGGGTGACCACCGTGTAAGCTCCCTCGTCTTCCTTGGGTGCTTCTGTATCCATCTGTGTCATGTCATTAAGGGAGTACGTCGATGTAGCGTCATCGTTGTCAACCCCTTCCTCCTCTGTACGCCTCTTCTTACACTGCGAGGCCTCGCTGCTCTCTGTAGGGGACGTCGATATTGTTGCTGAGCCTGCAGCAACTTGAAGTCGAGCGGGATGGATAAGTGGTGCTACTCTTGGCGCTAGCGGCATCTCGTTGTCCCCCATACCCGGGCTTTGCCAGGTATGAGGCACGGGCCCGCTAAGGGGCGATTCTGATCGCGATGCGTAGTGAAACTCCGACTCACCGATGTTTAGCTGCCACTCTGGAGACAGTCCACCCACCGTACACACTGTAAAAAGATCCTGAACTCAATATAATAACTGAATTAAGAGAGCGAAATGAAGCTACGGGCTTCTTCCATTCACTTCTTCTTCCTCCATTGCCAAAAAGAGTTGCTCTCGGCTTTACGGTTCACACTGTCGAGGAATACATTGAGCCAATGGTAAGGTGTTACAACTCCCAGAGATATGGGCATAAGGCTAAGACTTGCAGGGGAACCAAGAGATGCAAGTTATGTGCGGGCGCACATGATTACAAAGAATGCACCTCGAAGCGTCAACCTAAGTGTGCAAACTGTGCTGGACTACATCCGGCGTCGTTCTCAGGCTGCTCTTGAAACCGTTTGGCATCAGCGGCACAAAGAGAGAGAATTGTAAAAGGGTACCATAAGATACAAAAAGGTCCAGCACCCAATGCGGATATAGTCGAAGATGTTCCTGCGGCACAAAGAAGTGCAAAACAGTGGCGCCACGACTCTTACTCGGAAGTATTGAAGCGCTCAGCACCAAAACATTGCGTTGGAAAAGAAGTCCGGGCCCAGGAACATGCTGAAGTGGAACTTTCTACCAGGCCAGACACAGCCAAAGAGCCACTGACTACCAAAGGGAAGGGTCACAGCAGCTTGCTGAGTAAAACTTCTTCGAGAAATGCGATCTCGGCGGAGACAGCCGGAAGCGAGCAAGTCATTTTGCCAATAATCTTTGCGGCTCTCAAAGCAATTCTACGATCCCTGCCACAAGCAGGCTCTTTACCAGAAGTGAAATTGCTGCTAGATGTTGAGCATCTTCTCTTGTCGTAATCATGGCTACCGGACTATCTAACTGGTACAAAAGAAGTGCAATATTCCAGTGGAACTGCAACGGTTTGCAGAATAAGAGTGGAGATTTTCGGAAATTCGTCGCTCAGCACGGGTTTCCGATTTTGTGTATTTCCGAAACAAGAGTATCCACTAACTTTCGCTTGTCCAATTATGTGGTGTACCAAGCAGACCGTCCTGCTGCAAAAAGCAGAGTGATGTTGTGTGTGAGACGCGATATTCCGTCGACACTTGTGGCTACTTCAAAAACAGATGCGCCGGAATTTGTTAGATGCAAAGTGAAGTTTGGTAACGTTACTGTAACTGTAGTTAGTGTTTACGTGCACCCTCAAGCAAACGTTTCATACGCAGAGTTGGCTGCAGTGTGTAGATCTGACCATGATCCCATAATTATATGTGGTGATTTTAACGCGCACCATGAATTGTGGGGTAGTGAGCGTTGTAGTGTAAGGAGATCTGCTATAGTAAAAATATGCGAAGATTATGGTTACACTATACTAAATGATGGTTCTCCAACGTTTCTACGGGGGCATAACTACTGCAGCGTACTAGACATTACTGTGTGCTCCTCTGAATTAGCGGCTGGAGCAGACTGGACTGCAGATGCTGACACAAGAGGAAGTGACCACTTGCCAGTATTCATATATCACCCAAAGTTGAAGAAAACAAGAAATAACCGCGCAACAAGAATCACAAACAGGGCAATCTTTCGAGAACTACAGAGACAAAATCTTGAACCCTGTTCTGACGCAGAAACGTATGCATCTAAGATAAAAAATTTTCTAACAAAAGCAACTCGTACAGTACCCATTCCAGATGGGTATTCGGGTGTTGACGCTGAGTATGAGAGGCTTCGGGCAATACGACGCCGATCTGAAAGAAGATATCGCAGGTCAGGTAATTTAGAAGACTTCAAGGTTGCACAGAAAGTACACACTACAATGCGTAACCAACTGCAGAAGCTTTCAACCAAAAGGTGGCAAGATTTATGTGCCTCACTTTCCCCATTTACCTCGGCGACTCAACTGTGGAACATGGTACGCGCCCTCCGACAGCCAGTAGTCCACTCGAGACCTCTACAGACTCTAGCGCTGTCTCGAGGAGTTAGCGAACGGGTGATTGCCGAAGAATTTTGCGATCTTATACTGAGAAATGGAGAGACCGCCCAAACGAGCGAATATAAATCCTCAGCAGAATCAGCTTCGGCGGTTGTAACAAAGTCCTCTGCGATCAGTTCATCAGATCTGGATGACAGCTTCACACCAGAGGAGCTCCAATATGTGTTGTCTTCAGTAAAACGAACAAGTTCACCAGGAACAGATGGAGTTACATACGCTGCTCTTGCTCATTTGTGCAAAAAAGGAAAATAACACCTGTTGCACATCTATAATAAAATTTGGCAAGAAAAAAAAGTTCCGGAAAGTTGGAAGATATCAAAAGTAGTACCGTTGCTAAAGCCAGGGAAGAGCCCTATGCAGTTGGACTCGTTTAGGACGGTTAGTTTGACAAGTTGTTTTTCAAAAGTGATGGAAAAAATGATCAATGAACGAATTTCATGGTGGCAAGACATGAAAAAACTACTACCAGAAAGCATAGCCGGCTTCAGAAGAGGTAGATGCACAATGGACTGCATTCTGGATTTGGTCACAGATGTGGAAAACCAACGAACGCAAGGAAACATCACTGTCGCTGTATTCCTTGATGTCCACCGAGCATACGACACAGTGAGTCACGTTCACGTTCTGGAAGGCCTGGCGTTACAGGGATTCAAGGGCAAGATACTGCGTTGGATCACTGACTTCCTGAAGCACCGGAAAATTCTTGTAGTTACGCAGGAGGGCCCAACGTCAGAACATGTCGTCAACCAAGGAGTGCCACAGGGCAGCGTACTAAGCCCTACTCTCTTTAATGCAGTCATGGCGCAGCTCCCGTATAATCTTCCACCCAACATCAGATGTTCAGTATATGCTGATGATATAAGTATATGGACGTCTGGTCCATCGTTTTTGGATATACAACAAACTCTACAAGAATGATTGGATAATGTAGACCATTTTCTAAAACAAAGAGGTATGGCACTGAGTCTGGCCAAAACAGCGATACTTCCGTTTACATTAAAGAGACCTGGAAATTTCCAGATTATTCTGCAAAATCAGCCTATTAAAATGGACAAAACTCATAAATTCTTGGGAGTAATTTTAGACCGGAGACTAACATGGTCGCCTCATGTCCAGTCCCTGGAACAAAAAGTGAATCAGGCCATTCGAATCCTCCGGCATCTCTGCGGGGCCAAATGGGGTGGTACTATAGAGTCGTTATTAGCCCTACATAATGCCTGGATACGCCCCATCGTAACTTACTCACTGCCCCTGCTGCACGGACTCCCAGCCTCCACCGAAAGGAAACTGCACTTGTTATTGGCAAGGAGCTTGAGGGTATGTCTGGGTTTACCACGGTCAACTTCCAGTGATTTAGTGTATGCGGAGGCTCGAGAGCCACCTTTGGCAGTACTGCGAACTAAAGAAACATCTCGAAATTTATTTAGAATTTTCACGCAACATGAAAGTCATTTTTATCTGGTGCACTAACACAAAGAACGGCAACGAGACTACAGGATACTATATCATCATTTCAAGCAGTAGTACCAGAATTTAAACAATGGAAACCTTCAAAACCACCTTGGACGCTGCCACTTCTCAACGTTATCCATGAAATAGACGACATAGAGAAGAAAGCAGCCATGGCACCTCTAGTAGCGGCACAGTTGGTACTTCATCAGCTTCATGTAATGCATAATGAAAAAACGAAGATATATACATATGGATCATGCACAGAAGAAGCGTCAGCCTGTGCGGTCTTTATACCCGAAATTCAGGAAAAGAAGATGTACAAATTATCGCACAAATCTTCATCGACGACAGCAGAATTGGTGGCTATCTTTGAAGCAGTTAAGCTTATCTGCGAGAATCCAGATCCACAAAAATGGGTGATATGCACTGATAGCAAACCTGCTCTTCAGCTAATCAGAAATGTGAGATCACCTTACAGAAATGGCGAAATACCACAATGTATCGCAGAAACTGTAGAATATGCCTCATCGCAGGGTCACAACATCGTATTCCAATGGATACCCAGCCACATTGGAATAAAGGGAAATGAAGATGCTGATAGTCTCGCGAAGAAAGCATTGAAGGAAGGACGGGATTGCACAATCCCTATATCTGGGACGGATATTCGACATTTTTTATCGCAAGGAGCTAACCATTGTTCGATGGAGAAGTGGTTTGAGAGCCCTAAATCAAAGGAAACGGTACTTTATGAAGTTGATCCACACAGAAAATTTTCCATAGCGACAGACCTTCCACGACACCTAGAGACATTGATCCACCGACTTAGATTGGAAGTAGCATACACAAACAGCTTCCTGCACAAGATACATCGATCCAACTCACCGGAATGCCATTGTGGTCATGCAGAAGAAAATGTTCGCCATATTCTTTTGGAGTGCATTAAATACGCGAAAGAAAGAGAAAAATTAAGGAACAAATTAGCAAGTTTGGACAGACGGCCCCTCACAATAAAGAAACTACTTGGACCATGGCCTGAGATGCATCTTCAGAAAAAGGCAATAATCGTCCTGGCAGACTTTTTAGTGGAGACCGGACTGGACAAGCGCCTATGACTGACAGCCAGAAATGAGTATTATGTAAAGGGTGGTCATGTATATACTGGCATTAGAGTAGTAAGGTGTGCGTGAAAGAAGTTTATGACTGTGTGAACTGCGTGAAGAAAACTGTGTATTGACATGTTATTTGAACTGGTTTCAGTGTGCTATTATGTGTTTTTTTCCTTTTCCGTATTGTTAATTTTTGGGTACCGTTCTGTATTATTTTTTTATTTTTCGCGGCAGAACTCTGTGATATGGAGTAGCCGAGGCAATAGGCTCCTCAACCTCTCCACAGCAAAACAGTTAAAACAACAACAACGACAACTTTGTCTATGTCTGCATGATGATGTCTGCATGTAAAATGTCACTGGCGTCAAAAAGTCTTTCACATACGCGAGCGTACTTTGAGTCGCACGAATATCCAGCAGTCCTGTCGCGGGATCGCACGTTTCCAACATCGCTGTCAATCGACCTCGAAAAGCAAAAAAATTGGCAGATCCCACGTACAGTGGGAATCGATGATATGCGAAGCACGTATAAGAAATGTTGATATGTCACTTTAAAGTCAGAACCACGTTACAATTAAGGTGGAGATAAACGGTGTCATACATGATTTCCGTGTCATGATTAAAATGTTTAATGTGTCCTTTACATTGGTCATCTATTCACGTCACGTGATACCAAATTTAGTATATGTTAAGCTAGCGAAACGAACGCGAGCATGCTATGAGCGTGGTATGTTGTGATGTTTTTACATGACACGCACGTCAGGATTAACATGATTGCACCAGTAAAATAATTTGTCACACGTTGACGTCTCGTAACACCAAATTCGTTATATGTGGAGCTAGTAAAACGGTCACGAACGCATCATGAAGAACCCATTATACACCAATGTAGCGTTGACACGCACGAGCGCTGAGCCAACGTTGTCTGGGCACAGCGACTCTAGGTTAGCAAAACGCGAGCACTCTGTAGTCTGACGCTGATCGCAACCAGTGTCTGTCCGCGTGGCCCGACGGCAACCGGCGCGAATTGCGACATGCTGCATTTTGTGCCGATGTGTTAGTCTAACAACACTGCGTCTCCCACTTTTCGGGACCAAGTGACGCCGGACTGGCTGAAACATGCTTGCGTCAAAGCAACACAATGCGGCGTGTGCCTGCGAGTATATGGCAGGAACAGCGTCTGGCGTGTCAACACCAGCCTGACGTGACGAAATGAACACCGTCATGTCGAAATGTATTGGCACCTTGACTGTGGCGTGCAGTCTTGTTCTCACATGACACGCACCGTTCATTATCATATTTGCACCAGTCACATACCTTGGCGTCATTCATTGGCGTCACGTAATACCAAATTTGGCAGTTGTAAAGCTAGCGAAACGGCCGTGAGTGCATCATCAGTGTGGCATGTAGTCATTATGTTACATGACACGCATTTCATGTTTAGCATGTTTGGATGCGTCATTTACATATGTCGTCCGTTCGCGTCACGTAATACGGAGTTTGGTACATGTGAAGCTAGCGAAAAGGCAGCAAGCGCATCATGAGTGTAGCATGTATTCATGTTATACATCACACTCACCTCAAGTTTATGATGTTTTCGCCAGCATCATACCTTCGTCATCCATTCACGTCCCGTAATACCAAATTTGGTATAAGTGAGGCTAGCGAAACAGCCACCAGCACATCATGAGCGTGGCATGCAGTCATAATGTTACATGAGACGCATGTCGCGATTATAATTTTTGCACCAGTCACATACCTTGGTCATCTATTCACGTAGTGTAATACAAAGTTTGGTATATTTGACGTTAGCGAAACGGCCACAAGCGCATCATGAGCGTGGCATGTAGTCATGCTGTTGCATGACACGCATGTCATAAATTTTATGTTAGGGTCTGTCGCTTGTGTTCGCCATGCAATCCTGCCATACCTTACCAGTTTTGCAACATGCCACGTCAACGAAACAACTGCAAGAGCTGCAGGGCCATGAAATGTGAATCATGAAACTCATGACGCATATATCATAATTTTCATGTTATGACTTGTCAAATTTCTTCTTCATACAGTCATGTTATACCATACCAAGTTTGGTATCGATACTATCAGCGAAATGGCCAGGAGAGCTAAAATTCGTAAGCGGCTAGATTAGATAGATAGATAGATAGATAGATAGATAGATAGATAGATAGATAGATAGATAGATAGATAGATAGATAGATAGATAGATAGATAGATAGATAGATAGATAGATAGATAGATAGATAGATAGATAGATAGATAGATAGATACGCTCTAAGTTGCCGAAGTTCACTAAGAAATGCTTCGCATTCAAAAGGGGGGGGGGCGATCAGCTGAACCACCAACACTCTGCGCCAACAGTTCACTGATGGGTGCCAGCAGAGCAGCTGGCCGAGCCGGCTTTCTCGTCTCCCTTATAGCTATGCCGGCGCCGCGGTGCGGAAAGTGTGAGTGATATTCGAAGCTCTCCCATTGGGTGATGGAGGAGTCTCATGACTAGGAAAGATATTTGAAGACCATGGTACGACTGATATCAATGGATGTTGTTCAAAATCGAAAGAGGGGACAAACTCGTCAATGAGAACAAAAAGTTGGCGGGGTTAAAAGGGGTAAAGTCTGCGTCGATGGCTTTGGCGAACGCTGGCGAGCCTAATGGCTGAAACCCAAGGGTGATTCTGACAATGTGACAACACGGGTTGTCATCGGGAAGACAAAAGGCATCGATGTGGTTAGGAGTTGTTACTTACCCTGATATTTCCCCAAGGTAAGGCAATATTGTAGTTGCAGCAGTTTGTAACCAGGATTATGGTTGTTCAAGACGCAATGGAGCCACTAAGAGAAAACTGCCCTTGTTTTCAGTAAACGCTGGCGATGGCGAAAAGACTACAGTGGTGTCAGGTTTAGCAGCACATACATTGGTAATAAGGACTGCAGCTTCCGGAGGTAAGTTAGTGTTGGCATGAACGAAGAGTTTTAAGGAATGAAGATAACTCTCAGGCGATAAAAATTTACATCTCCGTACAATAAACACTTCCGAACGTTAACAATATACGACAGCTTCAAGACGTGAAACGCAATCCCACCCCAAGATGAAATTATGGAAGCAAGATGGCAGAACGAAAAGTTCGACATTGCACATGTCTTGAATCACGACGTGCGCCGTACACACAGCCGAGGGATGAATGCCTTGGACGCTAACTGTGGACAGCACCATGCCACAGAGATATGTGACTTTCTGGAGTCTCCAACAAAAGTTCGTGTTTATCACAGAAACAGTGAAACAGTGGCCCCTGTATATAAAATTGGTATTGCCGCGAGTTCTTCAACATCGCCATCAATAACGTTTTGCGGCGAGATGGAGGCCTTGAGAATTGCGCATAAGTTGTAGTTCTTGCCTCTGGAGCGGCACTGATTAGTTTTCTTCATTAGAAGGTGGTCGACGACGCTTAGACGATGGCTACAGGCGATGGAAAATGTGATACGAGCACTTCACGAGCGGTGATCCGTGTCGGAGTGGCTTTCAGATGCAAGTGTGGTGGCATGGAGCGGCGGGTAGGTAGGATTTGTCAAGGAGGCATACCCAGGTTCGGGATGGCAGCGGCCGACGCGCGTAATGTGGCCAGCGATGCCACACACGAAGAAGATAGGGCGGTTGTCATGGGTGTGCCTCTCATACCATGAATGGAAGAAACATCGTGGGTAGCTGCAATGCGCGTGTGGTAATGCTATTGAGGAGCCTGGATGTGGTGGGGCTAGCGCGACCACAGCTGCGCAGCTGAGAGGTAAACATAAAGCAGGCGGAGTAGCTGCCATTTGAAAGGGGGGGACGTCATAGATGTGTTGCATGGGTAAGGGGCCAGAACTGCAGAGGTAGCCTCATACATTTCGGTGCGTATGGCCTGCTGCAGTGTCGGAGGCAGGCTCGCGGTGAGCGCATCACTATGCGGCAGCAGGGACAGCTGTTCGGCTACTTCTTCTCTGATAACTCTCTTCATCTGGTTAGACATCTTTGCCTGGTGAACGTTGCCGTGTGCGACTGTGACGGCCGAGATCAAATCTGGGGGTGGCCCTGGTGGGACACTTTGCGTGTTAATGAAATTCTGACGGCCCTATTGGTCAAATCCCTGGCACTGGCTTATGAGGACTGCCCCAGTCGCAGAGCTTTTTGCCAACAACTTCTGAAATGCGTCATCCTCAATACCCTGATGATTTTTTCGGATCGCCTCTTATTCCGGCACAGATGGCTCAAGCCGGTTCCGGAGGTCGAGAACATCCTTGATATAACTGGGAAATGTCTCGCCAGATTGCTGTGTTCGGTGGCGTAGACGCTGCTCAGCGCAGAGCTTGTGGACTGTTGGGAGCGCCTCCTGCCAGGAGTGTCATGAACGCTCACCAGTTCACGATGGTGGATTCGTGATTCGTTAATCAAAGTTTGGTGACGCCTGCCCCTGTTCAACTTGTTGGCCCAGTGCAAGTTGTTGACTTAGTGAGAATTGTGTTGGAGAATACTTGTTGTCTTTGTTTAGGTTCAGAACCTTAATGATTGTAAAATTGTATATTGTGGTTGCGTTTATCTATTGTAACGTGACGTGAGCCTAAAACCTGAAATTGTTTGGATTGAAGTCTGGAAAGCCTACAGACAATTCGCTGGAAAACGTTGACCCCACTCGACGATACATTGCGTAAATAGTTGCATATAATATAAAAAAAGAAGCAAGTCAAGCATTGCGAGAAGCCCCAGTTGGAAAAATGCACTCTCAAATTGATTACCTAGTTCGTAACAAATAAATAAATTATTTGAACGGTGTTTGTGACAATGTTTGCTTTTCAGACGTTTTATTGCTTTAAGCTCGATTATCTTACGCGCTTGTTTATTGTTACTTAGGTACTCTCGTTTCCTGTGCATTCCAAGATGACTAGTTCAATATATGTCCTTGTATTCTACATAAGTGCGTACAGCTTCTTAAGCAGAATTTTGATAGTGTTGCGACCGGTGTTTGCTGCACTGGAGATCTGGGATCAAGATGTCGAGGCAGGAGGAAGTTAAACTTCATAGAGAGGGTTTATTTACATTATTTACACGGCAGGGGCTCTCTGCACCGAAGCTCTACATTGAAATCTCTACATTGAAAAAGTCTGTCTCTTGAACAAGCTCCGTGAACTTCCCAAGCTGCCCGCCAGAGCTGATTAAACACAGTCTCATTTCCCCATATCCCTAAATCGGGGAGTAGGTCCATACAACACTGTTCCATAACATGTCCCGCTGCACACATAAGTGTCATTATGCTGGCACCGCCCCAAACATACACAAATACGCAAACACGTGCCTGGTCCCGGCGATGCTGCCTCCTCCGCCAAATTTTGCTTCAGCGTGGAGAAACGAGTCGGCAATTCCGCCACTCGGGCTTACCGCCCATGCTTTGTCGAACGGCAATCGCGGCCATGCCTGGACATCTGGTGCTGATTTGAGCGTCGGTGGCTCACCAGTCAGAGATGCACAGCGTGATTGTCCGACGTCCGTAATCGGCGGAAGCTCGGCATTGTGGATTTTACCGGGGCACGAATACGCCACGTGTCGCATCTCTGCGCGGACCCGAAAGACAGCGGTGCTCCGTAGAGTAATTTCAGCTACGCAACGCACAGAACGTAGAAACAGCATGCGTCTTGGCGCTGCTGATTATCTCCACAATAAGAGGCGGCTGCCTTTCTTTCGTTTTGGCAGCCGTGGCAAAAGGGGGCCCACCAAACGCAACAATAGGTACTCACATACAGCTAACTCAACATTCAGGTGATCATTGTTAAAATTTGCGAAAAATCGATTATGAGTCTCATTTTAATAAACCTGATTCAGTTAAGTGGATGGAACACTTTTAAAAAAATGATGCAAGGTTTATTTGAATAAACCTTTTAGCCACCGTTAAAATGGTACGCTAAAATGAGAAAAAATGCAAGAGACGTATAAGGCCTATCCGGTGCCCTTCAGCCGTACAAGTTATCCTATGAATGCTAGTTACGATGCTACAATTCAGCCCATCGTTATAAAAAGCCGCGAGTATCATAATTCACATCTTTTAGGAAGTGCTACGTGTAGAGTGAAACAAGTCGTCCTCTCGGCTGCTCATTGAGAAGCGGCACACGCAGCGTGGCTCTAATGCACTAGTGAGTCATGCCAATTTCCCGCGATGTCGAGCTATTTTGAGGCAGCTTCTAGCTTCCCTTTCCATTCCGCTTCGACGCGGGAATTTGATTCGCGTCGTCACCTACGGACGCGGACTGAATAGAAAGCGGCCCGTATTCACCACGACGGCACGTGCGAAACTTAAGTAGACTCGGCGGAAGGACGACAAAGGTGGGCCAGCACGACGCGATACGTGTCTTCTTGATTTTGTGCAGTAAATCAGACCGCATAATAAGGTCTCACACATTTTGATGGTATAAAGCAGATGTTCTCATTCTATGGCCTTGGCGAATCCCAACTGCTTTTACAGATAGCCTAGGAACCCGTCGTTTTTACGAGTATAAAGGCTATGGAGCATGGTGGGGTGGGGGGGGGGGGGTGCACGTGCGAAACTTTAGTATTAACACTGGCTGTGTTGGGCTATTGCCTGTTTTTATTATCAGCGGCCATCGTCATTTTAGAAGAACTCTTATAATACTTAGGCTTTCAGAGCTACGATGTCTTCTTAATGGCATAAAATAGACCCGCAGGGCGTGGGTTCGAATCCCGGCTGTGGTGGCTGCATTTCCGATGCAGGCGGAAATGTTGTAGGCCTGTGTACTCAGATTTGGGTGCACGTTAAAGAACCCCAGGTGGTCGAAATTTGCGGAGCCCTCCACTACGGCGTCTCTCATAATCATCAGTGGTTTTGGGACGTTAAACCCCACATATCAATCAATGGCATAAAATAAACAGAGCGACAAATAAATAATGTAATGAATAGTTTAGTTGCTACTGGCTTAAAACGGGAGTGGTTTATGTTCGTTCTGCTCATTAGAGGAACTCTAAGTTGTCGTTCATAGAACCTGATCCAGTCTGAGAAACTATCGCGTAATGTCCCACTCCGAAAGACGTGCATGTCACAGCTTTCATAAAAAAAACAAACAAGTTTGGAACAGTTTGTGTCTGTTGCTCCTCTGTCAAAACGTTAGCATGCACCCGAAAGCATATGTTTCACTATATATTTTGGGACTATTGTTGTTTTGCAGTTACTCGCATGCTTTAGCTTCTGCTGTGCGAGCACCATACACATTTTATAAAGTATATCACAGAGAGGCATCCTTGAAAAGTGGATATTGTCCATAAAGTTCTTCGCTACGGTGCATCGTTATGTCCAATGTTTTTTAACAACACTTACGCACATACGCACACACTCACGAAAGTTTCAGAAGGAAATGTGTATAATAAATTGTGAAACGTCCGAAAGGCATTTTTCTCGGAACCATCTCAGCCCGCCGCGCCTGACAGCAGAAATCGTTCATGCAGATTCCTCCTTGTCCCGTCTGTACCAGTTGTCACGAGTGAAACTATACGAGGTACAAACTTAAACATCTTATCATGTTGCCAAATAAATTATACACCACAAATGTCTCCATAAAGCTTCCTACAAGTTTTCAGATCAATGTCACATGGCATTTGAAAGAAGCCAATTTTTTATAAACGTTCATTGCAGTGTTCTATCCAAAATACCCATGGCCTATAGGTGGCGCACAGTGCAATCCAAGATAGCTGCGGAAGGATGATCAACCCGTAAACTCGCATAGGAAAAGATAGGACGCACGGACGTACTCGCCGTGCCACTATTACCGAATGAACTCTTGATCGTCAAATAAATGTATATCAAACCAAAGTATTTTTCCAACCAATAGGAACTGCTCAGTGTTCGCTAACTTATTTCTTGCCGCAGTGTGAAGGGCGGTGGTGTCGGCTGATCGACAGAGTATCAACGATGCATTGCTTAATCTCGTGCGTGCTACAGAAAACTGCGTTAACTCTAATGCAGGTATGAACTGAACGGAACTCCGAGATTATTTGCGCCGAGCCTGCCTGGTAGATTGGCCGCAGTTGTAGGCCATAAGCGAATAGCACGCCGTCGTGGCTGCACAAGAACGAATGTTTAACGTAGCTGTGGTTTGCAAATATATCACGCCATCGTTATTTGCGCTGCAAGCATCATGCAGCTGCTTCTTCAACAGAACACAGACATTTAACTTCCCATTAAGTAGCACTTGTGTCACAGCCATGATCAGACTCTAACAGTGCGCGATTCTCAGCATTTGGATGCTGCAGGTTTTATCAGCGTGAGCAAAACAAAGATAGCGAGACGAATACACGCGTATCCTTTTTGCAACGTCAAAATTGCGGAGCGTTTTCACACAAAAACGTCAGTTCTACGGCACCATTGAAGTGCAGTATAAGTTACCGTGAACTGTAGCCGTAACTACATATTTCATTGCTCTAACCATTTCACTTCACTGGTCGAGCTCGGGCGTGTTCGTGGCATGCGGCACTTTGAAATATCCAGTCTAATTGGGATACATTCAATTCACAAGAAAAAGTGCTCTTTTATTTTGAACTCACTGAATAGTAATATACAATAGGTACAATCAAAGTTAGTTACGAGCGTGAAAAAACATTAACGCACGACGGGATGTGAAGTGCAACTCTCAGCTCGTGAGATAGCCGATCGTTCATTGTCGCTGTTACTCCCAGCGCGTTGGCAACCATCTACGTCCAGGGAAAAATCCTCGACATCAAGACCAATTCTTTGAACATCACTGCTGAAAGTAATCGCAGGAATGGTCTCCACCAAACGACTTCGATAGCACCAACAATGCGTCATTCACCATGCACAACACTCACACAGTGTCACTTTGTCTGGCGGTGGGGAGATCATATCGCTCCGATATCCGGCACAAAAACAATCGCTTGTAGTGTACTGCTGCCATCTACTAACGAATGTAAAGAAAAAAACTAGCGGCACAGCGTAGGCCAAGGTTTAGAAGCGCAAGTCGCAAGCCTGCGCTACTTTTCACGAACATGCAATGTCAAGGGATTCTTGCACTACAAAAGTGCTGACGAATGCTATACGCACGTAAAGCAAGGCGAGTTTTAACTGAAATGGTCATACCTTAACATTTAGCTATCTGAAGTGGCTGCAGGAAATCTCGTGAAGCTGAGATGTGTACTCGGCGGGCTATCGGACCGTCTGGTATATTCAATGATGCATGAAAAAAGTCGTTTATGTTCGTTTCTTGCTAACGCATTCACACTGCGGTTAGCACCGCCGAACAAAGCAGCATTGGGAGCGTCTGCCTGCCGATCATTCATAAAAGGATGCTCCTGAATTCCACTAAGCGGTGCGACAGTCTATGAACATTGCGAATACTCGGCGACAACTTTTCTTGGCGCTGAAGGGAAACCTATGAGGGTGGAGCTTCTGAACATGTAGCACTACGTGAAGTAGTCAGACGTGGCGCGTGCCTCGTGACGCTACGGAAAGTGACAGGGTAGCACCGACACCGTTTCATGTAGACGCAGACGCCGCTTAGCGTTTGAGGTACCCGCAAAAAGGAGGGACTTTCTCGCGCACTCAGAAACGTGGTGTCACAACAAATAAATAATAGAATTACGAATATCTTACTGCTGTGAGCTGCGACCTGTCTCAAATAATATAGCTTCTCGAAGAAAATGAAGGAGGAATCTTTATATATGTCACGTCGAAAATACGGGCGCTATTGTGAAACTACTTTCATTGGCGGTAAGATGCACGTGATTTGGCTTTGGCGTGTTCACTCCTGAGCGAAGTAGACGCCCAGTATAGATCTTCTGATCACCACTCGTAAAATTTTAATTTTCTAGGCTACCGGGCTATGCGCGAAATCGTGTTCCTCCACTCAATTCGGTCGTCTGTCAGCAAGAACTGCGGCGAAAAATGGTTCTGTGCGCAGAGCAGGCCGATGATAGGAAAGGAGAATAGAGGAGGAAATACGCGCGTGGTGGAGAGGGTCCCGTGGGCATGTTCAGACGTGTTTCTTGGCTAGCACTCTCTGCGCACCCGCTCACGGCTGTCTTCTTTCGCAGGGGAATAAACGAGGTGACAGGACATTCTCTTAGAACTTCCTCAGAATGAATAAAAAATAAGGCCCGTCTTCAGAGAGCAACACTCGCCTTACCTGACATTTTCTTCAAGTTTCTCTGCTCTCTAAATGCGTTACAGAGGCAGAAAAATGGTAAGATGGTGAAAGATATTAACAATATTTGTTCATAGATGCTAGCCTATTTTGTTCATCAAGTGCAATAAAACTGTAAAATCGATAAGGAAAACTAGAGGTAAATGAATACACGCCTAAGCGAAGTTAGTTTACCGCAAACACCGCCACACAGAGGAGCTAAGCGACGCGCTCTAATATCTTGACTTAGCAAAATATTATTCCCATAACTGCGCTTGTCGTTCACCCTTGCGATACCAGAGCCACATTTTATTCTTTTTTTTGAAAAGTTGTCTTGCTTTCAGAGTGTTCGTGAGCGTTTGCGCAGGTGTGTGGCGGCACTGCGGCTCATGTCAGCCAATAACGCTGAGCACACGTTGCTCAAAACAGCCAATCAGCATAGAGTCTGAGTTTTTCAAGGTGTCATTTAGGTTTGTGGCACCCTTTTCGAGCAGAGGAAGTAATTTCTAGCTCACTGCAATCCTTTATTGTCAATTTTTGGACCCCGTAATGCGCTGTGTGGTTCACTTCTCCGAGGCAGCCTCGACTACACGTCAGCAGCTTTTTCAGACCTAGCTAAAAAATTGTTGTGTAGCCCCTTTAAATAGGATTATTCTGATATAGTATCAATATTAGTATATGACTCTGCACTTAAACCGTAAGCATTCATTTTATACCTGCTTCGTTTTTCAAGCAAAGCTTACACTAGCTGACCTGTGAAGCTCGTGATGGTGGTACAAGAACGTCCTGCTCACAAGCGTAGCAAATAAGTATTTGTTTTGTGAGAAGAGTTGGGTTGACGTTTTTTTTCTTTTTGTTTTGAGGCAACAAAAACATTTTGAAGTTTCCCTTAGCCCGCTATCTTGCCATTTGTCGACAGGAAAATTATTCGGTGCAATTTCTCGTCGCCGTGAAAGAGGGAACGAAAAATAATTCGTACTGAAAGTAGGACTACTATACAATATAAATCACATCTTTGTATGAGCGTGTGAGCACTACAAGGCAAAGTCCTTTTTTGGTGAATTTCACACAATTGAAATTACATTCAACGTAGGCCTTGAAGGAATAATTACCACTCGATACCACTGATTATAAAAAAGCTAATTTTATTATGCCATAGAAATGCCTTGGCCAGTAAATTAAACTGACGCAAGGAGATCATATTTCATCAATGTGAAAGCTTTTCATTAATATGTCATGCTTGCGGTGATCATCTACGTCCGTTCGTGCCCTGGATACTAGCGAGCACTTCTTCAATCAGTCTTATACCTCTTATAGCAAGATATGATGCCAGACGTAGTATGACCCCTGAAAAGCATTCACGTGCGCCTCACACTCTTCGGGCTGACGTCACGAAATGCAAAGTATCAAGCACACATTGTTTAATGACTGTGATGGAAAAAAGCCAAACGCTACAACAGCAGGCACTTCGATAGATCACTTGCTGCGATAAATAACCGGGACGCATGTTTCAACTTCGCTGCTTAATCGTCAATACGAGATGCTTCAGCGGTGAGGGTATTGAGGCTCCCTTGCACTCTCTGAGCAATGACGCGATGACACAGTGGCGCGCTTGGCAACGCTGCTTCATCAGGCGTCTGCTTCCTGCAGTCGAGTTAGTCGGATGGACTCACGCGCACGCCCTCTCCAGGTAGCCCGGCCACAACCTACCCGCTCATGCTGGGACGGAGAAGCGCTAATCGCGTTCCAATCTGACCGACCCCGTTACAATGGGCACAGGTATATTCTTTCGCCAAACACATTTTATAATTTACAATGTGTTCCTAATGTTTACAAAACGATAGCGATTAAATAACTAGAAAATTTTTATAGCGCTAATGTCACAACCTTATTAATTCTTGTGGTACGAAATGTTGATTGCATCCCTACTAATGTGATAAGATAGCGTGCCAAATATTAGGGGAAAAATATTTAATAGCACAAGACTTGTGATTGTTCACGTAAGAAAAAACATAGCAAAAGTGTGTCCGAAAAAGTAAACAAAAACAATTGGCAACAGCTGCCGCAAGTAGGTAATAGGGAGGGCAAAAATCCTCGATACTGGAAGCCAGTTCCATAGTGAACCTTACAATTGTGCGCACTTGCTCTCTTGACAACTCGCTGTTTTTTTCCAGCTTAATTTAAAGCTTCAGTGCAGTGATGGGGGGCTTTTTGAATAGAGTTGTGCTCCGCCGCACCACGCCGCTAGTGTACGCTCACGCCGCTCGCGCTGCCGCCGAAGTTCCGAGACAGACCACGCCACCACCGCTTAACAATCGCGGCGCGTCACCGTTTCTCATATTTTAGGAGAATAGGGTAAGCCCTATACTTACCATTCTTTTTAAGCCAAGTTTGTGTACCTTTTTCTCCATAAACATAAGACTCAAAGATACTCATTTTACTACCTTCGTGATCATAAGTTTTCCTCTTTTCACTGAAACAGATTTAGCGCTGAAAACTGTAACGCTGATTTTTTGTGTGTTTTTACTTCAGGTGAGTATTTATCTCTCTTTATTAGCTATTAGGTATTGTTGAAGGAGAGCATTTTCTGACTCAAATCTAATTATGCTTAGCTAATTCATTTTTACATTATCTATATACTGGCCAAATTATGTGATTCTAGATACTGCGGTTGCTGAGATAAAGGAACATTTGTGCAAAAAAGCATGTGTTGAAATAATTGCCTTTGAAGTAAAAAGTGTGACTTATTTTAACTGTACAACAAGGTAACCGAAACTTCACGGGCCCATTTAATGGGCACGAGCCAAATACTTATCGCCTTTATCTTTTTTTTTCTTTTTTTTTGTAAAAATGTCTTTTCTGGCGAGCTGCCTCTGTCACCTGCTGTGGAGCCCTGTCAGCGAAGTACTGTCGACACATGTCAAATGTGCGTAGACCCCGCACTGTGCAGTGCCCCGGCGAAATTCCGAAAGACTTTAGCCCATGCACACTGGCTATATACTGTCATCAATAAAAATGAGCACAACATCAAGGGTGCACATTTTTTGTGTTTAGTGCGCGAGGAAAATGTTTTCTGGAGGGCGCTCCGTAATGACAGATGCTAGTAGGTGTTTCTTTTTACGAAAGAATAGTCAGCCGGTCAAATGGGCTTTGTATAGTTTGCACCAGGTTCTGACGTCCTTCGAGCAGGGGCTGTGGGATGGATTGATTTTTGTTTCATGCCATACCTGTTAATATATGTGACCCGCACAGCTTCTTGCCTGTCCTTCAAGCTGGCTCTCTTTGTAGGCCAAACGATAATACTTTTTGCGCTGACCGATACGACGTCTATGACCAAATATGTAGAGTGGAGTAAAATCTTGGACAGTGACACACCTAAGCTGGAGGATTGGCCAAGAACCGGGTAGTTTTCAGAAGAAATTCCTAACGGTTTCATTAAATGCCGCCAAGTAAATATTTCCGGACACAAAGCTTGATTAACGCATTTTCTTTTTTTTTGTTTTCTCAAGTCAAGTCCCATACTTTTCTGAATGTGTTATATACACTCCAGCTTCAAAAGTCTTCATATGACTCTAATTCTTGTACTGCAAGAAATTCATTGCTACGTAAGAATGGGAGCACAGCAGGCAGCCGCACAAGTTTTGAAGTCTGCCATATTTAAAGGAAAAAGAAACGCACTGAGAGACAAATCACTGATCCCTGGTTCAGAAAATGCCAAATATTCATATTACTACAAAAAAGTCTTTTCTATATTTTTGCTCTAGCGGTCTCTTTAACCCAAATGATGAATCTGGGCATAAAATACCTCACTTCACCTTCTTTTCTACAGTATTAGAATTTTTAGAGCGACCTTTTCAGTCTCTTTACAGCTCTTTTGTGTCCGTGTTCGCATGCCCTGTCTATATAAGGGCTGTAAACAGCTTCTGATGATACAAACTCGAGTGTGTTGTTCTCTCTTGGCGTTTGTCGTTTTTTGGCACTCTTCGCGATGCCAAAACGGAGATTCACGTGACTTCATTAGAGCATTTGCTCTCGAATGACACATATACGAGAAATATAGGTTTTAAATTGTTTTGCACACTGCGTTACCATGTTCACTTCCCCCTCCCCATTCTTTCTTGCGTATCGCATAATTATTGTGTGCGATGAACTTGTCATTTCGCTGCATTTTGTGAGTTTTTGATTCCATGAGTTGAAATACCAGAGTGTAACCTACAAGCTCGAAATTGTCATAGGTTTAACGCTCACCGTTCGCATATTGCAACCGTGATTTTTCGTATATCAAGATTAAAATGATAGAGCCGGTAATAATTGTAGTGAAGTGAGTGTAGTGGAGAACGGAACCAAAGGAAAAGCCGCCAGATGATTTAATTCTGTCAACGAACCAATTCATTACAGCGAAGATGACGCGCCGCCCCGCCACGGTGGTATAGCGGCTAAGGTACTCGGCTGCTGACCCACAAGTCGCGGGTTCAAATCCCGGCTGCGGCGGCTGCGTTTCCGATGGAGGCGGAAATGTCGTAGGTCATTGTGCTCAGATTTGGGTGCACGTTAAAGAACCCCAGGTGGTCAAAATTTACGGAGCCCTCCACAACGGCGTCTCTCATAATCATATGGTGGTTTTGGGACGTTAAACCCCACAAATCAATCAGTCAAACAGCGAAGATGACGCAGCTCACCGTAAAAAAGGCCCGCCTACTTTAACGGCTTTTGTATATTTCTAAACGCGAAGCATTTCTTACCGAACATCAATTACTTTCTTCCTCTCTATCTATCTATCTATCTATCTATCTATCTATCTATCTATCTATCTATCTACTATCTATCTATCTATCTATCTATCTATCTATCTATCTATCTATCTATCTATCTATTTAGCTGCGTAGGTTTGGGTGCTCTCGTGGTCACCCCTTTAACTTGGCATGAACTAAAATTAGCATTGAAGGGTAAGATGATTTGACTAATATGACACTCTGGTGAAGACATGAATAATGTCTTAATCACGTCGCGTACGTCGTCAAATACTTCCCGCTAGACAGTGGCACATACCCACGGGCTGGTATGTGCCGCACATATGAGGGTTTGTGCCACAGGAGGTTGACACTTAGTATCTACCCAGGAATAACGAGAATACCCATGGGTGGTTTTAACGCGTGAGCGTTAAAGACCCGACATCGGTAGCGTCGACCCGGCGAATGCAAAAAAAAGTAATGTCAAGGTCCCTGCTGGAATCGAATCCAAGCATTTTGCGTCGTAAATAAGTATTTTATCACAAAGCTGCGCCAGGTCTCGGAACTACTTTTCAAATAGATGCTAATCTTCGTGAAACGAAAATAATTCTTGCCCATTCTGCATATCCGAACATTACATATGTAGTTATTTGATACAGCCGTCGCGTCGGGTTAACGTCGATTGGGGTAAGTTGCCATGCGCTGAAATTGATTCATGTAGCAGTGTCCAGGGCCAGCATCTTCGCGAGCATCAGCGCTTTATATTAGCATCTGGTGTTGCTATAACGCATGTTCCAGTTGGCATCGCTGTGCAAGTGCAAACAACTGGTTATATAAACATCTGCAGCTCTGCAACATATTTCTCTGCGTGCAATATTTGTACATATAATTAGCACAATTTTAAGACGTTTTGCTGAATCAAAAAATTGCAAAACGGTCAGCGCCCCTTCCGCATGCTTCGCATAGCGTGGTTCCCATGCGTGTGGAATCTTCCGAATTTTGAAGTGCAGTGCATTTCTTAGCAAACTTCCGGCAGATAGACCGTATCTATCTATCTATCTATCTATCTATCTATCCATCGATCTATCTATCTATCTATCTATCTATCTATCTATCTATCTATCTATCCTTCTATCTATCTAGCTGCCTATGACTTTTAGCTCTCTTGGCCGTTTGCATAATAGGGTCTATACCAAAACTGGTGTGGCATATCACGACTGTATGACGACCATAAGTGACTAGTCACAACCATAAAATCATCAAATGTAAGTCACGAATGTCATGATATACATGTCAAGGTCTTGCTGCTCCTATGGTGGTTTCGTTGACATGACATCTCGGAAAACTGGTATGGTATGACAAGACTCCATGGCGAACATATGTGACGGGCCCTGACGTGGAAATTGTGGCATGCGTGTCATTTAAGAACATGACTACATGCCACGCTCAAGGTGTGCTCGCGGTCATTTCCCTAGCTTCATATGTACCAAGTCTGGTCTTACGTGACGTGAGTGGATGACAGAGGTACATGACTGAAGAAAAACTTGATAATCGTCACATGCGTGTCATGTAAGAAGATAACGACATGCCATGCTCATGATTCGCTTGCGGTCGTTTCGCTAGCTTCACATGAATCAAATTCAGTATTACGTGATGTAAAAAGATGAAGAAGGTATATGACAGGTGAAAACATGATAATTGTCACATGCGTGCCATGTAAGAGCATGACGAGATGCAAAGGTCATGATGCACCTGCATTTGTTTCGCTAGCGTCACATGAATCAGATTTAGTATTACGTGACCTAAAAAGATGGTGAACGCCCCGCCGCGGTGGTCTAGTGGCTAAGGTACTCGGCTGCTGACCCGCAGGTCGCGGGTTCAAATCCCGGCTGCGGCGGCTGCATTTCCGATGGAGGCGGAAATGTCGAGGCCCGTGTGCTCAGATTTGGGTGCACGTTAAAGAACCCCAGGTGGTCAAAATTTCCGGAGCCCTCCACTACGGCGTCTCTCATAATCATATGGTGGTTTTGGGACGTTAAACTCCACAAATCAATCAAAGATGGTGAATGTATAGGACTGGTGCAAGATTGATGTACATTACATGCCTGGGATGTGAAAACGCGACTGCATGCCACTCTCATGATGTGCTCGTGGTCGTTTCGCTTGCTTCATATATACTAAGTTTGGTACTACGTTACGTGAGTGACAGTCCAAACATGATAATCTTATATGCGTGTCATGTAAGAACATGACTACATACCATGCTCATTATGCGCTCGCCGCCATTTCGCTAGCTTCACATATACCATACTTAGTGTTGCGTGACGTGAATGGACGACCAAGATAAATGACACGTCTAAACATAATAATCATGACAAGCATGTCACGTAAAGCACCACGACATGCTACGCTCACAGCGCACTCGCGGCCATTTTGCTAGTTTCACATCTACCAAATTTGGTATTACGTGACGTAAATGAAGGAAGAGCCGAAGAGTATGAGTACCAGAAAAAACTTGATAATCATCACATGAAAGTTATGTACAGCATAACATACGTTCACCTAATGCAGTTGTGCCAATTTTATAGTGACTATTCAACCTTTTTCATTCATGCTTTGCATATCTTGAATTCGCGCAGTACGTGAGATCCATCATTTCTTTTTGTTTTCTTTTGGTTGTTTGTATTTTTGCGTTCCAGCAGATTGTGCATTTTCGGTATGAGCTTGATAGGTATCTGTGCAGACTTGCTCCTGAGCAATCGGAAAGAATAATTGCATAAGCATACATTTTGTTTAATTCTAAGTTTTCAAGGTACTGAAGATTTGTGTTTGCACTTGAAATGTCTAAAAACCTGAGACAGCATTAATTATAAATGAATATCATTAAGATATTGTGCCTTCACAATAACTGCTTCGCCCTTTCGGTGAGATTTTTCTTTCAGAATTAGAGGACAGGTTCCTATCCCCGCCAACCTTGATATCTTGATCCCACACTTTCTGCCTCTCGCGCACCACACCACCACTGATTCAACGGATTCCGCGCCGTTGACGCGCCGCCACTGAAGGCGAAAACATCGGGGCACCGCCACCTACAATCGCGATACCGGCACACGTTTATTTTGGACCTGTTTTGTGGAATGGCAGAATTAATTTCATTTCGATTCCATTCTGAGGATAAGCAACTTGCCACAGTTTCATTCACGTCAACTCATCGGAATTAAGAAACTTTGTCCATTTTTACTCCCTGTATGGTCGGTCAGGCCAATTCCATTCCTACAATTCCTCAACGTAGGAAAGCCGTCTTTATAAGCTTATCGAGGAGGATGAGGAGAAAAACTTTCTTTATCCCAAAAAGGGAAAGGTGCGGTAGTGGAGTGTCAGAGGAGCCTACCCAGCGTAGGTCTCCGCTACCCTCTTGGGCCAATCGAAGATCTGGTCTTGGACCTCGGGCGCCGAGCTGCACATAGCAGCCTCCCACAGCTCCTTAGTAATAATGTGTAGAGAATTAGGTGGTGGGTTTAGAGTACACCTCCACATAATACGGTCTAGGTTAGCTCTTTGTTGACAGAAAATGCACAAAGGGGAGGAGTATATCGCAGGGTGCATAAGATGGCAAAAAGATGGGGTAGGGAACGGACGCAGCTGGCGCCATTGTATTTCATGGTAGTGCGAAGCTCCATGGTCTAAGGGTGGGGGGTGGGGTATATAGTGCGCTGTAAGCGGTAGTGATTTGTTATATCGTGGCAAGTCAAAAGACAATCTCTCGCGCTGAAAAAGGCCGCGTAGTCTAAAGAGCGATCAGAGGCCTGCGCTCCATCGGTCATTCCTCAAGCACAGGTATAAGCCGCCTCATTGCCACTCAACGCCGCATGCGCGGACGTCCATATTAGAGCAACGTCTTGCATGGGAGGATGTTTCTTAGGAACTGAAAGGGCAGTTGATGATATGCGACCTGCGCTGATGTTGCGTATGGCAGTTTTGGAGTCACTTACAATCATAATGATATTTAGGATGGATAGACCTAAAGTGATGGCAGCCTTCTCTGCCTCCTCCAAAGAGTTTACAGTGATGGATGCCGTTGTGAGCACCTTGCCGTTATAATCGACAGCAGAGAGGGTATAGGATGAGGAAGATGGGTATTCGGCCGCGTCGACATAGAGCACGTCTTTGGCTCTTTGGATTTGACGCTTAGTATGATATGTAGAATGCATGTTTTAGGAAGGGTCGGTGTGAGTAATTGTTTGAGTATGTGATGGGGAATGTTTTATTTAGCATTGGTGGGTGAGGTGAAGTTCATTCGGATAGACGAAAAAATGTGGCGACCTGCGCTAGTGGTAGCGAGCCTTGCGTATTGAGCTGTTAATCGGGCTTCACGGATTTCACATAGGCTATTTATTACACCAGTCTGGTGGAGTCGTGCATTATAGGTATTGATTGCAATACCTAGCACGTATTTGTAAGCTTATCGAGCTAAGCGTGAGCTTGCTATAAGGCTGATGCCATCATGTGCTTCAAGAACTTCAAAAGCAAGCAACACAAGTTACCACGGTGGAGGTATAGTAGCTCGGTGAATTATCTCGTGGAGTATACAACCACACTACTACTTCTCTATAAGGGCAGTTTTTTCACTACCTGTAACATTGCCTGGTGAGCACATTTTAAGAAAAAAGTTATAAGCATTTGAGAACGCATGTATTTACTTTTTTCGAACATATTTCACTACTTGCACAGAATCTCTTTACTTCAGTGGCAGCTAGTAAATAAAAGAAGGAAGGACGTGCCTGGAAACTGTGGCTTACACCCACGCTGGAGGATTGGTCACGAACCGGGTAGTTCTGACAAAATGCTGTCAATTCGAAAGCTTGCAACTTTTGCCGTCGCTAACCAAGAACGCTTTCTTGGTCGTTTTAAATAGGTAACTACATTGCCACATACGTTGTCAGATCTCTCGTAAACACTAGCACATATCTTGCAGTATTTGTGATAATGTTTAGAAAAACTTGGATATCATCAACATCATCTTCATTAGCCTTACTACGCGCACTGCAGGACAAAGGCCTCTTTCATGTTGCTCCAGTGAACTGGGTCATGTGCTTGCTGCTGCCACTTTATACCCACAAACTTCCCAATCTCATCTGCCCACCTAACGTCTTGTTTCCCCATCTCCCGCTTGCCTTCTCTTGAAATTCAGTCTACGATTTGGAATGACCAGCCTCTTCGCACTACGTGCCCGGTCTAGGACCATTTATTCTTCTCTATTTTGACTACAATGACTTTAATATTGGTTTGTTCCCTGATACTGTGCTCTCTTTTTGTCGCTTAGAGTTACACCTATTATTCTCTTCCCATTGCTCGCTGCGTGACCCCCAACTTAAGTTGGACCTTGTTTCGAATCCTCCAGGTTTCTGCTCCGTAGATAGCTGTAAGTTCCCCTGTTGTGCACTTTCTTTTTGAGGCATAGTGACAATCTACAATTCATTTTTTGATAATGCTTGCCGAATGTGCTCCGTCCCATTCTTATTCTTCTAGTTACTTCAATCTTGTAGTTCGGCTCCGCGGTTACTACCTGTCCTAAGTAGACTTGCTCCTTTATAACTTCAAGTGAAGCGCAATACATCGCAAGCGCTGTTCTCTTCCGAAGTTGTTGTAGAAAACTTTCGTTTTCTACAGACTAAGTTTAAGAAGTACTTTGCTGTTTTTTTTATAATTCAGTAATCATGAATTTAAATTTCTCCATTTATTACTCAAAGAGGCAATGTCATGGGCGAAGCGCAGGTTACTGCGGCACTCTCAAATAGCTCTTATTCCTTACCAAGCTTATCTTTTTGTGGATCACCTTTGAATAAAGATTACGTGCCAAGTTATGACACACACATACGCTAATTGAAGGGTAAACATTGTTGTGCACAAAACGTTTTTTTTTCTAAATCATATAGCAGGAAACCAGTACACAGCGTGCTATGCCCAAGCAAGAGCATAAAAACCTTGAGTGGCTGCTACAGTTGATATCGGCTAGGTCTTGAGATCGCATATTCGCCTTTGTATGTATGTCCTCGTGCGTGAGTCATTCGTTTATGCCTCTATGTTGCTGTGATACGTACTATTCATGGTAATTACATAAAATAATTAGTCACCACCAATTTTTTGCGTGCATAATGGCACTTTTGTTCCTTTGTGAACGCAAGTAATACATTTTGTATTGTAACCATAATAATCTAGCAATGTGAATGCACGTATACACGCATGGTAACTACAATTTAGTAATGTCTTATTATTTCGAGTCAGTACTATTCATCAACTACTTGGCAAATTATCAAGTTTAATTAACCTGTACTTTACTAAGTCCACTTTCTATAAGGTTGGTGCTTTTTGTTACGCCTAAATGTTTAGTATTTAGTTGGTGAATATACAGACCTTGTAATCTGAGAGTGCATGCTTCAACAAATGATGTTTTAATATTGTGTAAGCTTATTTGCGTTAATGCAAAAATGATGACTTGGTGATTTGTCACGTACGAATTCGGGGAGGGGCCACTTTTTTAGCGTGGGATGGCCTGCTTTAGCTGGCTATCCGAACCAATGTCTATTCTATCTCTCTCTGTATACGGTTCATCTTGCACAAAAGTTCATCGCACGCCCAGCACCGAGTCCATCGTGTACGAATGCGTGCTGCACTGACCCACATACTTTGCGGGAAGGTTTCGGGCAAAGGTGCCCGTGGGTGTAGGCTAGGGCACCACCGAAAGGAGGATATCACACGATGAAAGAGGGCATAGCGCCACCGTAGTTCTACATGACCGATACCACCCTTTCGAGTCGTGGTTTGGAAAGAATAGAGAAAAAGCTTCGGAACAACACAGCGTATATAAAGACAAGATTGTAGTTGGTGCGTTGCGTGTTATCTGCCGATCATTTTCAAATGGCTGATTTATTGTTAAACTCGAGGGTCCGACAAACAAAACTTCCGAAATTGAAAAGTTACATTTCGACAGAAACGTACTCTCTTCTAGGAAAAGGGCATAATTTTATTCGCACTACATTCCGCGCAAAATACGCTTAATTTAATTTTCATTCTATTCTCTCAAGCTTTGTCGATATTCCATTTCCTTCCGGGGTCACAATAATGTGGAATTAACGTGGGTTCATTCCAATTCCGGACTGGTCCCTCCGCAAAACTGGTTTGGGCCGCCACAGGTCCCTGTACTACCGTGGCGTCCCACGTCACGTGTACACATTCACGGAAGCATTTCACAGCGATGACATCGACAGCCCAAGTCACCGCAGCAACCTGCAATTCCATGTGTGAGGACATCGAATTGTTGTTGCGTTTGGGTGGCAGCGAGAAACAACCGCGCGTCACGGTGGTCTTTATCGAACTGCTTAGGGCTGTGGATATATCTATCGGTTGGATGACGTACAAAGAAAAAAAAAAACGCTTTTTCGAAGCAACTGGTGCTGCAAAGAAAACCTGAGTTTATTAGTAAAAGAACGCGGCAATCGCACAACAGTACCTGAAGTTTAAAACGCGCATCCCTTTTTCTGTACGCGAAAAATTGGCAGATCCCACGTACTCTGGGAATAAATCATATGCGAAGCACGAATGACCAAGGTTGATATGTAACTTTATAATCGGCACAACGTTACGAGGCGGAAATAAATTATGTCCTACATGTTTTTCTTGTCCTAATTATTCTTGTGTGGACGTGTCATTTACCTTCGTCATCTATTCACGTCACCTGCTACCAAGTTTGGTATATGTGGTGCAAGCAAAACGGCCGCTAGCGCGCTATGAGCGCAGCTTGTAGTCATAATTTACATGGCACGCATATCAATATTTCTATGTGTGGACCTTTCATATACAATTGTCGTCCATTCACGTTATGTAATACTAAATTTGGAGTATGTGGCGATAGTGTAACAGCCACAAGCACGCTATGAGCGTAGCATGTAGTCGTGCTTTACATGACACGCTTATAATAAATGTGTTTGAACACGTCATTTTCCTTTGTTGTCTATTGACATCACATCATACGAAGTTTGGTATATGTAGAGCTACTGAAACGGCCACGAGTGAATCATGAGCGTGGCCTGTTGTCGTGTTATTACATGGCACGAATGTCATGATTATCATGCTTGTACCAGTCATAAACCTTCGTCATTCATTGACCTGAGTAACACCAAATTTGGTACATGTTGAGCTAGCTGAATGACTGCAAGCACAATGTGAAAGGCCCAATATACTCCGAAGTAATGTTGATGTGTGCACACGCTGGTTGCAGTGACGCTACGCCAGCAAAACGCAAGCATCTGCCAAACGCCACCGACGCGACCAGCGTCTTTCGGCACGGCCCGGTGGCAACCGGCGCCAAATGCAACATCCTGTATTGCCCACCGATGACCTTGCCCCACTCTACTAAGACAGAATTTCTATAGCACTGCGTTTGCCTCTCTTCGTAATGAAGGGACGCTGGGCATGCTCAAACGCGCATGCGTGAAAGCAACGCAGCGCGGTGCGCGCCAACTAGTGTATGGCAGGAAATTGGCGCCCGGTGAGGCATCGCCGGCATGACGCGACGAAACAAACGCCGGCGCACGCGCACGCTGGGTCACGTTGATGAGTATTGGCGTCTTGAGTGCGGCATGTAGTCATATTCCTACATGACACTCATCTCATGATTATTATGTTTGTACCAGTGGCATACGTTCGTCATTTTTTCGTGTGACGTAATAGCAAATTTGGCATATGTCAATCTATGGAAACGGCCCCGAGCGCATCATAAGTGCGGCATGTAGTCATGTTGGTACATGACACGCATGTCATAATTATCATGATTGGACGTGTCATTTACATATGTCGTCTCTTCGCGTCACGTAATACCGAACTCGGTACATGTGAAGCTAGCGAAGCGGCCACGAGTGCATCATGAGCATAGCATGTAGTCATGTTGTTATATAACATGCATTTCATGACAATCATGTTTTCGCCAGTCAAGTATTCACGTCCTGTAACATCAAATTTGGTATGTATGAAGCTAGTGAAATGACTGCGAGTGCACCATGAACGTGTAGTTATGACTCATGACTTACATGACATGCACGTCACGATTTCCAAGTTAGAGTCTCTCACTTGTTTTCTCATGCAGTCATGCCATATCATGCCAATTTTGTTACATATCATGTAAACGAAACCACCACAAGAGAACAAGACCTTGAAATGTAAATCATTACATTCATGACGTACTTGTCTTAATATTCATGTTATGACTAGTCAATTATGCTGGTCTCAAAGTGATGTTATGACATACCAAATTGGCTATTGGTAACATCAACGAAACGGCCAGGAGAGCTAAAAGTCGAAAGCGGCATGATAGATAGATAGATAGATAGATAGATAGATAGATAGATAGATAGATAGATAGATAGATAGATAGATAGATAGATAGATAGATAGATAGATAGAAAAGAAAAAAATGGCAGCATATTCATGGAGTGAATGACGGAGAGTGGGGTCAAGCATTCGTCTGTCCATTCGTTCTTGCTTCCGTCCATCCATGCGTCCGTCTGTGTGTCCGTCCATGCATCCATCCGCCCATTCGTGCGTGCGTCTGTTTGTGCGTCCGTCCCTGCGTTCGTCCATGCATCCACCCCTGCGTTCGTTCAGGCGTCCATCAATGCATTAGTCTGTGTGTCCATTCGTCCACCTATTCAACACTCCAAGTACCACCATTTCGCAACTTTTCGTCATATATACCCCATATAAAAGCACCGCCATTCAGCGGACATTCCAAGGACTAAACGAGAGCTGGCACACGTACACTTTCTCACGGCTTGCGCTTCGGGTCTACTTCTCACCTTTAAGCACCTCGAGTTCATGGTATATACTAGTTCACTGTATTCATGGCACTGCGGCCCAACGCTCACTAAACCTTTCTAAAACCAAGGAGGTTACGCCCAGCGAGTATAACGTGCAACCTTTTCCTGTCAGATAGTGCTCAATGTACATGCCAATGGATCCTAATGGGAAATGAGAGACAGGAGAATTCCGCTTTTACTTTCTTACGGCTTCTTGCGCTTCGTATCTACTTCGCACCTTTCACCACCTCAAGTTCATAGTATATACTAGTTCATTGTATTCATGGCACTGCAGCTCAACGCTCGCTAAACCTTTCTAAATCTAAGGAGGCTACATCCAGCGAGTATTTCGTAGCAACCTTTTCTTGTCAGATAGTGCTCAATGTACATGCCAAAGGCTGCTAATGGGGAGGGGGCGCTGGCGTCGATCGACGGGAGCGGTCGCATAGCACGTCGGCTGTGTGAAATATCGCAATTATTTGCGTCACATCAAGTCGTTCTCCTGCAAGCCTTCTACCATCATCTCTAAGAACGTCAGCCGCAACCGTAGACATCACGTCTTGTCAGGGTGGACCGTCTTCTGACCCTTTTTCGGTCACTTGAAGCTTTCGCCAAACCACCGCGGAGTTAAGCGTAACCGCAGTAAGGGCCGCGCTGGCCCTGCCCGCGGTTTCCCCGGTAATGGCAACTCCAAATCAAGTCACCGGCTACGATGCGGAGTCCCTACAGATCAAACAGATGGATACCGCTCAAACCGAGACACCTCTACCAACCGAAGAAGAGTACCTCAAGGATATGCTCCGCGTCTGGCGCAGAAGGAAAAACGCAGCAGTGGCGTCGAGAGACGTCAGGGCTCCTGCAGCCAAAAGACAAACAGCGTCTCGCCCTCAGCAAGCACAGGGCAAGAACGAGCCGAGCGTCACCTCGCAGCGCGCCAAGCATCTCCAGTGGCGGCCGAAGAACACGCCACGCATCGAAAAAGACGACATCATAGTGGTGCTGAAACCGCGTGACACGCTCCACCTCAAGGCCACGTTTGGTCCTGGACAAGCCGGCGCTGCAGTCCGCAGCATCCTCGGAGCCGACGCAAGTGGGGGACTTGCGGTGTGGCCCCTCTAGGATCAAAATGTACTTGTGTGCACGCTCAAATCAGTGGACGCCGCCGAGAGACTCCTCCGGGACATTAAGGCTGCCAGTCGGGGGCCGCCACCTAACATTCCGGAGACATCCCAAACTCTCCGGTGAGTTCTGTCGGGGCGTCGTGCATGTTTCTCAAGACGAAACGTCCGAAACTGTGAAAAGCAAGCTCAGTACTGAGCCAAATGTAGTGTCTGTGCGCAAGCTTGACGACACCCCGGTTGCGGTGATCACCTTCGCGGGAACGAAGGTGCCACGGACGGTGTTATACAACTGCGAGCGGCTCCCTGTTCGCTTGTATAAGAAGACAGTGCCTGCATGCCCAATCTGTGGCACAGTGGGCCATCGAGCTGGTACTTGCCCGCGCCCACAGCCCGGCCGCTGCACAAGCTGCGGCGTTCAGGTACCTGCTGCTACTCCTGACGGCCCCACGGAACACTAGTGCATTCCGAGCTGCCTCCTCTGCGGCGGTTGTCACAAGACTGGAGCTCCCGGTTGTGCTGGACGGTTCCGACAGCCGGTCAAGTCGGCATCCCCACGCGGATCCAAGTCGGGGACAACGGGGGGGGGGGGGGCACAAACAGGCTCCGTTTCCCAAGACTGGCACCAAAAAAGCACCAGCCATCAAGTCGAATAAGCCAGAACCCAAGAAGACCTACACCAGGCACTCTACCAGTGTGAAGTCTGGGACCCCGTCGGAGCCTCCTGTCTTGGTCAAGGACTTCCCACCCTTGACACCCGTCCAAGCACAGGTGAGCTGTTGGGGTGGGGCAGTCTCCGGACCTTCCCGTTCACCCTCCCCTACCGAAACCGCCCTACAGCAGCAGATAGGGGAGCTCAGGCGTCAGAACCAAATTCTTGCGCGCAAAATTCAGGAATTAGAATCCAAGCAGGTCGGGTCATCCCAGCCAGTGCAGGAAGCCGAGGCAGAGGACGGGAATGACGGCTCTTCCAACACATCCCGCCTCACTAGCGTGTCGCTGCAGGACGCGGACACGGTAGTTGGACCAGCTTCCATTACCGGATCCATCGGTCGCATCGAGTCCCTGGAGCGTAAAACCGAGCAATTAGAAACAAGCGTGGCAGCCCTCCCCACTCTAGTCATGTTGGCAGTCCGCGAGTCCTTTCAGGACATGTTCACGGCAGCCTTAACGCAAGCACTTCCCGAAATTCTGGCGCAGGTCTCTAACTCAGTCCTTAGAGCCGTGCAGCCCTGGGTTATTGCCGAAATTAAAAACACCACTCAGAGCGACTCCCCGCAGGTTAAACGCAAGCCGGCCTCCCGTCAGGCAGCAGAAGAAGGCTTTTCGGGGCGGGCTCCAGGTCCGGACCAGTCCTCTGCACCGTAAATAAATACTAAAAGATGGCTAGCCAATCTAACAAACAAGCTAAATATCTACAAAAATTTAAGACTATACAATGCAACTGCAGGGGTTTTAGAGCCTGGAAAAAACAGTCGCCCCTCCAGCTCTACTTGCAGTCCCTCGGAAACATGCCCGCCTTGCTTGCTATGCAGGAGCCCGGTTTGGACGTTAAATTCTCTGGCTATAGCACTTTCCCGGGGGGGGGGGCCTCGTCATGCATCCTGGTGAACAAGGCATATACCAGATTCAGGTCGATTTAAACTTAAGTACTGAACAAGAATACACAATGGTCAGAATACTGCCTCTCAGACGTCGCGACCAGTCAATACACATCCTAAATATATACAGCCTTCCGCATAAGCCACGCGTAACTTTTAGCGAAATCTTCCTCCGGGCGATCAAGTTGGCAGACAAGGACCCCTTAGTGTTCGTGGGAGACTTCAATGCTCCCAGCCTTCACTGGGGTTATCACTACGAGAAGGCCAGAGGACGTAAGCTGGCGGAGCTTATCTCTTCCCTTCGCCTCACGCTGCTCATGAATCCGGCGTACCCCACTCGAGTGGGGAACTCGGTAACCCGTGACAAGTGTCCGGACCTTTCTCTCGTAAAAAATGCTTAGGAGGCTACCTGGGAGAACTTGGGCGATTCTCTAGACAGTGATCACTGCCTTCTCCGGGTAACACTCGTGGAAAAGTCAGCTCATAAAAAATGCGGTCAAGTCAAGCTGACCGATTGGACCCAATTCGAAATCAGACTATCCCTCCCGTACTATTTTCTGGAGGCTATGCAGAATGGGCGCAACACGTAAACAACATTCAGAAAAGACTTGTTACTACCCTCCAAACCAACGAAGAAATCCCCGCAGTTGACGCTCACCCCCTACATTTGTGGGAGGCGCGCCGAAGCTTAACAAAACGTTGGAAAAAGCAGAAGACTAATCGCAAATTACGTATCCGCATAGCCCAACTCACGCAACAGGCTGCAGCGTATGCTGCCCAACTCTCAGATTCAAATTGAATATCCCGCTGCGACGCCGCAGCTCGTCAGATGAGTTCGAAGGGGACATGGCGTCTCTTTCGCAGTCTCATAGACCCCTCTCAAACGAGAGGAGAGGCGCAGAAGCAGCTCCGGCGAGCTCTGCAAAGGTACCAAGACACTCCGGCACAGCTTGCGGATGCTCTGTGCGATAGGTATCTCTGTCGTACGGAGTACCCGCCTGGGCCGGCATACACGTACTCTGGTAAGCCTAATCACCAACTCGATGCCCGTTTTGAGTTGCATGACCTTAAAGCGGCTTTAACCAATATGCGCAGGGGTACGGCTCCGGGGCTGGACCGCATAACAGTAAAGCTGTTGCAAACCTCCCTGACACACCCTACCTCCATTTATTGGAATACATGAACGAGATCTGGGACGGCCGTGCGCTCCCTTCCTAATGAAAACGTCACTTGTGACTTTTATCCCCAAAGCTGGCAAGGCCGTGAATACGGAAAATCTTAGGCCCATATCACTGACTTCGTGTGCGGGCAAGCTTATGAAGACGACGGTACGAAATCGCCTCTTCCCATACCTTGAGGGCAAGGGCTTCTTTGCAGACACCATGTTTGGGTTTCACCCACACACGTCTGCACAGGACGTCCTTCTCCAGCTCCTTAGGACCGTCATACAGCCCATAACTATGCAACACAATGATAAAGCCATCCTCGTTCTTGATCTGAAGGGGGCTTTCGACAATGCTAAACACAGCAGCATCCTGGCTAACTTGAGTTCCACCGATTGCGGGGATAAGGCCTTTGCATATGTCAGAGATTTTCGCTCTAAATGCCAGGCACTTCTTCGGATCGAGGACGAGGAATATGGCCCGTACATTATGGGAACACGGGGTACCCCACAGAGAGCAGTGTTATCACCGCTCCTTTTCAACAATGCTATGATGCGCCTTCCAAGCGAATTGGCCTGGGTGGAAGGCACACAACACACAGTATATGCCGATGATATTACAATCTGGACCACTGAAGGAAACCTTGGTGAAATGCAGGAACGCCTTCAGCAGGCCGAATCCATAGTCGAGGCGTATGCCAACGATTGTGGACTCCAATGTTCTCCAAACAAATCAGAGCCTCTGCACGTTAGAGCGAAGCCAAGAGATAAGTCAGCCATACACATCTCCCTGTCTGGGTTTACTGTCAGAGAGGTGGAGGAGCTCCGGATTCTGGGCCTGTTCATTCACCACAGACTCACACCGGACTCCACTATAGCGAAACTCAAGAGAATAGGCGAACAGGTAGGGCGCATGATCCACCGCGTTTTCAACAAGCGGGGTGGTCTGCGGGGCAGAGACGCGCTTCGGCTTGCCGATGCCTTCGTGACTAGCCGGATCCTCTACGCCGTCTCATACCTTTGCACTAACAAGCAAGAAGACGAAAGAATAGATGCCATCATTCGTAAGCTACTAAACGAGCTCTGGCTCTCCCGGTGGCCACTTCCAACGCCAAATTGAGGGCGTTAGGTGTGCTCAACTCCTACCAGGAGTTGCGGGAGGCCCACCTTATGAATCAATATACGCGGCTCGTGCAGATGGCTCCCGGGCGCCGCCTGCTGAACCGCTTACATATACAGCACACTTGCACTGCAGAGGAGGCGGAGCATATTCTGGAACTGTGGCGGCATATGCTCTCGGTCTCTCCACTCCCCAGTAACATGGATAAGCACACGCACGAAAGCAGAAGACAGGCGCGGTCTCGGACGCTTGAGAGGCAACACGGCTCCCGACCTGGTGTATTCTACGTAGATATAGCAGGGCCTTCGCCCACGGGATTTTACGCGGCCTGTGTAGTTCACCGGGAAAAGCATGTCAATGGGCTCTCGTTCCAAGCACAAAATCCAGAGCGCGCTGAGGAAGTCGCGATAGAGCTTGTTGCTGTGGACCCCAACTCGAAAGTTATCATCACCGACTCCCGGAAAGCATGTGCTCATTACTTGACAGAAGAGATATCCCCCATAGCCAGCCAAATTCTAAAACAGGCTCTCGCTGATCCAGCCCCGAAACGCATCGTATGGGCTCCTGGTCATCAGGGCTTACGAGGTAATAAGGCCGCTGACGCGGCCGCCCGAGCACTTATCCACCAGGCTGCTCACCTTGGCTCTTATGACTCGGAGGCCAATACACCGCTGCTGCGGTTCAAAGAAATTCTGACCTATTATCGCGACAGTCACCGCCTTTACCCGGCTCCTGCAAAGGGGCTGAGCAAGGCAGAAGAGCGAACTCTAAGGCGCCTGCAGGCAAGTACTCTACTCTGTCCTGCAATCCTAAAACATTTCGATGCGAACACGGATGGGCATTGCCCACACTGTGGAGAGACGTGTGATATCTTCCACATGGTATGGGCATGTCCGAAAAATCCCCACCTACCCCCTTCGCCTACCCCTTCTCGAGAGGCATGGGAGACTGCCCTCCACAACTGCTCATCACTAGAGTCTCAACGGGCTCTGGTGAGACGGGCGCGAGTAGAGGCCTCGTTATGCGGTGTCCCGGACTAAGGACGCCGACCATGTAGCGGGGTCATGCTTTGTCCCCGTGCCTCTCTCTTTTATAATAAACGTTTTTCATCATCATCATCTAATGGGCATTGCAGCGTGCTTGTTAACACAAGCCGAATGCTTCTGTCTCTAATTACCCCTTAGCAGCCATTGGAATGTACATTTGGCATTATCTTTTATTGTTCAACAACGCACAGAAGAAATCTATCAACGGCACCACCTTGGAGGTCAAAATATTATACTTCTTACACACTACAATGGCTATGAGGGATGAACGAGTGCCACTCTTAGGAGCTTCGAACCTAAAATTGGCAGATCCCACTTACAGCGGGATTCGATGTTCTTCATGTTCTTTCATGATACGCATGTCAGGATTGTCATGTTTGCACCCGTCATAGATTTCGTCAACCATTGACGTCACGCAACCCCAGATTACGTATATGTGGAGCAAGCGAAACGGCCATGAGCACGCTATGAGCGAGGTATGTTGTCATTTTCTTAAATTACCCGGTTGTCAGTATTGTCATGTTTGCACCCGTAATATATTTCGTCATCCATTGACGCCAAGTAACACCAGATTACGTATATTTGTAGTTAGAAAAACAGCCGTGAGCGTATCATGAAGGGCCCAATTTATTCCAATGTAGCGTTGATGTGTGCACGCTGGGCACAGTGACGCTACGTTAGCGAAGCGTGGGCGCTTTATTAGTTGTACGCCAGGCGCACGCACATGCCAGGCGCGACCAGCGTCCGTCAGCGCAGCTCGACTACAACCAGCGCGAAATGCGACATGTTGCATTTCATGCCGATGCGTTGCCCAGACAACTCTGAGTATCCCTCTTTTCTTGAACGAGAGACGCCGGACGCACTGAAACGCGCATGCGTCAAAGCAACGCAGCGCTGCGTGCGCCTGCGCGTATATGGTGGGACGGACGCCTGGCGTGGCAACGCAGCGTGACGCGACGAAATAAACGCCTGCGAGCACGCGCACCGCGTCGCGTCTAAATGCGTTGGTGCCTTGGCTTTGGCATGTAGTCATGTTCTCACAAGACACGCATCTCATGATTGTCATGTTGTGATCACCCATATGCCTTCGTCATTCATTGGCATCACACAATACCAAATTTAGCTTATGTGAAGCTAGCGAGATGGCCGTGAGCGCATCATAAGCGTGGCATATAGTCATGTTGTTACATGACACGCACTTCATGTTTATCATGTTTGCACCAGTATCATACCTTCGTGATTCATTCACGTCCCGTAATACCAAATTTCGTATAAGTGAAACCAGTGAAACGGCCGCAAGCGCATCATGACCAAGGTAAGTAGTCAAGTTGATACATGATACGCATCTCATGATTATCATGTTTGCACCAGTCACATACCTTTGTCATTCATTCACGTACTGTATTACCAAATTTGGTATATGTGCGCTAGCAAAATGCCTGCGGAGGACATCATGAGCGTGACATGTAGTCTTGTTGTTACATGACACGCTAGTCATAATTTTCGCGTTAGGGTCTGTCGCTTGTGTTCGCCATGCAATCATGCCATACCACACCTGTTTTGCAACATGCCGTGTGAATGAAACCACCGCCAGAGCTGCAAGACTATGAAATGTTAATCATGACATTCATGACATACATGTCCTGATTTTCAGGTTATGACTAATCGCTTATGCTCGTCATACAGTCGTGTTATGATATACCGATTTCGGTATTGATAGCATAATCCATATGACCAGGAGAGCTAAAAGTCATAAATAGATAGATAGATAGATAGATAGATATATAGATAGATAGATAGATAGATAGATAGATAGATAGATAGATAGATAGATAGATAGATAGATAGATAGATAGATAGATAGATAGATAGATAGATACGCTCGAAGCCGCCGAAGTTTGCTAAGAAATTATTCGCAATTAAAATTGTCATTATCCACGTACAGTGGGAATCGATGATATGCGAATACCTTCGTGATTCATTCACGTCCCGTAATACCAAATTTCGTATAAGTGAAGCCAGTGAAACGGCCGCAAGCGCATCATGACCAAGGTAAGCAGTCAAGTTGATACATGATACGCATCTCATGATTATCATGTTTGCACCAGTCACATACCTTTGTCATTCATTCACGTACTGTATTACCAAATTTGGTATATGTGCGCTAGCAAAATGCCTGCGGAGGACATCATGAGCGTGACATGTAGTCTTGTTGTTACATGACACGCTAGTCATAATTTTCGCGTTAGGGTCTGTCGCTTGTGTTCGCCATGCAATCATGCCATACCACACCTGTTTTGAAACATGCCGTGTGAATGAAACCACCGCCAGAGCTGCAACACTATGAAATGTTAATCATGACATTCATGACATACATGTCCTGATTTTCAGGTTATGACTAATCGCTTATGCTCGTCATACAGTCGTGTTATGATATACCGATTTCGGTATTGATAGCATAATCCATATGACCAGGAGAGCTAAAAGTCATAAATAGATAGACAGATAGATAGATAGATAGATAGATAGATAGATAGATAGATAGATAGATAGATAGATAGATAGATAGATAGATAGATAGATAGATAGATAGATAGAAAGATAGATAGATAGATAGATAGATAGATTGATACGCTCGAAGCCGCCGAAGTTTGCTAAGAAATTATTCGCAATTAAAATTGTCATATTCCACGTACAGTGGGAATCGATGATATGCGAAGCACGACTGAGAAAGGTTAATATGTAACCTTAAAATCAGCACAACGTTACGAGGTAGAGGTAAAATATGCCGTGCACGACTTCCGTGTCATGATTATTATGTTTGGATGTGTCGTTTACTTTCGTTATTCACGTAATGTGAGGGACGTGAGGATGGCGCCGTGCAGTTCGGACGCGTTGCGATCGGCTCCAGTGATTTCTTCGTTTCTTGGTGCTATGTGAGGCCTCATTCACCCTACATTGGGTTGCAACGGACTTCTAAGATCATCGGGACGCTGTGGCCACAAGAATCGCACTGGTGGATGGACTATTTGTACATTAATAATTGACTTTCGTGACAACGACGCTGAGTGTGCAGCTACAGACGCCGTCGTTCGGCCCAGCCACGCCACTGTCTACGTGGTGCACAGGCACCGCGTCTCAAACAGAAAATGACTTGTTTTCGCCACATTAAGACATGGAAGATGAATCATCGAAGACCCCGGGGGACGCTGAAAAGAATAACAAGGATTCCGGATAGATTACGGTGACTAAAAGACGATTGGAATTGAGGAAAGCCAGTAGTTTTGCTGGCGCCGGAACGCCGGCGCCTAAGATGAACGCTCAAAAACCTACGCCCGGCTTTCAGAGCTTCAGAGATGTCAAGAAAAACCTTATAAGGGAAAGCGAGATGCCACCGCTGCCATGTGAAGAAACTAAGGCCATCGTGAGGCCGAGAGGTGTTCTGTGTATTAGCAAGTCTGGCGCGTCTGTCGTGGCAGAGGCCATATGGAGTGCGACAGGGCTCGGTCCGGAAGATAGAAACACCGACACAATGTATCCTAATCACGTGCAAAATTTTATGGTCGTCAGTACTTCGAGCCAAGAGAATGTTGAGCGCTACGTTAACGTTGAAGCTGTTATGGTGGACGGACAGCGCCACGAAGTCAGTGCATATGTGGCTGCTCCGCATGCCACCTGCGACAGAGTTATCCATGGGATCCCTCTTAGTGATGATCCAGGAGCCATCGACCGAAAGATTGTCAACGCAAGAAATCCACTGGCCCTGGGAGCAAAAAACATCAAAAATACTGGCGTCATCATAGTTCTGTTCGACGGGTACAAGGTTCCCAATTATGTTTCTTATGGCGGCACCCTCATCAAGTGCACTTTATACAGGAAGCAAGCTGATGTTTGCTATGCCTGCGGCCGACTGAGACACTGCTGTGACGTCTGCTAGACGCCCGACGCTTCAGTCTGCAAGGCTTGCAGACAAGCTATCCAGCAAGAAGAGGATCACGTTTGTGTGTTTGGGATCATGTTTGCAAATTGTGTGGCGCAAAGCACCTCACCGCATCCAGGGAATGCCAGTCCCGATATCAGATGCCCCATGTCGTCAGGTGCAGGCGAAGCCTGAGGGCCCACGCCCCTCGGGAGAGGTCTCCATCCGTCAATGTAGATTGCTTCCTCGAGCTCAACGACTGTCATCAGCAGGGCCAGCCCGGACCATCGGCTCCTGGAGGACAATTCAAATCACGTGGGAGATCCAGAATCAGAGGAAGCTGAAGGAGTCGTTCCACGTCCAGGTTGCGTATCAGATGGCGTTCGTGATCCGGGTCCCGCTCCACGTCCACGACGTGGTGTCAATCTAGGGGTGGCACCAGACCACGTCCCAGCTCCAGTGCCTGTTCCGGATCCAGTCTCTGGACTTGGCCAGGGAAAGACTGACGCACCGAGCACCAGACCAGACCCCTCGTTCAGGGCAGACTATAGATATACGAGCATGCACGTGGACTCCAGCTGTCCGGGGATGTCTACGCCTCAGACGACCAGAGCAGGGGCAATTCAAACCTAACCTGGGCCGACAGGGTTCGTAGTAATGACAGCGAGTAACCCATGCAATGCGACCCGTTCCCAGAGCATGATAGAGAGGCGGAGATATTACGATTGAAAAAAGAAAAACGCTGAGCTTAAGGATACGCTTACCAAAATGGCAAATGAAATGGCGGAAATTAAAAAATGCTGAGCACGATGAGCAGCAATACTGAAGGTGAAACCACCAACACGCAGGTTCCGGCCCCTATTGGAGATTGGCCCATGGCAACCAAACGCAGAGCGGTAATAAGCAAGCTTAAGAACACGGAATCTCAAGTCGAGGAGATTAAGCAAACGTTGGTTACGATGACAGAGAACATTAAGAGAAGGTGGCAGGGAGTGTAGCTTGCCTCACGGAGAGTGTTAGGCAGATGCAAGCTGCTCTCAGTGACCCAGTAGAGGGGTTTAGGGCAATGAACGAGCGCATCAATGCGCAAGAAAATCACGCCAAACTGCCTAAACCTGCGCCACAGGGTGCGTCGCTTGCAACGTGGAAGTGGCCATTCCCATACACGTCGATAGCCCAAGAGCTAATTGCAAAGAGGAACAGATTTTTGTAGCCACACTGACCCCCCCCCCCCCGTGTGGTGATCAAAGTAGATTCCATATTGGATAACGACATAGACACTGTCCGTATTTGACAATGGAACTGCAGGGGATACGCTGGTAAAAGAGCACTCCTGCAGCAGTACTTTAGAACAATAACAAAGAAACCTCAAATCAGAGCACTTCAAGGGACCTTAGTCTCTGCAGCGTCCTCTTCTGGTTACCGCGCAGTCCCTGGCCAGTCAGGAAGATGAGGTGTCTGCACACTAGTGAGTAAAAAGCTGACACACGTCGCCCACAACTTGAAGATGGCCAGATGCAATATTGAATATGTAATGGTAGAGATCCTAATTGACACACCACGACGCAATTAGCAGAAAAAGCGTGTTTTTGTATTGAATGTCTACAGTAACCCCAGGCACAGGCACCAGCAGTTCACGACTTTGCTCGAAAGGGCAGTTGAACTAGCCGGTCCTTGGCCCCTTGTCATAGTCGGTGACTTCAATGCCCCACATGGCCTATGGGGATACGTGTATGAGACGAGAAAAGGTCGCGACCATTGGCAGGATGCCACCAAACTATACCTTACCTTAATCACTGATAAGGCTTTTCCTACGCGGATAGGCAACTCTGCGACACGACGCCGGACCTCGCTTTCATCAAGAATGTCGAAGAGAGTACGTGGACCAACACCGCCATGAATTTTGGCAGCGACCACTACGTTCTGCAAACTTTTATTATAGTGGACTGTAGCAAAAACCGAGAGTTCACGGTGGTTGACTGAGATCTTTTTCGCAGCATTCGCGGTACAAGGGTCAGTGCTCCTGACAATTTCGAGGAATGGTATGATTGCTTTCGCAGAGATACCACCACTGCCACCAAGAAGATAGGTAGGTAAGGTAGGTAGGTAAAAAACATTTATTTCAGAAAAAGTCTACTAGAGAGTGCCGACGTGGCCCATCGGCGTGCTGGAGTGGCAAGACCCTATTCCGGGACGCCAGTGGAGCTGGAAGCTGCCCGCGCGCGCTCCACCAAGGAGCGTTGTGCAGCCAAGGTAGAGCAGCCGAGCAGGTGCTCCTCCCAAGCCTCTCTAGTTGGGATAGGAAAAGGAGATGAGAAAGGGACGGGATTAACTGGGCACGATGCTACGACGTGATATGTGTCGGCGAGGACATGACAGGTCGAGCAGGTGCCATTGATTTCCGGCAAAAAGTGCCTGGCGACCGCCGGACTGATAAAGGTGTTCGTCTGCAGGCGGCGTAGCAGTCGTTCGTCCGCTTTCTCCAAACCGCGTGCGGGGTCCGGGTAGAGGCGGCGCGAAGCCCGGTAATAAGCCAAAATTTCGCGAAAGCGCGTCAGGTTGGTATTGCCAGATTCCGTCTCGGGACATGGAGGGGCAACGGCCCGGACAGGAGAAGCGCGGGCAGCGGCATTTGCCGCCTCGTTGCCGGGCAGGCCCGAGTGGCCTGGGGTCCAGACTATACGAATGGGATGAGGGTTAAAGCGCCAAGAGGCTGCCTGTAGTAGGCTAGCCGCCAGCGGAGCAATGGAACCCTGAAGGTACTGAGAACAGGCCGAGCGCGAGTCCGTCAGGATGGTGCGTGAAGCAGGGTGAGAGGCGGCCAAAGCTATGGCAACCTCTTCAGCGTGCGTTACTGTGTCTGCTCGAAAGGAGAGGCCATCTACGTGTTTGCCCTCTGTAATCACGGCAGCCGTGAAGTGACCCGAGGGGGAGGGACCCGAGACGTCCACGTAGAAAACACCAGGACGATCGGAGTGTCGCGTATGAAGGGCCGCGGCGCGTGCTAGTCTACGGCCAGGATGGAGGTCGGGGTTCATATTACGGGGTAGAGGTTCCACCCATAGCTTTTGACGCCAGAGCTCTGGTACCGGCTCACGAGGGTCTTGGTCAGATATCGCGTTAAGGCCAAGTCTGTGTAGAAGACGGCGCCCTGAAGGCGTCTGCGACAGTCGATTGATTTGGTTAACGCGATGAGCTTCGCGCATCTCTGCAAAGGTGTTGTGTACCCCCAGAGCCGTGAATCGGCTGTTGGAAGTTGCAATAGGTAGGTCCAGAGCGCGTTTGTATACTGAACGAAGAAGGACGTCCAGCTGGTGCTCGTGTCGACGACGCAGGCGAAGGTAAGGCAAGGCGTAGAGGACGCGACTGGTCACAAACGCGTGGGCCAATCGGAGGGACTGAGACCCGCGGAGGCCGCCGCGCTTGGTAGACACTCGCCGTATCATGCAGCTCACCTGTTCGCTGGTGCATCTGAGGCCTGCTATTGTGCCCTTTGGATCCAAAGACGATGTGAGGTGAAGGCCAAGAACCCGAATATTTTGCACTGACGGGACGGGCCCGGACGGAAGAAAAATTTGAGGCGGCGGTAGCGGAGAGACTGAAAAAAGAGCCGATTTAGCTGGAGAGCACTCCAGGCCGCATGAACCTGCGTAGGTGTCCACCAGAAGGGCAGCCTTTTGCAGGCGTTCTTCGATTTGCGCTAAGGAGCCTGTGTTGGTCCAGATTGTGATATCGTCCGCATATAGTGCGTGTTGTATACCCTCTACCTCGCTTAGAAGAGAGGGGAGGTTCATCATCGCCAGGTTAAAAAGCAGAGGAGACAGGACTGCCCCTTGAGGTGTACCCTGCGTGCCTAATAAGTAAGGGCCGTGTTCGGTAGAATTAATGCGAATGAAGGCGGTGCGATGTGATAGAAAGGCGCGAATGTAGTTGAAAGTCTTCTGCCCGCAGTTTGTGGTAGACAGGTTAGTGAGTATAGTGCTGCGTTTGACGTTGTCGAACGCCCCGCGGAGATCGAGAGCGAGCACGGCTTTATCGTTATGGCGCATAGTAGTCGGCTCTATGATATCGTGTTGAAGCTGGAGCAGGACGTCCTGCGCCAACAGATGTGGGCGAAAGCCAAACATCGTGTCGGCAAAGGTCCTCTTGGCCTCCAAGTAGGCGGAAAGGCGTTCGCGAACCATGGTTTCCATGAGTTTGCCTGCGCAAGACGTAAGTGAGATGGGTCTCAGTGCCTCAATACTGATGGACTTTGCCGATTTGGGAATGAATGTCACGACCGATGTGGTCCATTCCGTTGGAAGCGGAGAACCGTCCCATATCGAATTTATAAGGTGGAGTAGCGAGAGGTGTGCTTGGTCAGGAAGATTTGCCAGGAGCGATACTGTGATTCCGTCGCGTCCAGGGGCCGTGCCCCGTCGCATTTTCGTGAGTGCAAATCGTAAATCAGAAAGTGTGTATGGGGCGTCGAGGTCGGTGTTCGGGGCGCCGGAATACGTATATGCTGGGCCTGCGGGATCAATTGTGCGGCAGATGTAGCGGTCACAAAGTTCTCGCGCGAGTTCATCCGTAGTGCCCTGAAAGGCATGCAGAACACGGTGGAGCTGGCGTTGCGTTTCTCCCCTGGTGGTGGAGGGATCGAGAAGGCTTCTAAAGAGTCGCCACGCACTCTTAGAGCTCATCTGCTTTGCAGCCTTCGAACAGGTGTCTGCCCAGTTAGCATCGGAAAGTTGTGCGGAGTATGCGGCCGCCTCTGCAGTGAGCGCCTCAATGCGAGCGCGAAGTTTCCGAATAAGTTTGTTGCGTTTCCAGCGCCTTATGAGCCCGCGGCGAGCGTGCCAAAAATGTAGGAGGTGTGGATCGATTGCAGGAGTCAAATTAGAGGTTGCAAGGGTGCGAGTGTTCGCTTGTTTCATATGAAGAGCGTATGATGCCCACGCTGCATATTCGGTCGAGGAGATGCCGGCGGGGAACGGTTGCATTCTGAACCGAGTCCAATCGGTGAGACGGGCTTGGCCCCAGTGTTGGCGCATTTTCTGCCGCGGTGTGAACGAAATGCGGAGTAAAAAATGATCGCTGCCTAGGGTTTCGCCTAAATTCTCCCATGTAGCATCGCGGATGTGACGGGTGAGGGAGAGGTCGGGGCATGTGTCTCGCGTGACCGAGTTGCCAGAACGTGTGGGTTGTGCCGGATCGGTAAGAAGCGTCAGGCTCAGTGAGGAAATGAGCTCCTTGAGCTCTCTGCCCCGGGCCTTCTCGTAGTGGTAACCCCAGTGAGGGCTGGGGGCATTAAAGTCCCCGACAATCACCAGTGGTTGTCGGGCCGCTATACGCAGCGCCCGGTGGAAGAGATGCGCAAACGAAGCCCTTGCAAGGCGAGGGGGACAGTACACGTTTAATATATGTATTGATGGTTGGCCCCTCCGCTGAGATAGCACTGATATCATGCAGTAGTCGTAAGGAAGATCCAGATCGAGGTCAATCTGTACCGCCGTGTAAGCTTTATGCACGAGGAGGCATGTGGTGGTGCCGCCTACATAGGAGCAGTATCCAGAAAGGGATGGAGCAGGGCCAGATTCTTGGAGCGCCAAGACGGCCGGCTGAGAGCCAAGTGAGCTGAGGAAAAGGGAAAGATGTGAACGCTTTCGCCTGTTCCCGAAGCCTCCAGGGTTCCACTGTATGATCTCGAATTTAGACGCAATGTTTGAACGGTACGTACGATTGGTAGCCATCGTGACTGTCCTAGGTTTTATATTTGGTCCTCCATGTCCCGCTCGGAATCCTCAGAGGCAGGGAGGGGCACGGAGGCCGGATTGTCCGACGGCGGGGTGGTGGTAGCCACCTTACGACGACGCCGTGGAGCTGTACCCTCACTGCCCACCGAGCAGGAGCGGGAACGCGATGCCTTGGGTTGAAACTGGGTGATTGCCCAGGCTTGAATTGCCTGGGTAACCTCTACTACTATGCGTTGGACCGAGAAGCTGGTGAGGAGGTGATTAATCGAAGCTTCGACGCGCGTGAGGCGTTCCTCTACGCGCGGGGTGCGCTCTTCACTAGGGAGAGTTTGGTTAGCGGGCAAGATAACCTGAGGTGCCCCAGGAGCCTCAAGAGCTTCTGGAGTAGATGTGGCACCGGTTCCGAGTGCTGGAGTACAAATCGTTGCTTGAACCGGCGGTTTAATGGGAGTGGGCTTAGCGCCAGGACTAAGCTTGGATGTAGCTGGCGTAGCCGCCTGGACAGAGGAGGCAATACCGGATGGCCTTGCAGTGCACTGTGGTTGGGGTTGAAGTCGCTTATTTAGGAGTTCGAGTTGTTTAGTTAAAAGAGAATTTTGCTTTTGAAGTGCCGCAACTTGCTGGCGAAGGGCCGCAAGTTCGGGAGAAGGAGGATCGACAGAAGGGGGTGAGAGAGGCTTAGAAGCAGCTTTCCCTGCCCAACTGCTCACCTGAGGTACCACCGCTGGTGCTTCGAGCGGTGGGAATGCCTGAGTGTCGGCGTGGAGTGGTGGAGCCGACTGATGCAGGTTGGTGCCGCTGTCTGGCTGTGACGAACATGAGGTGGTCCCTCGAGCAGATGTTGAGGGCTCCTTGCGTTTCCGATATTTTCGGTATTTTGCCGTGCAGCCACTGGTCCCAGTCTCATGGGCACCGTGGCAGAGGAGGCACTTGGGGTGGCAGTCGTGGGCATTGAGACCTGCAGGTGCGGGGGTTCCACATTTGGCACACTGCGTTGGAGCGGGGTGAGGACACTGAGGTGGTCGATGGCCGATGGTACCGCACTTGGTGCAAACCGGGACCGTTTTCTTGTAGGCGCGGATGTACGTCGCCACGCAGTGGTAGAAGAGGAAGCGGGGTAACTTCGTGCCCTCGAAAGTCACCACCGCCGCCGCGGAATCTCCGAGTTTGCGGACCGCAAGGATAGTAGCTCGAGGCCAATACAGTTCAGACTTTATCTTTTCCGGGCTTTCAGCAGGGTTTACGTTGATGACGCCCCTGCATGTATCCCCTGGTGCCTTGGCGTGGCCTCGAACGGGCAGCTGCTGATCCCCCACTTGCAGCTGGAAGTCCCCGAGGAGTCGCTGTGCCATAGGCAAAATGGTGGTGCTACAGACCAAGATGTTCTGTTCCCAGATTGGCCACACTTGAATTTGCGTGGTAGTCCGGTCGCCGAGGTAGCTGCGGATGGCGTCGCCCGCGCGATCGGCCGGGACAAATGTGCGTAGCTCGCAGGGAACGCGAGGTTTAATTACTACGATGTAGTCGTCGCGAGAGAGGCGAGGAGTTTGACGCGGACGCCACTTGCGTTGCTTCGCTGGCTGCGAGGACGGAGCAGAGGTAAGCACACCACCGGAGGAATGGCGCGCCGGCGTTCCTTGCAAGGCTGGGGAATGGTGGCCCGCTGTGGCGTCTCGTTGTTGTTGAGACGCAGGCTTCGATTTCGCTTGCTTGCGTTGCCACAGTCTCACCATGTCGTCGAGGTATTCATCTTCTGATGGCATGGTGTTTTCGGAGGATGAAATCTCCATAGACAGCATTTGGCTTGAGGTAGGATCATAGCCCGTAACCACGTTAGCGGCCGCCATCGCCGGGCTGAGAGCCCTTAGCGAGGCGGCGTTGTAGCCGGGAGTGAAGGACGTCCCTCAAGTTGTCAAAACTGGACCCACCTGGACGAAGGTGTTGTCTAGGCGAAGCGGAGAACTTGGCGGTGACGATAAATCCAAGTTTCAGGGGTACCAAGGTGGATGTCCACAGAAATAGCATAAAATCTACGGAGGCGATGTGGAGTGCGTCCGTCACCATCGAGCGCTCGCAGCGCCCCCCCCAAGAAGATAAAGACAGATTTAAATGTGGAAAAGATGGACAGTAGGCTTGCCCACCTGCTAGTAGCCAAGACAGCTCTATTTTCTCGATGGAAGAAGCAGAGGCACAACCGTAGGCGGCGGCGAAAAATATCAAAATTGGACAAAAAAAATCGAACAACATTGTGACACACTGTGCAAACAGCAGTGGGATGAGCTGTGCGAGTCTGTCGATGGTCAAATCAGAAATGGCAAGTCCTGGCACCTTCTGAAGCACCTCTTGGACGAGCACTGCACAAGAGCCAGCCAGAGACACACTTTAGCCTGTGCCCTTCACGAAGCCACCAAAGAACAGGGGGTTGACGAACTCGTTACCCGATCAGTTTCCAAGTACCTGCCGGTCAAACGAGAGGACGAAGACGGCGTGTTCCCAGAGTATGGCGGCCCTCCTCTACCTGAACTAGACGAAGACTTTTCAGAGGCTGAAAACAGGAGAGTGATACAAACGCTCAATCGCAAGTCGGCACCAGGGCCAGACGGGATCACGAACAGAGCCCTCAGAAACCTCGACGACGCATCCATAGAACGTCTAACTGGTTTCTTCACTGAGGCATGGAAAACGGGAAGAGTTCCTGAAGAATGGAAGCTAGCTGACACCATACTGATTCCTAAGGCAGGAAAGTCTCCGAGTGTTGAGAATCTTCGCCCCATCTCCCTCACGTTCTGCGGGGATTAAGTGGCACAGCACGCGATTCTCAACAAACTTAACGACTACCGTGAGGGAAATGACATTTGTGCGCACAATATGACTGCATTTCATGCTGGCCTTTAAACACAGGATGCCATGCTGCTCATTAAGCACCAAGTTCTTGATGGATACTCTAGAGATACAAAGGCTCTTCTTGGCTTAGACCTAGAGAAGGCCTTTGACAACATCAAGCACGAATTTATCTTGGAGACTGTGGCAAAACCCGAGCTTGAACCCAGGCTGTACAACTACATCAAGCCCTTCTTGTCTGGAAGAAAAGCGAGGCTGGGCATCGGGAACTTCTTCTCTGAAGACGTACCACTCGGACGTCGAGGCACGCCCCAGGAATGTGTGGTTTCTCCGGTGCTGTTCAATCTCTGCATGATCGGACTGTCGAAAAGTCTGGCTAGCGTGGACAGCATCAAGCATACCATCTACCCCGACAACATCACAATCTGGTGCGTTTGCGGCAGCGAAGGCTGGGTGCAAGATGCCCTTCAAGGAGCAGTTGCCGAGGTGGAATCGTACTTGCGCCAAACGGGACTCAGATGTTCACCCGCCAAGTCAGAGCTCCTGCTCTATAGAAAAGAACGAGGTGGCCGACCTAAGGGATGGAAACCCATCGAAGAATGCGATATACACATATACATGAGTGACGGAGAAGAAATCCCGAGGGTAGACACCATCCGGATCCTCGGCATGTGTATTGAAGCGAAAGGTGGCAACGGCACCACTCTTGCGAAGATTGTCGCCAAAACTGGCAACGCTTTTCGACTCGTCAAAAGAGTCTCCGGGACACATAGAGGCCTTAAGGAAGACAATTCGTTAAGGCTCATCAATGTGTTTGTGCTCTGCCAATTTACCTACATCGTTGCCATGTACTTTTGGCTTAGGTCAGGGAGTGACAAGCTCGACGTGGTTATCAGAAAGATGATCAAGAAAGCACTTGGGCTTCCCGTACGCACACACACCGATAACTTGCTCACGCTCGGTATGCACAACTCTGCTGCCGAGATAGCGGAAGTGCAGCAACGCTCGCAGATGGCTCGCTTGTCCCCTACGACGGCTGGCCGGCGCTTACTTGGCGAGCTAGGTTTCAACCCTATGGAGCTGGAAACAAAAAGTAGCGTGCGTGTGTCAAAACATATACAGGAGATCGTCATTGTTGCCCCAATACCCCCCACACTCACCCTGTACACAACGAGGGTCGTCGTCCGGCAAGGGCGACAGCTCTTCTGAAGCAACTGGGAAATGGTGGCGTAAATGCAAGTTTCGTTGACGCTGCAGCATATCGAGACGGCAAAAAGTTCGCAGCGGTGGTCGTGGATCAGATTGGCTCGACTACGAACTGCGCACGGTACGCACCACCAACCCCAGGTGGCCGAACAAGTGGCCATCGCACTCGCTTTGCTAAATGATCAGTGCGAAGAGGTGTACAGCGACTCCAAAGCCGCAGTCAGAGCCTTTCAAAAGGGCAGCATATCAACACAGGCAGCCAGGATCTTGAGCAGCTACACCAGCGATACGATTTTCCCTCACACCATACATTGAATCCCCACGCATGTCGGCTCCGTAAACGGCGTTGCACTGAACCCGAACGAGTCGGCCCACTCAGCAGCGCGCGCGTTCACTGACAGCGCTGCTCTCGACCTGGGCGACGGCTCCAGTGCCGAAGACGTTGGACATAAAGACACACCTACTGCACACAACGAGATTATGAAGTATTACTACATAGCGAGGCGGGCATTCCCAATGCCACATTCAAAATTCAATAGAGCACAGGCCGTCTCGTTGTGCTGACTTCAAACCCATTCGTACCCGTCGTTAGCATACCTAAACACAATTTATCCTCACAAATTCTCCGGTGCCACCTGTGCCACTTGCCGGCAGACCGCTACATTAGCACACATGCTTTAGGAGTGTGGGTCGCTCGGATCGACTTATAGCAAACCCGAGTGGGATGCGCTTTTGCACAGCCCAGAATTTCAGGACCAAATCCTGGCCGTCCAGTGTGCCCGCGACAGGGTGGTCAGTTTAGACCTGCCGGTCCCAATGTGGGAGTAGCCGGGTGACGCTTGGCTACCTCAGCGTATGCACTGGACCATAATGAAGTTGTTCTCACTCATTCACTCACGTCATAAGACACCACTATTGGAATATTTGGAGCTAGCGAAATGGCCGCGACCACGCTATGAGCGTGGTATGTTGCCATGTTCTTACAAGACACCCGGGTCACGATTATTATGTTTGCACCAGTCATATACTTTCTTCATCCGTTGACCTCACGTAACACTAAATTTGGTATATCTGGAAGTAGTGAAATGGCCGCGAGCGCGTCATTTAGGGCACAATGTACTCCAACAAAACGTTGACGTGCGCGCACGCTAGTCACAGTGACGATCGCCAGGCGCGACCGGAGCGACTACCGTCCGTCGGCACGGCCCGACGGCAACTGGCGCAAAATGCGACATGCTGCATTTCGAGCCGACGTGTTTCCCAGACAGCACTGCGTCTGCCTTTTTTCGTGACAGAGGGATGCCGCACGTGCTAAATAGCGCACAGACAGCCAGAAAAAACGTGGCAGCATATCCAAGAAGGGAATGATGGAGAGTGGGGCGAAGCGTTTCTCCGTCGATTCGTTCTTGCTTCCGTCCGCCCATGCGTTCGTCTGTGTGACCGTCCATGTGTCCATCCGCTTGAACGTGCGTGCATCTTCGTGCGTCCGTCTCTGCGTTGGTCCATGCATCAGCCCCTGCGTCCGTTCATGTGTCCATCCGTCCGTGCAGCCATCCGTGCGTCCGTCAAAGCATCTATCTGTGTGTCCGTTCGTCCATCTATTCAACACTCCAAATACCACCATCTCGCATCTTTTCATCATGTATTCCCTATATAAAAGCACCGCCATCCAGCGGACATCCCAAAGACTAAATGAGTGGTGGCACACGCACACTTTCTTACGACCTGCGCTTCGGGTCTACTTCCCACCTTTAACCACCTCGAGTTCATGTTATATACTAGTTCACTGTATTCATGGCACTGCGGCCCAATGCTCGCTAAACCTTTCTAAAACCAAGGGGGCTATGCCCAGCGAGTATAACGTAGCAACCTTTTCCTGTCAGATAGTGCTCAATTTACATAACAATGGCTGGTAATGGAAAATGAGAGACAGGAGAATTGGGCTTTCACTTTCTTACGGCATGCGCTTCGTATCTACTTCCAACCTTTAACCACCTCGAGTTCATGGTATATACTAGTTGATTGTATTAATGGCACTGCGGCTCAACGCTCGCTAAACCTTTCCAAAACTAGGGAGGTTACACCCAGCGAGTATAACACAGCAACCCTTTCTTGTCAAATAGTGTTGCATGTACATGCCAATGGCTGCTAATGGGGATTGTAGCGTGCGGGTTAACTAAAAGCCGAATGCTCCTGTCTCTCATTCTCCATTAGCAGCGATGGGCGTGTACATTGAGCACTATGTTTTTTCTTGTTCAACAACGCACAGAAGAAATCTCTCACCAGCACCACCTTGCAGGTCAAAATTTTATACTTGTTACACACTACAACGGCTAGAAGGGACGAACAGGTGCCGCTATAAGGAGCTTCGCCCCTAAAAAAGCCGGTAGTGTGTGTGACCGTCCTTTCGATCGGGGGAGTTGGCCGGCCTTGCAAGCCGCCTTCCTCCCGGGCTGCACTGAGATGGCGAGGAGTATTTCGGAGAGTCATACGTATTTAGAAATGGTCCTTGAATTTAAATTGACTTGCCACAGCCTACAATACAGCGCAAACCCATTCGAACGCGGTGTCTTAAGTCGTTGCCAAGGCAAGAAGCACAAACGCGTTCCAAACGCGCTGCATTGAAGACGGTGACAAGTCAAGTTCAAGACAAAAACATTTCTGAATACGGGGAAAAGACAGTGCACAATTTACTTTCTTTTTGCTTTAACGGTCTTTAGCTTCTTGGGAATGCCGCCACACAAATTTGGCATTTTGCTCGAGCTGCTGCGCCCCGCCATCTCCAAGCCAAGTATTCCGTGGTGGCCATGGTGCCACAAACCCAGAGGGACGCACTGGTTTGTATCTGGCGGCAGGAAGCCAGCGCAATCAAAAAACAAAAGAACGAAAATTGGGCACCGCTGATTGGTTCCAGCAGCTTTGCGACTGCAGCCGCGCGACTGAAAAATCGGTCAGGAAGTGACTAGCCAAAGCAGTCGCTTTGCTACAGTTTGCGACCGTTCGCAACTGTTTGTGACCAGTCACAAATGGTCGCGCGACCGCTGCTAGTCGCCGGTGTGCGCCAGCCTTTACGCCTATTAATCAACTTCAAAAGCTCTGCCAGTTCTATTTTGTCTGTTGTACTTGAGACTTTCATGATTTGACGCTTCTTAACGAGATTCTTTGTTTTCTGGGAAAGCTTGCTAGTGTCCTGTCTAACTACCCTGCCTCCAACTTCCACTGCACACTCCGTAATGATACTCGTCAGATTATCATTCATTGTATATACGCCGAGGTTTCTATCTTCACTGAGAGCCGAGTACCGGTTTCGAAGCGAGACTCTGAGTTCCTGTACTTTCCCTCTAAGTGCTAGCTCATTGACTGGCTTCTTGCGTATCAATTTCTGTCATTCTTTTTTCAAGTCTAGGCGAATTCGAGACCGTACCATTCTATGGTCACTGCATCGTACCATGCCTACCATTTCCACATCCTGCACGATGCCTGGGTGTGCACTCAATATAAAGTCTATTTCGTTCTTATTTTCTCTATTAGGGCTCCTCCATGTCCATTTGCGGTTTCCTGGTTTCAGTAGAAGGGGCTGCGTGCCGCAATGCAAAACCATGTGGGCACAGGGCGTAAGAGTGCTCCACGTCCCGACTTGCTCTAGCTGACAAAAGCGCTGGACCATGCAAGTCACGCGAGATTGCTACGAGCCAACTACCTCTTCCTGTGTTTGAGAGGTGAGTACCCGTTGTATTGCGAATAAATGGAGTACATCACCTCATATTTTGTGATATGATGGCACTGTCATGCGAAAAAAAGCAGTCCGCGCGATGTGAACGCGACAATTTGCTCAGTAAAAAAAAAAGGGGGGGGGGAGTGATGACGATCCGTTCGGCTTTGCCGGGCTATGCGAGTGAATGCTGGTTAAGTTGTGTATACTTGTTTATCATCGTAGTCGAAACGCAGTTCACCAATTGAAAGACAATATGGAGTTTTAGAATAGCGCACCACCAGCCCTTGCGGTGCTGTCGCTGCCAATAGGCATGCGTCGTAAAGCGAGTCACTGTTTACGCTCGCGGCCCACGCGCAGAAATTCCGAAATAGTGTGTGGCCATCGCGGCCCGCATGTGGCCCGTAAACGCTGGTTTCGAGGCTACGGTGTCGCTGCGATCGTGCGTTGCGGTTTGCAGCATGACGAACGCTATTCTAAATCTCAAATGGCGCCCGCTACGCCCACAATGTCCGCACTGCTTGCAAAGGGTATTTTAAAACTCTCTAATGCATGCGTCGCGACAAACGCCTGACCTGTAAACTGCCAACAGACGCTCGCGTGTGCGTGTTCCTTTGTTGGCAGATGTGCACGTTCCTGCATTTTCACTTCAGGTGCTGAGGCAAGGCATATGGACAGGTAGACAGAAGAGCCGACGAACGCGTTAACTGTAGTAGTAGTCGTGCAGAGCTGCGACACAACTAAACTTTGCGCGGCTTCCCAAAAGGTATTCGTTCTTCACTTCAGGGACACACGGAAATACACACTGAAACTCTTTCAACAATGCCGAAAAATGCTTCAGTCTTAGTAATATCCAAATGCTCCCACCTCCCCGAAAGAAGTCACGAGAAAATGCGAATGCATTGAGTAAGGGGGGGTGGGGGCGCTGCGAGCGCTCGGTGGAGACGGACGCACTCCACATCGCCTCCGTAGATTTTCTGCTATTTCTGCGGACATCAACACGATAGCCCCTGACATTTGAGTTTATCGTCACCGCCAAGTTCTCCGCTTCGCCTAGACACCACCTTCGTCCAGGTGGGCCCAGTTTTGACAACTTGATGGACGTCCTTCACTCCCGGCTACAACGCCGCCACGCTAGGGGCTTTCAGCCCGGCGATTGCGGTCGCTAACCTCGTTACGGGCTATGATCCTACTTCAAGCTAAGTACTGTCCATGGAGATATCATCCTCCACAATTAATATGCCATCAGAAGACGAATACCTCGACGACATGTTGAGACTGTGGCAACGCAAGCAAGTGAAATTGAAGTCTGCGTCTCAACAACAACGACACGCCACAGCTGGCCGCTATTCCCTAGCTCTGCAAGGAATGCCGGTGCGCCATCCCTCCGGTGATGCGCCTACCTTTGCTCCCTCCTCGCAGCCAGCGAAGCAACGCAAGTGACGTCCACGTCATACTCCTCGCTTTTCTCGCGATAACTACGTCGTAGTAGTAAAACCTCGCGTTCCCTGCGAGCTACGCACATTCGTCCCGGTTGAACACGCAGGCGACGCCATTCACAGCTACCTCGGCGACCGAACCACCACGCAAATTTAAGTGTGGCCGATCTGGGAACAAACCATCTTGGTCTGTAGCACCCCCATTCTGCCTATGGCACAGCGACTCCTTGGGGACTTCCAGTTGCAAGTGGGGGATCAGCAGCTGCCCGTTCGAGGCCACTCCAAGGCACCAGGGGATACATGCCAGGGCGTCTTGAACATAAACCCTGCTGAAAGGCCGGAGAAGATAAAGCCAGAACTGCATCGGCCTTGAGGTACTATCCTCGCGGTCCGCAAACTCGGAGATTCCGCGGCGGTGGTGGTGACTTTCGATGGCACGAAGTTACCCTGCTTCCACTTAGACCACTGCATTGCGACTTCGCAACATAGCAAACTTCGGCGGCTTTGAGCGTATCTATCTATCTATCTATCTATCTATCTATCTATCTATCTATCTATCTATCTATCTATCTAGCCGCCTACGACTTTTAGCTCTCCTGGCGGTTTCGATAATAGTATCGATACCAAACTTGACATGGCATACTATGACTCTATGAAGAACGTATTTCACAAGTTAGAACATGAAAATCATGACAGGTATGTCATAAATGTCATGATTTACAATTATTGGTCCTGCAGCTCTTGCGGTGGCTTCGTTCACATGACATGTTGCAAAACTGGTACGGTATGACATGATTGCATGGCGAAAACAACCAACAGACCCTATAATGAAAATCATAACATGTGTGCCGTGAACCAACATGACTACATGCCACGCTCATTATGCGCTCACGGCCGCTTCGCTAGCGTTACATATACCAAATTCGATAGTACGGTACTTGAATGGATGACGAAGGTGTGAGACTGGTGCAAACATGATAAAATAGAGATGCGTTTTATGTAACAACGTAACTACGTGCCACGCTTATGATGCGCTCGTGGCCGTTTCGTTAGCTTCACGTATGCCAAATTTGGTATTACGTGGCGTCAATGGATGACGAATGTATGTGACTGATGCAAACATGATAATCATGAGATGCGTGTCATGTGAGAACATAACTATGTGTCACAGTCAAGGCGCCAATACATTTCGACGTGGCGTGGGTCGTGTGCTCGCCGGCGTTCATTTCGTTGCGTCACGCTGGCGTTGCCACGTCAGGTGCCAATCCTGCCTTATACTCGCAGGCACGCGCCGCGCTGCGTTGCTTTGACGCATGCGTGTTTCAGCGCGTCAGGCGTCCCTCCGTCACGAAATGAGGGAGACGCAGTGCTGTCTGGGTAGCGCATTGGCACGAGATGCAGCATGTCGCATTTCGCACTGGTTGCCTTCGGGCCGTGCTGACGGACGCTGGTCGCGCCGGTCGAATCTGGCGTCGGACTTTAGATTGCTCTCATCTTGCTAACGTAGCATCGCTGAGCCCAGCTTGCGCATGCATCAACGCTACATTAGAGTATATGGGGCCATTCATGATGTGCTCGCGGCCGTTTCGCTAACTCCACATATACCAAATTCGGTGTTACGTGACGTTTATGAATCACGAAATATATCACTGGTGCAAACATGATATACATGACACGTGTGTCATGTAAGAACATGACTACATACCACGCTCATAGCGTGCACGCACCCGTTTGGCTTGCTCCACATATACTAAATTTGGTATCACCTGACGTGAATAGATAACGAAGGTAAACGACACATCCCAACTTGATATTCATGACACGAAAGTCATTTACAGCATCATTTACCTCCACCTCATAACGTTGTGCTGATTTTAAGTGGCATATCAACCTTTCTCATTCGTGCTTCGCATATCATCGCTTGCCACTGTACGTGGGACCTGCTATTTTTTAGATGCGGAAGCATCTTATACTCGCGCCTTGTAGTGCGCCGTCCGCGCCGTCCGCACCGCTTCTCGAACATTCGACAGCTGACGCGCGCGCATGCGCCGTCGCGCCGTCGCCCACTCTTCCACCATCTGTGCATCCCTTCCTCCTCTACACACCGCGCGCGCTTCACTCCTCCACCATCTGTGCACCCTTCCTCCTCTACACACCGTGTTCAACATCTACAATTCTCCTGATTCTCCAGTGGACGCGCATGTGGCGTCGCGCTTCGAGAACATTCAACAGCTGACAGTGCATGCGCCGTCGAGCTGTATATATACTCAAGGTCGGCGCTCGCTCGCTCAGTTGCCGCTCGTCGGTTGGTTTGTACGGCGCGTCGACGTCCAAGGTCGCGGTGAAATGAATTCCAACGAATTCACAAACACAATGATCGACGTCCCTTCGACCAGCGCCGCCCTTTCGCATACGTGTGTACGTGTTCACTCATTTAACACCCCCTTCTACAACCACGTTAACCAATTTAGCCATCGACCCAAGTAAGTCGCAATTTAACACCCCATTTCACAACCACGTTAACCAATTTAGCCATCGACCCAAGTAAGTCGCACTTTAACACCCCGTTAACCAATTATATGCTCCGCATCCTCCTCAGTGTTCCCCCGAGGGAAGCTGCGGGCAATTTTTTTTATTCTTGAGAGGCACCAAGCCATTGAACGGTGGAGCGTGAGGCATAAGCCGCCGAGAAAGTGAGGTGCAAGGAGGAGAGAGAGCAACCGGCGACAGAAGAAGCGGCGAAGCTTTGCACCTGTCATTGTACCTGGTGGGCTTAACGTCACCGTCGGATCAACACAAATGCTACACAAAAGCTGCCGCGTTTTTAACGCACTGCATTGAGACGTTGACAAGTCACGTTTAAGTCATGGAAGTGCGTGCTCCAATTGCTTGGGGCGAAGATAAGCGCACGCACCTACAGCTGTTCCTGACGGCTGCCGACGCCGAAGCGTAAAATGGTGGAGTCTCCGGTTGCTAGGGACGCACGTTCCCGCCGCTCTTGTTATGGGAGAGGGGTAATAATGGATACCGACAGACGCCTGACATAGCCCGACTAAGAAATTTATTCGCATTTTAAATGCGACTAGTTTTTTGTTCGTTTCCGCCCGTCCGCCCGCTTGTCTGTCTGTCTGTCTGTCTGTCCTGAACGCTTCAGAACGTGTGCACCAGCGTCCATTCGCCCATCCATGAGTGCTTCTATATGTCCGTGTGTTTGTACGTGCGTTTGTCCGCCCGTCCGTACGTCTGTTCGTACGTCTGTTTGTCTGTGCGTTCACACGTGCGTCCTTCCACCCGTTCATACGTTTGTCTGTCTATCCATCCGTTCGTCGGTATAGTGAAGACGACAACAAGTACCGTCGTCTCGCCTCTTTTCGTCATATATTCATGATATGCATGTACCATCATTCAGCAGACATTCGAAAGACTAAACGAGAGGTGGCTACTAATACGAGATGTACTACCAACGGCGTAAGGAGCTTCGTCCATCAACCTTGCTTTGTTGGCGGCTGCATTTCCGATGGAGGTGGAAATGTTATAGGCTGATGTCCTCAGATTTGAATGCACGTTAAAGAACACCAGGTAGTCAAAATTTTCTGAGGCCTGCACTAGGGTGTCTCTCATAAGCATATGGTGGTTTTGGGACGTTAAACGGAAAACAGTAAAACTTGCTTTGTTCCTTGTTGCCCCCTTGTCCTTCTAGCGTAGTTTACGAGCCTGGGCGAGGGAGGAGGTGAATTGGTGTATCAGTGACCTACTATTTTCTGCAATGCTACTCCTGTGTAAAGTTTGTAGGTAGTCCATTCATTGTACGGATTTCTTCGCAGAGAAAACTGCCTGCAGGAATACAAATTACGGACTTAAGCAAAATTTACAATATGAGAAGCAGGTTATCAGAATTATGCGGTAAGCAGAGAACTTTGCGAGAGTCGTGGTTGTTTCATCCGCATTCCCCACTTTTATGGGTACCAACACAGTATTATAGCATTACCTGGAAACTGCACTAGGACGCCTTGGGGATGCCTGCAGTGTAAGGCGGCTTTTGATTCGGGAGAGCCGCACACAGATTGAATTATGTTCACAGTGATATCGAGGTCCAGCCTCTCGCAAATATAGGCTCCCTAAATATTATCACTCGGTTTATGCGGCGGGTGTACCAGCTGCCATGAACAAAATTTGTTCACGGTAATGTAAGCAAGCTCTAGTCAACGAACATGTTTTTGCCTGCATCCAAAACAACGGGTCATTTCAGAAAACAACCCTCCAGCTTTCAGAACATGCTATATAAAAAAACGACGTGTCATCGCACGGAGTGCGTAGACATCGGAAGAGTGATTAAAGGGAAAAAAATTCGCAGTTCCCACTTACAGTGAGAATCGATAATATGCGAAGCACGAATGAGAAATGTTGATATTTCACTTTAAAATGAGCACAACGTTACGAGTTGGAGGTAAATGATGCCCTCAATGACTTCCGAGTCATGATTATCACGTTTGGATGTGTCGTTTACCTTCGTCATCTATTCACGCCACGTGATACCAAATTAGGTATATGTGGGGCTAGTGAAACGGCTGCGAGCATGCTCTCATCGTGGTATGTTGTCATGTTCTTCGTGACACACTTGTAACGATTATCATGCTTGCATTTGTCATATGTCTTGTCATACAACGACGTCAATTACCACAAAATGTGGTATATGTGGAGCTGGCAAAATGGCGGCGGCCGCATCACGAGGGGGGGGTGCTGCGAGTGCTCGATGGTGACGGACGCACTCCACATCGCCTCCGTAGATTTTCTGCTATTTCTGCAGACATCCACCTTGGTACCCCTCAAACTTGAATTTATCGTCACCGCCAAGTTCTCCGCTTCGCTTAGACAACACCTTTGTCCAGGTGGGTCCAGTTTTGACAACTTGAGAGACGTCCTTCACTCCTGGTTACAACGCTGCCTCGCTAAGGGCTCTCAGCCCGGCGATGGCGGCCGCTAACGTGGTTACGGGCTATGATCCTACCTCAAGCCAAATGCTGTCCATCGAGATTTCATCCTCCATAAACACTATGCCATCAGAAGACGAATACCTCGACGACATGGTGAGACTGGAGACACGCAAGCAAGCGAAATCGAAGTCTGGGTCTCAACAACAGCGAGACGCCAAAGCGGGCCACTATTCCCCAGCCTTGCAAGGAACGCCGGCGCGCCATCCCTCCGGTGGTGTGCCTACCTCTGCTCCGTCCTTGCAGCCAGCGAAGCAACGCAAGTGGCGTCCGCGTCAAACTCCTCGCCTCTCTCGCGACGCCTACATCGTAGTAGTGAAACCTCGCGTTCCCTTCGAGCTACGCACAGTCGTCCCGGCCGATCGCGCGGGCGTCGCCATCCGCAGCTACCTCGGCGACCGGACTACCACGCAAATTCAAGTGTGGGCGATCTGGGAACAAAACATCTTGGTCTGTAGATCCACCATTTCGCCTATGGCACAGCGACTCCTCGGGGACTTCCAGCTGCAAGTGGGGGATCAGCAGCTGCCCGTTCGGGGCCACGCCAAGGCACCAGGGGATACATGCAAGGGCGTCATCAACATAGACCCTGCTGAAAGCCCGGAGAAGATAAAGTCAGAACTGCATAGGCCTCAAGGTACTATCCTCGCGGTCCGCAAACTCGGAGATTCCGCGGCGGCGGTGGTGACTTTCGAGGGCACGAAGTTACCCCGCTTCCTCTTCTACCACTGCGTGGCGACGTATATCCGCGCCTACAAGGAAACGGTTCCTGTTTGCAACAAGTGCGGTACCATCGGTCATCGACCACCTCAGTGTCCTCACCCCGCTCCACCCCAGTGTGCCAAATGTGGAATCCCCGCACCTGCAGGTCTCAATGCCCTCGACTGCCACCCCAAGTGCCTCGTCTGCCACGGCGCCCATGAGACTGGGACCTGTGGCTGCACGGCAAAATATCGAAAACATCGGAAACGCAAGCAGCTCTCAACATCTCCTCGAGGGCCCACCTCTTGTTCGTCACAGCCGGACAGCAGCACCAACCTGCATCATTCGGCTCCACCACTCTACGCCGACACTCAAGCATTCCCACCGCCCGAAGCACCAGCGGCGGTACCTCAGGTGAGCAGTTGGGCAGGGAATGCTGCTTCTAAGCCTCTCTCACCCCCTTCTGTCGATCCTCCTCCTCCCGAACTTGCGGCCCTTCGCCAGCAAGTTGCGGCACTTCAAAAGCAAAATTCTTTTTTAACTAAACAACTCGAACTCTTAAATAAGCGACTTCCAACCCAACAACAGTGTACTGCAAGGCCATCCGGTATTGCCTCCTCTTTCCAGGTGGGTACGCCAGCTACGTCCAAGCTTAGTCCTCGCGCTAAGTCCACTCCCATAAAACCGCCGGTTCAAGCAGCCATGTGTACTCCAGCACTCGGAACCGGTGCCACATCTACTCCAGAAGCTCTTGAGGCTCATGGGGCACCTCAGGTTCTCTTGCCCGCTAACCAAACTCTCGCTAGCGAAGAGCGCGCCCCGCGCGTAGAGGAACGCCTCATGCGCGTCGAAGCTTCGAATAATCACCTCCTCACTAGCTTCTCGGTCTAACGCATAGTAGTAGAGGTTACCCAGGCTATTCAAGCCGGGGCAATCACCCAGTTTCAACCCAAGGCATCGCATTCCCGCTCCTGCTCGGTGAGCATTGAGGTTACAGCTCCACGGCGTCGTCGTAAGGTGGCTACCACCACATCGCCGTCGGACAATCCGTCCTCCGTGCCCCTCCCTGCCTCTGAGGATTCCGAGCGGGACATGGAGGACCAAATATAAAACCTAAGACAGTCACGATGGCTACCAATCGTACGTCCCGTTCAAACATTGCGTCTAAATTCGAGATCGTACAGTGGAACCCTGGAGGCTTCGGGAACAGGCGAAAGCATTCACATCTTTCCCTTTTCTTCAGCTCACTTGGCTCTCAGCCGGCCGTCTTGGCGCTCCAAGAATCTGGCCCTGCTCCATCCCTTTCTGGATACTGCTCCTATGTAGGCGGCACCACCACATGGCTCCTCGTGCATAAAGCTTACACGGCGATACAGATTGACCTCGATCTGGATTTTCCTTACGACTACTGCATGATATCAGTGCTGTCTCAGCGGAGGGGCCAACCATCAATACATATCTTAAACGTATACTGTCCACCTCGCCTTGCGAAGGCTTCGTTTGCGCATCTCTTCCATCGGGCGCTGCATAAAGCGGCCCGAAAACCACTGGTTATTGTGGGGCACTTTAATGCCCCCAGCCCTCACTGGGGTTACCACTACGAGAAGGCCCGGGGCAGAGAGCTCAAGGAGCTCATTTCCTCGCTGAGCCTGACGCTTCTTACCGATCCGGCACAACCCACACGTTCCGGCAACTCGGTCACGCGAGACACATGCCCCGACCTCTCCCTCACCCGTCACATCCGTGATGCTACATGGGAAAATTTAGGCGAAACCCTAGGCAGCGATCACTTTTTACTCCGCATTTCGTTCACACCGCGGCATAAAATGTGCCAACACTGGGGCCAAGCCCGTCTCACCGATTGGACTCAGTGATAGTACACCTTTAGTGGTGAGCAGAAGAGACGTTTACTTTGTGGAAAACGTAGCGGTAGAACCGACCAGCTGTCAAGCGGAGCGAGCGCGAGCAGCAACAACACTCTTCCTTCTCTTCTTCAGCTGGCGTTCCGGCCTGTGCCAAATATCAATGCTACAAATCACTCCCCCCTCAGAAAAGGAGCCATCCTGGCGACCTATGGAACGGGTACGACGGGTGGGTCGTAGTGCGGCTTCAATCGATCTACGTGAACAGTCTCGCGGCCTCGATGCCGTCGGTCTGTTGATGGTTGAACCGGCTCAACAATATAGTTAACCGGTGAGGCCTGACGTAGGACTCGGTAGGGGCCTTCGTACTTCGGCAGTAGCTTGGTGGAAAGACCAGGAACAGATGAGGGAACCCGAAGCCATACCAAGGCGCCAGGCGAGTATGACTGCGAAGACAGGTTTTCGTCGTGACGGTTCTTCTGGTACGCTTGATCTTGGGCGGTTAAGGAACGCGCGAGTTGCCTGCATTCTTCTGCATAGGTGGCGACTTCAGATAGAGTTGTGGATTCCGAAGCGTCTGGATGATACAAGAGAATGGTGTCCATGAATGAGGAAGGTTCGCGCCCGTAAAGGAGGAAGAACGGAGAGAATCCTGTCGTAGACTGAGTGGCGCTGTTGTAAGCGTAAGTTACAAAGGGCAGTATGCGGTCCCAGTTGGTGTGATCAGCGGACACGTACATGGATAGCATGTCGCCCAGTGAGCGGTTAAACCGTTCGGTCATTCCATTCGTTTGCGGATGGTATGCGCTGGTTGTCCGATGCACAACGTTGCATTCGCGAAGAAGGGCTTGTACCGCTTCGGAGAGGAACGTACGGCCGCGGTCACTGAGTAGCTCACGAGGCGCGCCATGGCGTAGAATGAGATTGTGAAGGATAAATAAGCCAACTTCACGTGATGTGGCCTCTGGCAGCGCAGCAGTTTCAGCATAGCGTGTCAAGTGATCAATGGCGACAATCACCCAGCGGTTCCCGTTAGGCGTATAGGGAAGGGGACCGTACAAGTCAATTCCGATGCGGTCGAAAGGGCGGGAGGGGCAAGGCAACGGCTGCAGTTGTCCATTGGCTATGTGTGGTGGGCTTTTTCGGCGTTGACATTTGGAGCACGAACGCACGTACTGTCGGACAAAGCGGTACATTCCGCGCCAATAGTACCGCAGCCGGAGACGTGCATACGTTTTTATCACACCGGCGTGGCCGCATTGAGGATCCGCGTGAAAAGAGTCGCAAATGTCGGCACGTAGGTGGCGAGGAATCACAAGCAACCACTTGCGGCCGTCAGAAAGGTAGTTGCGACGGTACAGGAGTCCATCGCGGATGGTAAAGTGTCGAGCTGTGCGCTGCAGTGAACGATTGGGCGTAACTTGGGACGGCTGAGACAGTAACTCTATCATAGAGGCTATCCAAGCGTCTTGGCGCTGTTCATAGGGCATGTCCGCGTACGAAAGTGCCACAGCATCGAGGCTGGATACAGAAGTACTTCCGTGTTCATGGGGAAGTGGAGAGCGGGAGAGAGCGTCGGCATCTGAATGTTTGCGGCCTGACCTGTAGACGACACGGATATCATAGTCTTGGAGGCGTAACGCCCAACGAGCGAGACGGCCAGATGGGTCTTTTAGTGACGATAACCAGCAGAGGGCGTGGTGATCAGTCACGACGTCAAATGGACGGCCATAGACGTAGGGTCGAAATTTTGTGATTGCCCAGACGATGGCTAGACATTCTTTTTCTGTGACTGAATAATTCTGTTCAGCCCTAGTAAGAGTGCGACTGGCATAAGAAACGACGTACTCGTCGTATCCAGACTTGCGTTGAGCAAGAATAGCGCCAAGTCCGACTCCACTTGCGTCGGTGTGTATTTCTGTAGGGGCATCAGGATCAAAGTGACGGAGAATCGGTGGAGATGTCAGCAATTGACGTAGTTTCGCGAATGCCTTATCGCAATTGGAAGACCACGCCGAAATGCCCTCGGTGTCAGAAAGTAGCCGTGTTAAAGGGGCCATGACAGATGCAAAATTACGGACAAATCGGCGAAAGTATGAACATAAGCCGATAAAGCTCCGGAGTTCCTTAAGTGTCGATGGCTTCGGAAACTGGGCGACAGCACGGAGTTTTCCAGGATCAGGTAGAACGCCGTCCTTGCTGACAACATGCCCTAAGATGGTGAGCTTCCGGGCGGCAAAATGGCACTTTTTCAAATTTAGTTGGAGCCCAGCATGTGTAAGGCAATGCAGGACACTTGCGAGGCGCAGAAGATGGGTATCGAAGTCTTTTGAAAAAACGACGACGTCGTCCAAATAGCAAAGACACGTCTGCCATTTAAGGCCTCGAAGTATGTTGTCCATCAGACGCTCGAAGGTGGCTGGGGCGTTACAAAGGCCGAACGGCATCACGTTAAACTCGTACAAGCCGTCCGGAGTTACAAACGCAGTCTTGGCGCGGTCAGCTTCATCCATGGGTACCTGCCAGTATCCCGATCGAAGATCCAGCGAAGAAAAGAATTCTGCACCTTGCAAACAGTCGAGAGCGTCGTCAATTCTGGGGAGCGGATAAACATCTTTGCGCGTGATCTTGTTAAGGCGCCTGTAATCCACACAGAATCGGATGCCCCCGTCCTTCTTTTTGACCAGTACCACCGGGGAGGCCCACGGACTGTTAGACGGCTGTATAACGCCACGATTGAGCATATCAGACACTTGATCGTCTATAACTTGGCGTTCGGCGTGGGAGACCCGGTATGGACGCTGACGCAATGGTGCGTGGGTGCCAGTGTCAATACGATGGACAATTGCAGATGTTCGGCCCAGACTGGTTTGTTTGAAGTCGAACGATGAGCGGAAGTGGTCGAGAAGTGTCAAGAGTTGAGTTCGTTGGTCAACAGGAAGGTCAGGATCAATCGATGGAAGGAAGACGTCGAGGGAAGAGGTGGCGGATGTGAGAGCGGAAGTAACACTGGCGATCTCAAGGCTTTTTGCTTGATAGGGCAGTTGACTGGTGCAAACACAATCGATGTCCTCAAGGCGGCCGATGCATTCGCCACGGAATAGGGTGACTGGTACAGAAAGGAGATTCGTGGCATAAATGTTTGCGCAAGTGGCTTCGACCGTCAGAAGAGCAAAAGGCAGAAGAACGTTTTTTCGAGAAGTGAAGTCTTCTGACGGCGTGAACATGACGTGCGAAAAAGCGGCATGGTCGCACGAGATCGGCACAATAACAGAAGACATAGGTGGAATATCAGTCTCCGCGGCGACGACAACACGAGAAATAGAAGGCTTATTATAATCGTCGTCGGAGAGCGATGACAATTCTAGTTCGGCCCGGGCACAATCAACAACGGCATGATATGTGGAAAGGAAGTCCCAGCCTAATATGACGTCGTGTGAGCAGTGCGGAAACACGATAAATTCAACCACGTACAGAACGCCCTGGATGATTAACCGAGCCGTGCACGTCATAGAAGGGTTCACGTGATGCGCTGTTGCCGTACGAAGGGAGAGACCAGAAAGCGGAATCGTAACTTTTCTTAACTTGCGACACAATGCTTCACTCAATACAGACACGGCAGCTCCGGTATCTATTAATGCTTGAACGGGGATACCTTCAATCAAGACAGTTATTTCATTATTCGGTAGAGAACGAGGCCTTGTGGAGTTCGACGGTGGCGCAGTTCTTGCCTCCGGAACTGCGATGGTCAGTTTTCCGTTTGGGCAGGTGGTGCACGCCGAAGCATTGGTGAAGGCGAACGTCGGCGCGGGGAAGGCGATCGGCGTGGGTTGAAGGCGCGGCGGCTCGGCGGAGAAGTGTCCGAAGCTGCATGGAACGGCAGCGTCTGTGGTGGTTCTGTGGGGGCGTAGCCGTAGGTGCCATCAATAATGCCTGAGTGAGGGACGCGCCGGCGACAGAACCGCTCAACATGGCCAGGCTGACGACAGTAATAACAGATAGGTCTGTTATCCGATGTACGCCAAGGGTTGTTGGGAAGCGTTGAAGGACGGCGGTAAATGGGAACATGCGAGCCTGCCGGTACGTGTGTTGCGTAGAAGGCGTTCGCTTGGTGGGCAGGGTCGACGACGTTTGACGGCGCATGTACCTGCCTTCGCGCGACGTCAGCGTAAGTCAGGGGAGCGGACACAGGTGGTGGCTGGTACGTGGGGGGAAGTGCCTCGCAGACTTGCTCTTCGATGGTTTGGCGCAGTGACGAGGTCAGCCCATGCGTATTGCTGGGAAGCAAGGGGGCAAGGGACAACTGGCGTGCCACTTCCTCTCGGATAAATTGCTGGATTTGCGGGGTCAATACAGTCTGTTCTGGAGATATTGCACCAACGGTCAATGCTGGCGTGCTGGTCATGTCGAAAGTAGGCCGTCGCGTTGAAATGCGCTGTTTTCGCAACTCATCGAAACTTTGGCAGTGTTGGATGACTTCCGAAACTGTTTGCGGGTCTTTAGCCACCAGCATGTGGAAGGCATCGTCCTCGATGCCCTTCATAATGTGTTTTACCTTGGCGGTTTCCGACATGTCAGGATCAAAGCGACGGCAGAGGCCTACGACGTCCTCAATGTAGGACGTGAAACCCTCTCCCGACAGTTGGGCGCGATCCCGCAAGCGCTGTTCTGCACGGAGCTTGCGCACTGTCGGTCGGCCAAACACGTCCGCGAAGGTGGTCTTGAAAGTGGCCCAGTCGGTAAGCTCGGCTTCGTGGTTGTTGAGCCAGAGCTCTGCTACTCCTCTGAGGTAAAAGTGGACGCGGCCCAGTTTGTCGTTTTCGTCCCACCTGTTGTTGACGCTTACTCGTTCGAACGAAGAGAGCCAGTCCTCGACGTCCTGCTCATCGGTGCCGTTGAAGATGTCTGGATCTCGCTCTCTCGGGACGCCGGGACAGTGGACAGGTGGAGATGTAGGAGCCGTCTGCTGTGCAGCGTCGATGGACATTGTTGATGACGAAGGTAGAGTTCGGTTGCGGAGTTCCAGGATGGAAAAAGGTACCCAGCACTCTCCACCACTTGATAGTACACCTTTAGTGGTGAGCAGAAGAGACGTTTACTTTGTGGAAAACGTAGCGGTAGAACCGACCAGCTGTCAAGCGGAGCGAGCGCGAGCAGCAACAACACTCTTCCTTCTCTTCTTCAGCTGGCGTTCCGGCCTGTGCCAAATATCAATGCTACATCAGTTCAGAATGCAACCATTCCCCGCCGTCCTCTCCTCGACCGAATATGCAGCGTGGGCATCATACTCTCTCCATATGAAACAAGCGAACACTCGCCCCTTGCAACCTCTAATTTGACTCCTGCAATCGATCCACACCTCCTACATCTTTGGCACGCTTGCCGTGGGGTCATAAGGCGCTGGAACGCAACAACCTTAATCGGAAACTTCGCGCTCGCATTGAGGCGCTCACTGCAGAGGCGGCCGCATACTCCGCACAACTTTTCGATGCTAACTGGGCAGACACCTGTTCGAAGGCTGCAAACCAGATGTGCTCTAATAGTGCGTGGCGACTCTTTAGAAGCCTTCTCGATCCCTCCACCACCAGGGGAGAAACGCAACGCCAGCTCCACCGTGTTCTGCATGCCTTTCAGGGCACTACAGATGAACTCGCGCGAGAACTTTGTGACCGCTACATCTGCCGCACAATTGATCCCGCAGGCCCAGCATATACGTATTTCGGCGCCCCTAACACCGACCTCAACGCCCCATACACGCTTTCTGATTTACGATTTGCACTCACGAATATGCGACGGGGCACGGCCCCTGGACGCGACGGAATCACAGTATCGCTCCTGGCAAATCTTCCCGACCAAGCACACCTCTCGCTACTCCACCTTATAAATTCGATATGGGACGGTTCTCCGCTTCCAACGGAATGGACCACATCGGTCGTGACATTCATTCCCAAATCGGCAAAGTCCGTTAGTACTGAGGCACTGAGACCCATCTCACTTACGTTTTGCGCAGGCAAACTTACGGAAACCATGGTTCGCGAACGCCTTTCCGGCTACTTGGAGGCCAGTAGGCCCTTTGCCGACACGATGTTTGGCTTTCGCCCGTATCTGTCGGCGCAGCACGTCCTGCTCCAACTTCTACACGGTATCATGGAGCTGACTACTATGCGCCATAACGATAAAGCCATGCTCGCTCTCGATCTCCGCGGGGCGTTCGACAACGCTAAACACAGCACTATACTCACCAACCTGTCTACCACAAACTGCGGGCAGAAGACATTCGCGCCTTTCTGTCACATCGCACCGCCTTCATTCGCCTTAATACTACCTAACACGGCCCGTACTTATTATTAGGCACGCGGGGTGCACCTTAAGGGGCAGTCCTGTCTCCTCTGCTTTTCAACCTGGCGATGATGAACCTCCCCTCTCTTCTAAGCGAGGTCGAGGGAATACAACACGCACTATATGCGGACGATATCCCAATCTGGACCAACACCGGCTCCTTAGCGCAAATCGAAGAACGCCTGCAAAAGGCTGCCGTTCTGGTGGACACCTACGCCGGTTCATGCGGCCTGGAGTGCTCTCCAGCTAAATCGGCTCTTCTTTCAGTCTCTCCGCTACCGCCCCCTCAAATTTTTCTTCCGTCTGGGCCCGTCCCGTCAGTGCAAAATATTCGGGTTCTTTGCCTTCACCTACATCTTCCTTGGATCCAAAGGGCACAATAGCAGGCTCAGACGCACCAGCGAACAGGTGAGCCGCATGATACGGCGAGTTTCTACCAAGCGGGGTGGCCTCCGCGGGTCTCATTCCCTCCGATATGCCCACGCGTTTGTGACCAGCCGCGTCCTCTACGCTTCGCCTTACCTTATCCGGCGTCGTCGACACGAGCACTAGCTGGACGTCCTTCTTTGTTCAGTATACAAACGCGCTCTGGACCTACCTATTGCAACTTCCAACAGCCGATTCGCGGCTCTGGGGGTACACAACACCTTTGCAGAGATGCGCGAAGCTCATCGCGTTAACCAAATCAATCGAATGTCGCAGACGTCTTCAGGTCGCCGTCTTCTACACAGACTTGGCTTTAACCCGGTACCTGACCAAGACCCTCTGCAGCCGGTACCAGAGCTCTGGCGTCGAAAGCTATGGGTGGAACCTCTACCACGTAATATGAACCCCGACCTCCATTCTGGCCGTAGACTAGCATGCGCCGCGGCCCTTCATACGCGACACTCCGATCGTCCTGGTGTTTTCTACGTGGACGTCTCGGGTCCCTCCTCCTCGGGTCACTTCACGGCTGCCGGGATTACAGAGGGCAAACACGTAGATGGCCTCTCCTTTCGAGCAGCCACAGTAACGCACGCTGAAGAGGTTGCCATAGCTTTGGCCGCCTCTCACCCTGCCTCACGCACCATCCTGACGGACTCGCACTCGGCCTGTTCTCAGTACCTTCAGGGTTCCATTGCCCCGCTGGCGGCTAGCCTACTACAGGCAGTCCTTGGCGCTTTAACCCTCATCCCATTCGTATAGTCTGGATCCCAGGCCACTCGGGCCTGCCCGGCGACGAGGCGTCAAATGCCGCTGCCCGCGCTTCTCCTGTCCGGGCCGTTGCCCCTCCATGTCCCGAGACGGAATCTGGCAATACCAACCTGAAGCGCTTTCGCGAAATTTTGGCTTATTACCGGGCTTCGCGCCGTCTCTACCCGGACCCCGCACGCGGTTTAGAGAAAGCGGACGAACGACTGCTACGCCGCCTGCAGACAAACACCTTTATCAGTCCGGCGGTCGCCAGGCACTTTTTGCCGCACATCAATGGCACCTGCTCGACCTGTCATGTCCTTGCCGACACATAACACGTCGTAGCATCATGCCCAGTTATTCCCGTCCCTTTCTCATCCCCTTTTCCTATCCCAACTAGAGAGGCTTGGGAGGAGCACCTGCTCGGCTGCTCTACCTTGGCTGCACAACGCTCCTTGGTGGAGAGCGCACCGGCAGCTTCCAGCTCCACTGGCGTCCCGGAATATGGTCTTGCCACTTTAGCACGCCGATGGGCCACGTCGGCACTCTCTAATAGACTTTTTCTGAAATACATGTTTTTTACCACCACCACCACCACCGCATCACGAAGGGCCCAATATACTCCAATGTAGCGTTGACGTGCGCGCGTGCTATGCACAGTGACGCAACGTTATCAAAACGTGAGCACTTTAATAGTCACACGCCAGGCGCGACCAGCGTCCCTCGGTGCAGCCAGACGGCAACCGTTGCAAAATGCGACATGCTGCATTTCGCCACGATGCGTTACCCAGACAACACTGCGCCTCCCTTTTTAGGGGCGAAGCTCTTTATAGTGGCACCCGTTCGTCCACCGTAGTATGTAACAAGTATAACATTTTAACATCCAAGGGGGTGCCGGTGAGAGACTTCTTCGGTGCGTTGTTGAATAATAAAAAATAGTGCTCAATGTACATGTCAATGGCTGCTAATGGGGAGAGACAGGAGCATTCGGCTTTTAGTTAACGCGCAGGCTGTGATCACCATTAGCAGCCATTGGCATGTACATAGAGCACTATCTGACAAGAAAGGGTTGCTACGTTATACTCGCTAGGTGTAACCACCTTAGCTTTAGAAGGTTTAGCGAGCGTTAAGCCGCAGTGCCATGAATACAATGAACTTGTATATAGAATAAATGAACTCTAGGTGGTTAAAAATGAGAAGTAGATACGAAACGCAAGCCGTAAGAATGTAAAAGCCGAATGCTCCGCCTCTCATTTCCCATTAGCAGCCATTGTCATGTACATTGAGCCCTATCTTACTGAAAAAGTTTGCTACGTCATACTCGCTTGGCGTGACCTCCTTGGTTTTCGAAAGGTTTAGCGAGCGTTCGGCCGCAGTGCCATAAATACCGTGAACTAGTATATACCATGAGCTCGAGGTGGTTAAAGGTGGGAAGTGGACCCGAAGCGCAAGCCGTAAAAAAGTGTGCGTGTGCCACATCTCGTATAGTTTTTGGAATGTCCGCTTGATGGCGGTGCTTCTATACGAGGAATATATGATGATAAGATGCGAGATGGTGGTACTTGGAGTGTAGAATAGATGGATGAACGGACACATAGACTGATGCATGGATGGACGCTTGAACGGACGCAAGGGCGGCTGCATAGATGAACGCAGGGACGGACGCACGAACAGACGCGCGCACGGACGGGCTGATGGACGCATGAACGGTCACACTGATGAACGCATGGACGGACGGAAGCAAGAACGAATGCACGGATGAATTCTTCGCCCCACTTTCCGTCATTCACTCCGTGGATATGTTGCCATTTTTTTCTTGACGGAGGGAGGCCGAACGCGCTGAAACTCACAGCGACAAAGCAAAGCAGCGTGGCGCGTGCCTGCGAGTATGTGGCAGGACCGGCACCTGGCGTGGCAACGCTGGCGTGACACGACGAAATGCACGCCAGCGAGCACGTGCACCACGTCACGTCGAAATATATTGGCGCCTTGACTGCGGCATTTAGGCACGTCATCACACGACACGCATTAATTATGTTTGCACCAGTCACACACTTCGTCATTCATTGCCGTCACGTAATATCAATTTTGGCATATGCGAAGCTAGCGAAATGGCTGCGAGAGCGTCATGAGTGTAGCATTTAGTCATGTTGTTACATGACACGTATGTGGTGGTTATCATGTTTGAACCAGTATCCTACCTTCGACATCCATTTACGTCCCGTAATACCAAGTTTGGTATAAGTGAAGTCAGCGAAATGCCGCCGGCGCATCATGAGCGTGGCATGTAGTCATGTAGTTACGTGATATGCATATCATGATTATCATGTTTGCACCAGTCACATACCTTCGTCATCCATTCACATGCTGTAATACTAAATTTGGTATAAGTGACGCTAGCGAAAGAACCGTGAGCGCGTCAAAAGCGTGGCATGTAGTCTTGTTGTTACATGACACGCAAGTCATGATTTTCATGTTAGGATCTGTCGCTTGTGTTTGCCTTGCAATCATGTCATACCATACCAGTTTTGCAACACGCCATGTAAACGACACCCGCGCAAGAGCTGCAGATTCATGAAATTTAAATAATGACATTCATGACACACATGTCATAATTTTCATGTTATGACTACTCAAATACGTTTTTCATACAGTCACGCTATGGCATACCAAGTTTAGTATCGATGCAATTATCAAAACGGCCAGGAGAGCTAAAAGTCGTAGGCGTCTCGATAGATAGATAGATAGATAGATAGATAGATAGATAGATAGATAGATAGATAGATAGATAGATAGATAGATAGATAGATAGATAGATAGACAGACAGACAGACAGACAGACAGACAGATAGATAGATAGATAGATAGATAGATAGATAGATAGATAGATAGATAGATAGATAGATAGATAGATAGATAGATAGATAGATAGATAGATAGATAGATAGATAGATAGATAGATAGATAGATAGATACCCTCAAAGTCGCCGAAGTTCGCTAAGAAATGCTTCGCATTTAAAACTTTGGGCTACCCTTAAAAAAACAGTCGTGCAAGGTAACCAAAAATACAGACGCCCTCCAGCGTTTGCCATTACTTGAATATATCTCACATTTTCACCCATAACTCAAGACGCTGACGCCATCAGCACTGGAACTTCTCCAAAACGAGCTCTTTAGCGTTATTGGGGTAAAGAAACGTGAGAAATGTCTCCTGGTTCTGTTTGAAATTACCTGAGGGCATTTTTTTGGGCAGGAGCGCTGTCCCATACTGGAAAAGGCGTTAGGCAGCAACACACAAGATGATATGGCAGAGGCATGTGTAATTCCCCTACAATGCATAAACATTTAAAGGGTCCATGCAGCAGCTTTCCCTGCATCTAACAGTGCCACTGATAGCTGTAAAATGTGTTTGATTGTTAAGTAAAAGCCATTCCACCCTGCTATTTGCTCGCATATTGTGACATTTCTTTTCCGTTCTGGCATAATAGCGTCTCCAGAATTTCAGCTGGTCCTACAGGTGCCGAAACGACATCGAAAAACCTTGAGACTTTTGGCTTGCTATGCGGACAGGTATACAGCCGGCGGGTCATTATACGAAAAAACTAGTGGCTTCTTTTTCAGCTTTCCTATGCTCTAGGAAGAAGTTTGGACCAGCGAAAGAGGGACTCCAACTTCTAATTCAGAAAAGACGTTGAGCCACCTGAACGTCATCGCTGTTCTATTAAAGCGCTTTTGAGAAACGGCCACTATGAGTAAATAAATGTAATATCTCTCCCGTACGTCACACATTGACGATGATCTTGATAAAGAATCAGCACGGGGGTCCTGTCTTAATTCTTCAATAGTTTATATGCCTCACCTTACACTGGATTTTGAAACTATTCGTGCCCTATCCTCCTTCAGAAATTTGGTTGAGAAATTTAAAAATTGGGCGAGACACACTTGCGCATTGTGACTGTAAACATGAAAGCACAACCTGGTCGGCAACTTGGCGTCGATAAAAAAAAAATACGCCAACACGGCAATTGCTAAACTCCACTGCTTTGTACGGAGGTGGCAGCGGGTAGATACTCTAGAGCTACTCCTACAAGATTCGAAAATCGCGGCAGCTTTCGGCAATATTAAATACTAGCCTCTTTTTTGGAATTACTACACACGTGACTGATGATTTTTGCATTTTTGTAAGATGGGCCGCCAAATTACAGAGCATTGAAGACAAATAAACCATATTACATGTTGTAGTATACTCACTGATAAGAAATTCCGAGTCAGGCGCGATTCTGGAGTAATTTTCCACTAAAGGGCGCTAAGTGACTGCGGACTCTCTGCACCGGCTCAGAAGAGTACTCGGAATTTCTTTCACGGTCCTTTTACCGACGTATATTAAGTCTCCAAATAAAACTGGTAACTGTATCGATGTCATAATCGTGAAAGTGTCTGATGAAAAGAAAAAAGAAACGCTCGTACTGAAAACTCGGGAACGTGCTTTGAGGTAGAAAGCGCCACTCCGGAGTCCATCCTTGATAAGGAAATGGCGCCGACGTGCGAGTAGAGGAGAGTTGCTTGATTTCGTAATGATTTGGAAGTATTCAAGAGGCGACACTACTTGACTTGTACAGAACCACACGGCTATTTTTATGCTTGCGAGACAGCGCGAAACAAAAGAGCACACCGGAAGAACCAGCAGGAGCGAGTACTCGATAAGTTGCTTCATTTCGCATGCAAATCCTGATATTATCAACTCCCAAAAGAAATACCCGAAGTGCCAGGGGCCCCTGTACCATGCGACTTCAGATCACAATTGGAAAAGCACATGGCCGAACTAACCCTGTCGCACCCATGGCATTCTCTTCAACAACCTTAACCTAGTGTCACTTTGTGACATTCAACACATTACACCAATCAGTGTAATGCACGAAGCAACCACTTACAGAAACCAAGTGGTACACGCGTTCTTGATAAAACGTAATGTATTGGTAAATTTTTCATGTGTCACTGTGTCGGATAGTTAGAAACAGGTAAAAGATGTTGACATGCACAGGAAGATACGTTAGAGATCTTATATACAGCGGGCAAATGCACAAAATCAGCCCATCAATAATTATCGCAAAGGCATAGAATATACTAGCATCATCTACCTGATTCAATCAATCGTACTTAGCCACACCTTTTATAAGGTGGCGTTCATGGCAGAAATGGTTCATGGTTCATGGCAGAAATGTAACTCAACAGTTTAATTAGCCAAAATAGAATGGTAGTGATGGAAGGGAACAGAGGTGAACTAGTCCTGGATAGGATAACAAGCCCAATTAGGAGAATTTCGAAGCAAGCACTAGGTTTGACTCAAAACACAAGCACCTACCTTTTCTTTCAACTAGGTTTTCACGATACTCTTGACGAGGTTATTGGGGCACAACAAATGTCTCATTACGTGTGATTAGCAAAAACTAAACCAGGTTTCTGCTCCAATAGGGTGTACCGGTAATATGCAGCTGTTTTACAACCTTTTTTTGAGAAAAAATAAATGTAGTAATATCGATGAATGCAGTAATATAGCTGTGTGGCGCAGCGAGCACCCACTGTAAAGCCCTAATCACATACATGCTCGTTATTTCCTAGCGACAGCGACAAACTTGCCCTGTTGCGCCATGGCGTTGCGATGGCTGCAGCTGCATATCGGCGACGAAGTGTCATTGTTGCTTGAATAAAAACTATCGTGTGCATACCTATGCATTGCGAATAAATTTTAAAAGGTGGTTGATGACAGCATTCCAAACTAATTATTGTCTTGGGTGACATAAGGAAGCCACAAAATCAAATCGCGACCTTATTTTTTCGCATTCTTTGGTTTAACTACGACACAGTGCCCAGAAGCGTCGCTACGGTGGCTACGACACACTTCGCACGATTGATTGATATGTAGGGTTTATTGTCCCAAACTACCATACGATTATGAGAGGCAACGTAGTGGAGGGCTCCGAAAATTTCGAAAACCTGGTGTTCTTTAACGTGCACCCAAATCTGAGCACACGGGCCTAAAGCATTTTAGCCTCCATCAAAAATGCAGCCGCTGAAGCCGGGATTCGATCCCGAGATCTGCGGCTCAGCCGCCGAGTACCTTAGCCACTAGACCACCTCAGCGGGGCAATCCTTTCGCACGACCATTTCGCATTGTGGCCAGCGACTGAATTGTCACAAGCTACCACCGAGACATCGAAACAAACCTTTATTGACGAGATTTAAGACAAAATACGGCCGCTCTCTCGCTCTCTGCGTGAGATAAGAATGTAGAGAAGACAGCCAATACTTTGCATTCCTTGAAATACACGTGGATAACAAGCATCGAGAGCAAATCGCAACCGAAGCGAGACACCCATGTTGCCTGAAATCGCCACGCTGTCTTCTGGGCGACAAGTAATATTTTTTAGTTTTCAAAAAACACAAGACGTTAGAAGCGGCGGCAATTGAATGGGCCTCCGCGACAACAAATCTAGTCGCTCACCGCTGTCGTTTGTCGCTGTCGCGAGGAAGTCACGTACATGCGGTCAGAGCTTTAACAAGGATCACAAGTGACATAGCAAGTGACTACTAAACTGTCGCAATTTTTTTCACTATGAACAAGGATGTTTTTATGAAAACATTTTCTAGAATATTCATGCACCCAATGATACTTTTAATAACTCTGTCATTGAAATACAGTAAAACCTCCACTTTGGAGTGTAGCCCAATCACAACGCAACACATGTGCTCCGGACTAGGAATCGTTAAAGCAAAAATCGGTATATTTGCAATCGTTCGTGCAATTCCTAAACTTCAATAACCTGGTGTTTTTCGCAAAGATATAGCAGGGCTATTCTCACCTAGCATTATCAAACATAGGTTTATAACGCTATGCAAGCGGCTGAATAAAACGATGCTGCAATGAAAGTTTTACGGTCATACACGTGATACATGATTTTTGTTCTATAGTACTTCGCACTTACTTGGCCGGCGCAGGAGTTGAAAGTGCTTTTCATTGCATCCCCCCTAAACAGTTCTTTTTCTGTTATAAATCACTTGCATCCTCCTATAGTCAGCTTTTACTCTAGCTAATTGTGCTTTGTTCTGCTTTATTGCCTACATGAAGGTCTCTCAGCTGCAAACATGCCCTCTATTCTTGTAAGCTATGTGCCCGGTTCTTGTGCTGCTTTGCAGAATATTATGACCGTGCAGACTCCCTAGGCGCCACAGTGGCAATATTAATACCTTCGCCATATCCCGAATAACACTTTACGAGGTTTTTTCCGACCATTCGCTGCGGGGCTGTGGTATAAAGACAACCACTAACACAACTGAACCACATCATGGCTGTAATTCTGCACTACGTAGTGACAAGTCCTCAATGCAACATTGTGCGCTCGCTTGCCAAGCATGATTGAGCAGAGGCTCAGTCACCTGGATTTCACAAAAAAAGGATCACTTCAGTTACAAATGCCTGACGGTACAGCGCAATGGAAATAACGTGTCCGCATTGTGATGAAACAAAAGCAGCCCTGACAAACAATATATGAAAATCGCGTAGAGTGAAATTTTCTATTGTCCTTGCTGAATCGATGAATATTGTCACTGCCTCAATTTAGCCATGTTTTTTTCTATAATATACTCATGTTATCACTAAGCTAACTCTAATTGAATAAAGTTCTCGAGGGGAAGTCTGTGGCTACTTTTATACAATGATGTGCGTAGCAGTCATAATGACGGTTGATGGGTTGATATCAAGACTAACTACAATTGAGGTAGATAATGTTAATATTGTGCCCATACTCTCTAATGAGCATTGCGTGCAGAACGGGTAATCTTTAAATGTTTGTTTTGTTTGGTTTTGTGCAGCTTCGTGTATCCAACATTAGCTATAATTTGGTCTAAAAAATGAATGGTCTTTTTCTCGATAAAGCGCCATCAAAATATTTGCCCCAGAACTTGTAATTATTAGAGAGATGGCTTATAATAACGTGTTCTAATGCCGAAAATATGATAGCATTGTGATATGTGTCGTGCGCGAAGCTTCAAAGTGCGCGCCATTCAAAGTGCGCGCCATTCAAAGTGCGCGCTTGAAGCAGACAACGACGAAGGTAGCACGAGCGCTGAGTAGCGGGGCGGCGAAGGTACGAGAAGGAACGAGGAAGACGGGGCTCTCGACTCGGCCGTTGGGTTCCGGACCCGAGCCTAGTAACAGTCGAGCCCGGCCTACCTGCCACGTTCTACCTGCCACGGCCGTGCGTCGCTGACGTGCTGCGGCTTCAAGGCATCCTGTGCTTGAGGACACGCGGAGCTGTCGGGCTACGGGCACGAGTTCCAGCAGAGGTGTCCGGCCGGGACGCGGCCGGTGGTAGTGCCTGGTCTACCGCGCCAACTGGTACACCTGGTCTACCGTGCGAGCAACGCGGAGCTGTAGGGCTACGGGCACGAGCTCCAGCAGATGTGTCCAGCCGCGACGTGGCTGCGGGGGCGGAGCCTACCCATCAACTAGTCGCCTGGTTGACCGTGCGGACAACGCAAGCCAGCTCAAGACGTAGCAACGAACCTCGGTGAGACCGACCTCATGTCTTGTGTCCATGCTAAAAAGGAGGGACGGTTAGTTTAGGACTTTGATAGTTCACAGAGACAGTGAAGGATTCTTTAAATAGCCTGTCCATGTTATGTGTGTTCGTTTTTCGTGTGTATAAAGTGTGGCGTACAAACGGCCTCGTCTTTTCGTGGGAGTCTGGGGCGACGGCTCGGACACCCATTAACTAAGAACCTGCACGTTGCTATAACACCCCCTGCAATTTAACACTGGCGTCCGCGACAGGACGAGGCCATTTGTATCGCTTGAGTCAGGCTGACGATTAGTGAGGAAAAGATGAGCTCGACAGATTTAATGGCGTTAGCCATGCGCATGGGTTTGGAAGGTGCGGAATTGAAAACTTGGATTGATGAGCGAGAAGCTCGAGCTCGTGAGGAAAGGGCGGCAGAAAGAGAGGCGAAGAAGGAACAAATGCAGTTGCAATTACAAGTCGAGGAGCAGGCCCAAAGGACGATCCAATTGCGCCTTCAACTGACTCAGACTGAAACCGCCAGAGAGCCTGTCGGGGCAGACATAGGTCGATCATCAAGGGTGTCTTCCAACGTCAATCCTCATAATTTTATACCAGGATTTGATGAAAACCGGGATGACCTAGATGCGTACTTAAAAAGGTTCGAGAATGTGGCGACAGGGCAAGAGTGGCCTAGAGACAAGTGGGCCACGGCTCTGAGTTTGTGCCTAAGCGGAGAAGCGCTAAAAGTGTTTGGTCGCCTATCCCCTGAAGATGCACTTGATTACGAGAAAGTGAAACTGGCTCTATTTCAGCGATTTCGCTTCACAGCGGAAGGGTACCGTGAGAAGTTCCGGCACAGTAAGCCTCAAGAGGGAGAAACCGGCCGGCAGTACGCTGCACGATTAATGAGTTTTTTCGACCGATGGGTGGAAATGTCGAAAGTAGACAAAGAATACGCGTCAGTTCGTGACCTGATTGTAGCTGAACAGTTCATCAGTAAGTGTCATGATCGAGTGGCGCTCTTTTTGCGTGAAAAGAATTGCCGTAAACTTGAAGAAATGGCTGAAGCGGCAGATCAGTTTTTAGAGGCACAGCGACAGTCTAACCTGCTTGTTTTCCGAGAAAAGGCTGAAAACGGCATGGCTGTGAAAAGTGGGAGCACGACCTCAAAAACTTCAGTGCAATGTTTTGTTTGCAACAAAATCGGCCATAAAGCCTCAGATTGTCGCGCTCGGACGAAGCAACCTTACTGTGGGCATTGTCGTAGGGCAGGACACGATACCCAAGTTTGCACCAAGAAACCCGCCACGTATAAAAAGGCTTCATGTATATTATCCGAAGAGAACTCTAAAGACAATGATAACGCATCCGGCGGCGGGTCCGAGAATAATGTGTCGGGGGCAGTACACACGCAACAAATGGCAACGAAATATCAGATGCCAGTTCTCCAGGGTCTCCTATTTGATAAGCCTGTCTCTGTTCTTCGGGATACAGGAAGTAACACGACGGTTGTGCGACGTTCCCTCGTGCCCGACGAAGTGCTGACAGGAGCTATGACGACAGTATTTTTAGCCGATGGGAGCAGAATAAAAGTTCCCGAAGCAAAAGTGGAGATATTTTCGCCCTATTTTTCTGGCACGGTGATCGTTAAATGCATGACTTCCCCATTGTATGACGTCATCGTGGGAAACGTGCCAGGATCCCGTGATCCCAATGATCCAGATAGCAGGTGGAGCGAGGGACTGTCGGAAAGGAAGACGAAGTCTAAAAGCGTCAAGGAGAGATTAGGGGTGATGAAAGCAGATCGCTACGGGAGACCAATGATCAGCGTAGTCAAGAATTCAAGTGCTTCGTTGGATTCGGTGAAAGCAACCGCTTTGAATATCAACCAACGAATCTTCAAGATTGAGCAGGCGGAGGACAAGAGCCTAGATCTCTGTAGGAACAAAGTTGGGCAGGTGTTTTTTGGGAGAGGATCGACAGAATATTCGTTTGTTATGCAAAAGGGAGTTTTATATCGCCATTATCGGTTATCCTCCGGCAAGATAGTACAGCAGGTAGTTGTTCCTCGCAAACTGCGGAGCCAAGTACTGCAGCTAGCTCATGAAAGTCTGATGGCGGGCCATCAAGGCATCAAGAGGACAATTGACCGAGTACTAGGATCATTCTATTGGCCAGGAGTTCAGGAAGAAGTAAAGAGATACGTGCGATCCTGTGACATTTGCCAAAGAGCATATCCAAAAGGTAAAGTGGGCAAGGCGCCTCTGGGCGTAATGCCGTTGATCGACACCCCTTTCGAGCGAGTGGCAATCGATATTATCGGTCCTTTAAAACCTGTGTCGAGAAACGGAAACCGCTACATATTGACCATGGTGGACTTCGCCACGCGCTACCCGGACGCGGTGGCCCTGCCAGCAATCGATTCGGCGACAGTAACAGAGGGCCTGGTGGAGATGTTCTCACGCGTAGGATTCCCGCGTGAAATTCTATGTGATCAAGCATCTTGTTTTACTTTCGAACTGATGAAAGAAGTCAACGAGTTACTGGCCATTAAGCACCTCAGTTCTACACCTTACCATCCTATGTGTAACGGGTTGGTGGAACGATTGAACGGTACGTTAAAACAGATGTTGCGGAAGCTCTGCCAGGAGGAACCAAGATCCTGGGATCGGTTGCTTGCCCCACTCCTTTTTGCCTATCGTGAAGTGCCTCAGACCAGCACGGGATTTTCTCCCTTCGAACTTATTTACGGGCGTGACGTCAGAGGACCACTTAGTTTGTTAAAAGAATTATGGATTGGAGAACACATCGGCGACGAGGCGAAGACAACTTACGGATATGTATTGGATCTGCGAGATCGTCTTGAAAAAACACTGCAGTTGGCTCATGAGAACTTGACACGAGCAAGAAAATCACAGAAGCAATACTATGATCAGCGAAGCACGAAACGTCAGCTTGAAGTAGGCGACCGGGCCCTTATTCTACTCCCTACTACGGAAAATAAATTACTCATGCAATGGAAAGGACCTTTTAAGGTCACAGGGAAAAAGGGCAGTCATGACTACTGGTTGGACTTGGGACGTGACACCAAGTTGTTCCACATCAACATGTTAAAGCGTTACGAGGATCGCGAACCGGAGAGGTTTACACAAACAGCGTCATTCGTAGTGATGGAAGAAGAGGAGGCAGATTCACCTATACCAGTTTACACTATTGACCAAGGGACTGGGGTGGAGACAATTAATATAGGTGAAGGGCTGGCTGAAGAGGAAGCTGCTGAGCTCCAGCGGATTCTGACCAAATACCAAGATGTGTTTTCCGAAATGCCAGGAAAGACCAATTTGCTGGAATGCCCGCTTCGACTGACAACACCGGATCCGATTTGCACTCCGCAGTACCCACTACCACTGGCGATGAAAGAAGTGGTTGAAAAGGAAGTTCGAGATATGCTCAAGCTCGGGGTGATTGAGCGATCCAATTCGCCATACAATTCCCCCTTGGTGCTAATTAAGAAGCCAGATCAAACTTATCGGACATGCATAGACTTTCGTCGCATCAACGAGGTGTTGATATCAGATGCGGAACCCATACCACGGACGGATATGATGTTCGCAGAGGTTGGGACCAAGAGGTTTTTCTCGAAATTCGATCTTACCAAAGGATACTGGCAAGTTCCACTGGAACTGGAGTCGAGATCGGTAACCGCATTTTCAACTCAGACCGGACATTACCACTTTATCTACATGCCATTTGGAATCAAAACTGCGTCTGCAGTGTTCACGCGTTTGATGAGAACACTTCTCCAAGGCCTCCCGAACGTAGCGCATTATATAGACGATGTTCTCATCGCTACTATGACATGGAAAGAGCATTTAGACACATTGCAGCAATTCCTGCACAGAGTGAGAGAAGCAGGATTGACTATCAAACCCCAGAAATGCGAAATCGCTATGACTTCCGTCGTATTTTTAGGCCATCGTTTAGGAGGAGGGACCATCCGAGCAGTGGATAGTACTGTCGAGAAGATTGCCAATGCACAAAAACCTCAAACAAAGAAGCAGCTTCGATCGTTTCTTGGATTGGCGGGATATTACCGCGATATGATTCCCCATTATGCGGAGAAAGCTCAGCCTCTCACCGAACTAACTAGGAAAAAGGAGAGAAATAAGATTTGTTGGAATCCTGAAAGAGAGGCGGCATTCGAAACACTTAAGCAAGCCCTTGCTTCTGGACCAATTGTAAAGGCTCCTGATCCGGAGCGAAGGTTTGTACTTCGGTCGGACGCATCTGACACCTGCATCGGAGCGATATTAATGCAGGAACATGACGGATTGTTACACCCTGTATCTTATGCAAGCCGCCAGTTGCTGCCCCGGGAAAAGAATTACTCTACCATAGAGAGGGAGTGTTTGGCATTGGTATGGGCGGTACAGAGGTTTCACATTTTTTTGTATGGGAACCAGTTTGTTGTACAAACAGATCACCAACCTCTACAGTACTTAGCCCGAGCCAAACACTTGAACAGTAGGGTCCTGAGGTGGAGCCTGGCATTGCAAGAATACTCATTTAGCATTCAGCATATAAAAGGGTCGGAGAATACCGGTGCGGACTTCATGAGTAGATTGTGAGCCAAGAGTTCGGACTTCATGCACTGTGATATTGGGTGTTGGACACTCAAAGTATGTCAGTGTATTTAACGGTGTTCTTGTGTATTTAGTAAATATTGGACCTCGACATGTGAACTATACAGAGGACATATACAGTGAAGGGGTTTACAGACCGCGCACGTGTCAGCAGTTTTTTTTTTTTTTTTTTTTAAAAAAAAGAAAGAAAAAAACTCATTTAAGGGGGGGCTTTTGTGATATGTGTCGTGCGCGAAGCTTCAAAGTGCGCGCCATTCAAAGTGCGCGCCATTCAAAGTGCGCGCTTGAAGCAGACAACGACGAAGGTAGCACGAGCGCTGAGTAGCGGGGCGGCGAAGGTACGAGAAGGAACGAGGAAGACGGGGCTCTCGACTCGGCCGTTGGGTTCCGGACCCGAGCCTAGTAACAGTCGAGCCCGGCCTACCTGCCACGTTCTACCTGCCACGGCCGTGCGTCGCTGACGTGCTGCGGCTTCAAGGCATCCTGTGCTTGAGGACACGCGGAGCTGTCGGGCTACGGGCACGAGTTCCAGCAGAGGTGTCCGGCCGGGACGCGGCCGGTGGTAGTGCCTGGTCTACCGCGCCAACTGGTACACCTGGTCTACCGTGCGAGCAACGCGGAGCTGTAGGGCTACGGGCACGAGCTCCAGCAGATGTGTCCAGCCGCGACGTGGCTGCGGGGGCGGAGCCTACCCATCAACTAGTCGCCTGGTTGACCGTGCGGACAACGCAAGCCAGCTCAAGACGTAGCAACGAACCTCGGTGAGACCGACCTCATGTCTTGTGTCCATGCTAAAAAGGAGGGACGGTTAGTTTAGGACTTTGATAGTTCACAGAGACAGTGAAGGATTCTTTAAATAGCCTGTCCATGTTATGTGTGTTCGTTTTTCGTGTGTATAAAGTGTGGCGTACAAACGGCCTCGTCTTTTCGTGGGAGTCTGGGGCGACGGCTCGGACACCCATTAACTAAGAACCTGCACGTTGCTATAACACCCCCTGCAATGTAACAAGCATACACAGCGATGAATGGTAACAAGAGCGTCGGTTTCATTTAAACGAGCACTAATAATCGTGTTGGAAAGCGAGAGGTTAGAACAGACGTGTCTTGCCGACCACATGTGCACTATTTTTTATATCTGGTCACTTAGAAAATAACCCAAGCTCAGCGTTTCCGGCATCCACCGTGATGGCATTGCTCATAGTAATTTTGTGTTTTTAGGCACACAAAACCGAATATATTACCGCGGGAAGAGGCAAAGGGAAGGTTTGTGATAGAGAAATCTGTAAACAGAGTTTTTGAGCCGGAGTGAACGTTTTGAAAGTGGACTTGTCTTCATCAAGACTAGAATAATTTTCCTTCGTGCGAACGTGTATATGCTTCATACCCTCTCCACTTGTTGAATGAAAAAAATGAAGAGCACAACTGTGGACACTGGGGGCGTGAGAAAAGGGGGTGGGTCATCACGAAGAATTGTGTGAGCGGAAAAAGAAGAGTATTCCGCCAGAAAAAAGCCAAGAAAGCAGCTGGGGAGGTGGCGAAAATTGGTAGACTGCCACTACCATTCGAAATAAAGGTTCACGAATTCATAAAAAACGCGAGGAAAGTTTTCATAATCAAATCAATACTGCTGAAACTCAGATGCTACCCTTTGCAATAAGCGAATTTTGCCCTGGATTATCATGGCAAGTTGCAAAACATACTATTACGGATACTTGGTATCACGTTATACAAACAACCCCTTTGTTTTATATGCTTTACAAAGTTAAATGACCTGTTATATTTCACCTAGCATTACAGATAATTTCACAGAGCACTTTAAGTGAAATCTAGCATTCAGAAAAAGGACATAACTTTGAGGCACGAGAGAAAAGTTGACCCAAGTTGGAGAGAGTGGCTTTAAAATGGACTCTTGGCAAACGGTTTTCACAAGCGCTTCAAGCTTCCTTGCAAAAACTCGAGCATGTAATCAGCTTATAATGAAAAATACGTCCAGTCTAGCAGTTCGAAGTCAATAGGCCCATGGAAAGATCCTAACCACATGAGGACAGGCATCTCTATGCTGTGGTCCCTCAACTATAACGTATTTATTACGACTTCGAGGATGCTTGAGCTTCGCGTTCGAGAGCGCGATTGCGTAATCGGGCCCCGTGCGCATCGGCTTTTCAACTGCTAGCATTACTTTGGTCCTCGCTGCATGCACCAACCACGCTGGAAATAAATTAACGACTACGTGCGTAACCTTTTGTCTTTTCAAACGGCCCCACAAGGTCTACTACCACTCTAGTTAATAAGTGCCTACGATTCCATAACTCCTCATTTTTCGAGTCAACATAGAGCCAAACACGTTTCTTTAGGGCACCTTGTCAACTAATGTTGCTGCTACGTTATTGATGCTTTTGAACCTAATAAGTTATGTTCGAATACCTTTTAATGGGTAAGACTTTAAAATTCCATTTCGTTGCGCGATTGACAGTTTTTAATCTCGTTATTCAACGAGACTCTCTTTACCGTATGACATGGATATACTGTTTATTTTTCGAAGCATCTACAAGCAGCGGCATGGCAATGTGGTAGAATACCTGCATTCTACGAGGATGACGGGAATTCATTACAGAATTCGACCACAAATATTTATAAATGCTGCTGATTTTTTACGTAGTACAGCTACTGTCAAATGCTATCTATCTATCTATTTATCTATCTATCTATCTATCTATCTATCTATCTTCTATCAAGCCACCTACTTCTCTGTGCTTTAACGATCACCCCCTTATCCTGGGGTCAATGAAAATAAGTAGGGGAAGTTAAGGTGGGCTGAAGAATAATTCTCGCTCGTCATGACATGAATAGTGCCAGAATCTCGTCAAATACGTCAAGGTATGTGTCACACATATTTGGGTATCTACCACAAGTGAATTACAGTTCGCCTAACCAGGGACAGCAGTAACAAAAGTTGGTAGTTTTAACGTGAGAGTGTTAAGAAAAAGCTGACATCGCCAGGGTTGACCCCACTAATGCAAAGAATAAATGTGAGGGCCCCCACAGAAATGAAATGCAAGCATTTTGAGTCGACAATCAACTATTTTATTGCAAAGTCCCGCCAGATTTCGTTACAACTTTCCTAAAAAAACTACATTCATGCGTTGTGTTCCCAAAACGTCGATTGTATTTTCAGTGCTGACCGTCCAGTTTTATAAATATAACTTATGTACTTATATATAGCAGCTGTCAGGACGGCTTAACATCACTTGTGGTCAAATGCCATCTACTGAAGCTGATAGGTATGGCAGTGTTCACTGCTACCTTCTCGTGAGCAAAAGCGCGTCAAAGCAGCTTACTGCTTCTGATACTGCAAACACTCATGTTGCTGTTGGCACCGATAATCAAAGTTGTACAACTGGTTAGAGCAAACATGAAACTGTCGACCATATGGAACTGTCGTGGAACTGTCGACTATATGTCGCTACGTGCAACATTTATATGTATGCTTAGCGTCATTTAGTATCGTTTCGCACACAATACAATCACCTTCTCTCCGCATGCTTCGCATAACGGCAATTCCCATGGTACGTGGGATCTGGTGAATTTTCATTTGTTTTGTTGCGATAGCAGTTATACAGACAGTCTCGGCTGGATTTGGCCGCCGGCGTCGGCGTAGATGTCGGCCTCGGTATCATGCACCGTGTTTGTGTACTTATCTATATATTTAAAAAGCAAGAAACAAAAAATCCCAGAAGAAAGACTCCAGCGCGCGGAATCGAACTTGGGAGATCCATGTCATGCATGCGAGACGGTAACCACAGAGCCACCATGAGGTACCTCCTTCAACGTTCAAACGGCAAGCTATTCATATCTACCACATACCGCTGATTGCGGTCATCAGCGGTAAGTGGTATATATGTGGTAGAGCAAGTTGGCGGGAAACAATTGTGTTTTAGCATTATCAGAAAGATGGCGCAGTGAGCAGGCGGCGGCTCTCATCTCTCACGCGTACCTCAGTACACGTAGAAAATAAGGGGGTGTACGCTCGATCGTGCGCCCTTATCTTGCAGTGGGGAGAATCGTACGTCTTGGCAAGCCTTTCAGTTTTGTCGGAGTGATTCTGTTGTAGTTAACGGGTTCAAAAAGTCACTGCACTCGTTGCACAGCCTCCGTTTGCTTGCTTAAAGAGCGCGCTATTCAGGCACAGCGAAGTAACAACTGAGACGCTTATTCGCGTTAATCTGTAACTGTGAGTACGTTTGTGTGTCCCTTTGCGTGAGAAACGCGGAGCACGTTTCGATCTGCTGACCATTTTTTGCGTGACTTTCCAATTTGTTGCTATTGCGTTCATTGCCTCACCTTTGCGGCAAAGCTGGGACTCTTTTATTGGCATTTTACTAATTTTTCAGTCCCTCACAAGATGCTTTTTTATTGAAAGTAATGACAACGACGCCAGAATATCTCCGAAATGAGCTTTATAACACTATCGTGTGAATATATTAGTGTGTCTATCTGCAGCCGCAGACCCATTGACACACGTACGAGCACGCATATTCGTAGGGTTAGCCCCATTTGCCATATGAAATGGCGTTCTTATACGCACAAATGTTTACGCTTACCTTGACAGTTATGCTATAACCTACCACTTGCACCGCAAATATGGCCCTGAGCCGCGCCATGGTGGTCTTGTGGCTAAGGTACTCGGCTGCTGACCCGCAGGTCGCGGGATCAAATCCCGGCTGTGGCGGCTGCATTTCCGATGGAGGCGGAAATGGTGTAAGCCCGTGTACTACGATTTGCGTGCACGTTAAAAAACCCCAGGTGGTCGAAATTTCCGGAGCCCTCCACTAAGGCGTCTCTCACAATCATATGGTGGTTTTGGGACGTTAAACCCCACAAATCAATCAAATCAATCAATGAAATATGGCCCTGAGTCGCAGTTCTATCCAGGCTGCATTCAGACTCGTACCCGCATGGACCAGAGACTCGCCTCTGTCGCCAAAACGATCCACTCTGCGGGAGTTGTCTTTATGGTAAGTTCTTCCAAGTGTTCCAATCTTTCGACGACAGGTACTTGTTCATACGATTTCGTACATTTCTCTTGCACTGTTGTTCGGATGTGTTATGAAAATATATGTGGTGCCCTAATGTGTCTCCAACACGCCGACGCAGTAACTCCCCGTCTCGTTATATTAGTGAGTAGGTTAAAGGCATCGTCCATATGTATTGCTGTGCCAGAACAGAAGCGAAAAATGCCCGCACTCTACGTTTGCGCTTGCCTTTTTCTTCTCTCATTGTTTCTTGAACTGTCCATGTGTTTATTATGTATATACGAACATGCCCAGCTTCCTGCTTCTAAAAAAAAAGAAAAAAATGCGCAAAACCTGAACTTAAGCGAAAGTATAGAGTATGTGGTAGAGACCTGAGCAATGGATGCATTTCTTGTGGTATTGTGAAAATCGCTAGACAAAGTTTGCAGCTGGGCGCAATAAGGGTTGAAAAAATTGGGGCGTTGAGTCTGTGAGATGCGACTGCTCACTATCACAGACACTTTTCCCGTTATTTCAAGCTAAAGGAGTTCAAATGAGGGCATCCTACACAATGTTCTGGGCTCATGTATGTCTGGGGGAGTGCACGTTTTAAATTTACATATAACAGATTTATTGTTGAATTTACAATACGCACTTTAAGTAAGCATTTTTTTTTTCAACTAGCTAGCCCGCTTCGCATATGATACGTTGCTACGTCCGACATAAAAATTGCTAAAAGTAACACTCCGGTTGCGGTGATTACCTTCGCGGGAACCAAGGTGCCACGGACGGTGTTATACAACTGCGAGCGGCTCCCTGCTCGCTTGTATAAGACAGTGCCTGCATGCCCACTCTGTGGCACAGTGGGCCATCGAGCTGATACTTGCCCGCGCCCGCAGCCCGGCAGCTGCACAAGCTGCGGCGTTCAGGTACCTGCTGCTACTTCTGACGGCCCCACGGAACACCAGTGCATTCCGAGCTGCCTCTTCTGCGGTGGTTGCCACCACAAGACTGGAGCTCCCGGTTGTGCTGGACGGTTCCGGCAGCCGGTCAAGTCGGGATCCCCACGCGGATCCAAGCCGGGGACAACGGGGGGGGGGGTTCACAAACAGGCTCCGACTCCCAAGACTGGCACCAAAAAAGCACCAGCCACCAAGTCGAATAAGCCAGAACCCAAGAAGACCTACACCGGGCACTCCACCAATGTGAAGTCTGGGACCCCGTCGGAGCCTCCTGTCTTGGTCAAGGATTTCCCACCCTTGACACCCGTCCAAGCACAGGTGAGCTGTTTGGGTGGGGCAGTCTCCGGACCTTCCCCTTCTCCCTCCCCTACCGAAACCGCCCTACAGCAGCAGATAGGGGAGCTCAGGCGTCAGAACCAAATTCTTGCGCGCAAAATTCAGGAATTAGAATCCAAGCAGGTCGGGTCATCCAAGCCAGTGCAGGAAGCCGAGGCAGAGGACGGGGATGACGGCTCTTCCGTCACATCCCGCCTCACTAGCGTGTCGCGGCAGGACGCGGACACGGTAGTTGGACCAGCTTCCATTACCGGATCCATCGGTCGCATCGAGTCCCTGGAGCGTAAAACCGAGCAATTAGAAACGAGCGTGGCAGCCCTCCCCACTCAAATCATGTCGGCAGTCCGCGAGTCCTTTCAGGACATGTTCACGGCAGCCTTAACGCAAGCACTTCCCGAAATTCTGGCGCAGGTCTCTAACTCAGTTCTTAGAGCCGTGCAGCCCTGGGTTATCACCGAAATTAAAAACACCACTCAGAGCGACTCCCCGCAGGTTAAACGCAAGCCGGCCTCCCGTCAGGCAGCAGAAGAAGGCTTTTCGGGGTAGGCTCTAGGTCCGGACCGGTCCTCTGCACCGTAAATAAATACTAAAAGATCGCTAGCCGATCTAACAAACAAGCTAAATATCTACAAAAATTTGAGATTAAACAATGGAACTGCAGGGGTTTTAGAGCCTGGAAAAAACAGTCGCCCCTCCAGCTCTACTTGCAGTCCCTCGGAAACATGCCCGCCTCGCTTGCTATGCAGGAGCCCGGTTTGGACGTTAAATTCTCTGGCGATAGCACTTTCCAGGGGGCGGCCCTCGTCATGCATCCTGGTGAACAAGGCATATACCAGATTCAGGTCGATTTAAACTTAAGTACTGAACAAGAATACACAATGGTCAGAATACTGCCTCTCAGACGTCACGCCCAGTCAATACACATCCTAAATATATACAGCCCCCCGCATAAGCCACGCGTAACCTTTAGCGAAATCTTCCTCCGGGCGATCAAGTTGGCAGACAAGGACCCCTCAGTGTTCGTGGGAGACTTCAATGCTGCCAGCCTTCACTGGGGTTATCACTACGAGAAGGCCAGAGGACGTAAGCTGGCGGAGCTTATCTCCTCCCTTCGCCTCACGCTGCTCACGAATCCGGCGTACCCCACACGAGTGGGGAACTCGGTAACCCGTGACACGTGTCCGGACCTCTCTCTCGTAAAAAATGCTAAGGAGGCTACCTGGGAGAACTTGGGCGATTCTCTAGGCAGTGATCACTGCCTTCTCCGGGTGACACTCCTGCAAAAGTCAGCTAATAAAAAATGCGGTCAAGCCAAGCTGACCAATTGGACCCAATTCGAAATCAGACTATCCCTCCCGTACTATTTTCTGGAGGCTATGCAGAATGGGCGCAACACGTAAACAACATTCAGAAAAGACTTGTTACTACCCTCAAAACCAACGAAGAAATCCCCGCAGTTGACGCTCACCTCCTACACTTGTGGGAGGCGCGCCGAAGCTTAACAAAACGTTGGAAAAAGCAGAAGACTAATCGCAAATTACGTATCCGCATAGCCCAACTCACGGAACAGGCTGCAGCGTATGCTGCCAAACTCTCAGATTCAAATTGAATAGCCCGCTGCGACGCCGCAGCTCGTCAGATGATTTCGAAGGGGACATGGCGTCTCGTTCGCAGTCTCATAGACCCCTCTCAAACGAGAGGGGAGGCACAGAAGCAGCTCCGGCGAGCTCTGCAAAGGTACCAAGGCACTCCGGCACAGCTTGCAGATGCTCTATGCGATAGGTATACGGGGTACCCCACAGAGAGCAGTGTTATCACCGCTCCTTTTCAACATTGCTATGATGTGCCTTCCAAGCGAATTGGCCAGGGTGGAAGGCACACAACACGCAGTATATGCGGATGATATTGCAATCTGGACCACTGAAGGAAACCTTGGTGAAATGCAGGAACGCCTTCAGCAGGCCGCATCCATAGTCGAGGCATATGCCAACGATTGTGGACTCCAATGTGCTCCAAACAAATCAGAGCTTCTGCACGTTAGAGCGAAGCCAAGAGATAAGTCAGCCATACACATCTCCCTGCCTGGGTTTACCTTTAGAGAGGTGGATGAGCTCCGGATTCTGGGCCTGTTCATTCACCACAGACTCACACCGGACTCCACTATAGCGAAACTCAAGAGAATAGGCGAACAGGTAAGGCGCATGATCCACCGCGTTTCCAACAAGCGGGGTGGTCTGCGGGGCAGAGACGCGCTTCGGCTTGCCCATGCCTTCGTGACTAGCCGGATCCTCTACGCCGTCTCATACCTTTGCACTAACAAGCAAGAAGACGAAAGATTAGATTCCATCATTCGTAAGGCTACTAAACGAGCTCTGGCTCTCCCGGTGGCCACTTCCAACGCCAAACTGAGGGCGTTAGGTGTGCTCAACTCCTACCAGGAGTTGCGGGAGGCCCACCTTATGAATCAATATACGCGGCTCGTGCAGATGGCTCCCGGGCGCCGCCTGCTGAACCGCTTACATATACAGCACACTTGCACTGCAGAGGAGGTGGAGCGTATTCCGGAACTGTGGCGGCATATGCTCTCGGTCTCTCCACTCCCCAGTAACATGGATAAGCACACGCACGAAAGCAGAAGACAGGCGCGGTCTCGGACGCTTGAGAGGCAACAAAGCTCCCGACCTGGTGTATTCTACGTAGATATAGCAGGGTCTTCGCCCACGGGATTTTACACGGCCTGTGTAGTTCACCGGGAAAAGCATGTCAATGGGCTCTCGTTCCGAGCACAAAATCAAGAGCGCGCTGAGGAAGTCGCGATAGAGCTTGCTGCGGCGGACCCCAACTCGAAAGTTATCATCACTGACTCCCGGAAAGCACGTGCTCATTACTTGACAGGAAAGATATCCTCCCTAGCCAGCCAAATTCTAAAACAGGCTCTCGCTGATCCAGCCCCGAAACGCATCGTATGGGCTCCTGGTCATCAGGGCTTACGAGGTAATAAGGCCGCTGACGCGGCCGCCCGAGTGCTTATCCACCAGGCTCCTCACTTTGGCTCTTATGACTCGGAGGCCAATACACCGCTGCTGCGGTTCAAAAAAATTCTGACCTATTATTGCGACAGTCACAGCCTTTACCCGGCTCCTGCAAAGGGGCTGAGTAAGGCAGAAGAGCGAACTGTAAGGCGCCTGCAGACAGGTACTCTACTCTGTCCTGCAATCCTAAAACATTTCGATGCGAACACAGATGGGCAGTGCCCACACTGTGGGGAGACGTGTGATATCTTCCACATGGTATGGGCATGTCCGAAAAATCCCCACCTACCCCCTTCGCCTACCCCTTCCCGAGAGGCATGGGAGACTGCCCTCCTCAACTGCTCATCACTAGAGTCTCAACGGGCTCTGGTGAGACGGGCGCGAGCAGGGGCCTCGTCATGCGGTGTCCCGGACTAAGGACGCCGACCATGTAGCGGGGTCATGCTTTGGCCCCGTGCCTCTCTCTTTTATAAAAAATGTTTTTCATCATCATCATCTAATGGGGATTGCAGCGTGCTTGTTAACAAAAGCCGAATGCTCCTGTCTCTAATTACCCCTTAGCAGCCATTGGAATGTACATTTGGCATTATCTTTTATTGTTCAACAACGCACAGAAGAAATCTCTCAACGACACCAAATTGGAGGTAAAAATGTTATACTTGTTACACACTACAAAGGCTACGAGGGATGAACGAGTGCCAGTCTTAGGAGCTTCGAACCTAAAATTGGCAGAACCCACTTACAGCGGGATTCGATAATAAGGGAGAAACGAATGAAAAATGCTGCTATGCCATTTTAAAATCAGCACAACGTCCCGAGGTGGAGGTAAATGATGCCTTACATGCCTACCGTGTCATTATTATCATGTCTTAGAGACCTTTGTCATCAATTAACATCACGTGATACCAAACTTAGTATATGTGGAGCTAGCGAAACGGCCATGAAACGCTATGAACGTGGTATGTTGTCATGTTCTTTCATGATACGCATGTCAGGATTGTCATGTTTGCACCCGTCATAGATTTCGTCAACCATTGACGTCACGCAACCCCAGTTTACGTATATGTGGAGCAAGTGAAACGGCCGTGAGCACGCTATGAGCGTGGTATTTTGTCATTTTCTTAAATTACCCGGTTGTCAGTATTGTCATGTCTGCACCCGTAATATATTTCGTCATCCATTGACGCCAAGTAACACCAGATTACGTATATTTGTAGTTAGAAAAACAGCCGTGAGCGCATTATGATGGGCCCAATATATTCCAATGTAGCGTTGATGCGTGCACGCTGGGCACAGTGACGCTACGTTAGCAAAGCGTGGGCGCTTTATTAGTTGTACGCCAGGCGCGCGCACATGCCAGGCGCGACCAGCGTCCGTCAGCGCGGCTCGACTACAACCAGCGCAAAATGCGACATGTTGCATTTCATGCCGATGCGTTGCCCAGACAACTCTGAGTATCCCTTTTTTCTTGAACGAGAGACGCCGGACGCACTGAAACGCGCATGCGTCAAAGCAACGCAGCGCTGCGTGCGCCTGCGCGTATATGGTGGGACCGACGCCTGGCGTGGCAACGCAGCTTGACGCGGCGAAATAAACGCCTGCGAGCACGCGCACCGTGTCGCGTCGAAATGCGTTGGTGCCTTGGCTTTGGCATGTAGTCATGTTCTCACAAGACACGCATCTCATGATTGTCATGTTGTGATCACCCATATGCCTTCTTCATCCATTGGCATCACACAATACCAAATTTAGCTTATGTGAAGCTAGCGAGATGGCCGTGAGCGCATCATAAGTGTGGCATATAGTCTTGTTGTTACATGACACGCACCTCATGTTTATCATGTTTGCACCGGTATCATACCTTCGTGATTCATTCACGTCCCGTAATACCAAATTTTGTATAAGTGAAGCCAGCGAAACGGCCGCCAGCGCATCATGAGCCAGGTAAGTAGTCAAGTTGATACATGATACGCATCTCATGATTATCATGTTTGCACCAGTCACATACCTTTGTCATTCATTCACGTACTGTATTACCAAATTTGGTATATGCGCGCTAGCGAAATGCCTGCGGAGGACATCATGAGCGTGACATGTAGTCTGTTGTTACATGACACGCTAGTCATAATTTTCGCGGTAGGGTCTGTCGCTTGTGTTCGCCATGCAATCATGCCATACCATACCTGTTTTGCAACATGCCGTGTGAATGAAACCACCGCAAGAGCTGCAAGACTATGATATGTAAATCATGACATTCATGACATACATGTCTTGATTTTCAGGTTATGACTAATCGCTTATGCTCGCCATACAGTCGTGTTATGGTATACCGATTTCGGTATTGATAGCATAATCCAAATGACCAGGAGAGCTAAAAGTCATAAATAGATAGATAGATAGATAGATAGATAGATAGATAGATAGATAGATAGATAGATAGATAGATAGATAGATAGATAGATAGATAGATAGATAGATAGATAGATAGATAGATAGATAGATAGAGACGCTCGAAGCCGCTGAAGTTTGCTAAGAAATTATTCGCAATTAAAATTGTCAGATTCCACGTACAGTGGGAATCGATGATATGCGAAGCACGACTGAGAAAGGTTGATACGTAACATTAAAATCAGCACAACGTTACGAGGTAGAGGTAAAATATGCCGTGCACGACTTCCATGTCATGATTATTGTGTTTGGATGTGTCGTTTACTTTCGTTATTCACGTAATGAGAGGGACGTGATGATGGCGCCGTGCAGTTCGGACGCATTGCGATCGGCTCCGGTGATTTATTCACTTCTTGGTGCTATGTGAGGCCTCATTCATCATAAATTGGGTCGAAACGGACTTCTAAGATCATCGGGACGCCGTGGCCACAAGAATCGCACTGGTGGATGGACTATTTGTACATTAATAAGTGACTTTCGTGACGACGACACTGAGTGTGCAGCTACAGACGCCGTCGTTCGGCCCAGCCACGCCACTGTCTATTTGGTGCACAGGCACCACGTCTCAAACAGAAAATGACTTGTTTTCGCCACATCAAGACATGGAAGATGAATCATCGAAGACCCCGGGGGACGCTGAAAAGAATAACAAGAATTCCGGATGGATTACGGTGAATAAAAGACGATTGGAATTAAGGAAAGCCAGTAGATCTGCTGGTGCCGGAACGCCGGCGTCTAAGACGAACGCTCAAGAAACTACGCCCGGCTTTCAGAGCTTCAGAGATGTCAAGAAAAACCTTATAAGGGAAAGCGAGATGCCACCGCTGCCATGTGAAGAAACTAAGGTCATCGTGAGGCCGAGAGGTGGTCTGTGTATTAGCAAGTCTGGCGCGTCGGTCGTGGCAGAGGCCATATGGAGTGCGACAGGGCTCGGTCCGGAAGATAGAAACACGGACACAATGTGCCCTAATCACCTGCAAAATATTATGGTCGTCAGTACTTCGAGCCAAGAGAATGTTAAGCGCTATGTTAACGTTGAAGCTATTATTGTGGACGGACAGCGCCACGAAGTCAGTGCATATGTGGCTGCTCCGCATGCCACCTGCAAGAGAGTTATCCATGGGATCCCTCTTAGTGATGATCCAGGAGCCATCGACCGAAAGATTGTCAATGCAAGAAATCCACTGGCCCTCGGAGCAAAAACATCAAAAATACTGGCGTCATCATAGTTCTGTTTGACGGGTACAAGGTTCCCAATTATATTTCTTATGGCGGCACCCTCATCAAGTGCACTTTATACAGGAAGCAAGTTTATGTTTGCTATGCCTGCGGCCGACTAAGACACTGCTCTGACGTCTGCCCGACGCCCGACGCTTCAGTCTGCAAGGCTTGCAGACAACCTATCCAGCAAGAAGAGGATCACGTTTTTGTGTGTTTGGGATCATGTTTGCAAATTGAGGGGCGCAAAGCACCTCACCGCATTCAGGAAATGCCAGCCCCGATATCAGATACCCCATGTCGTCAGGCGCAGGGTGGGGCCTGAGGGCCCACGCCCCTCGGGAGAGGTCTCCATCCGTCAATGTATTATTATTATTATTATTTCAAATACCCTCAGGGTACAAACGTACATTGAAGAGGGGAGGGGCAAAGAAAGTTAACACGTAATAATAACTTGGTTATAGTTTTAAAAATACAGAAATGAATTATCACGATGACACTTTAAACAAATATCAGTTACAAGAACAAAGGCCAATGAACCAGAATGAATAACACAGGAATCAAAACACTGGACTGTCCTGGAAGAATTACAAGATTTTATCATTGGATGCACTGCCAAAAGAGATATAATGAAAAAAAAAAAAAAAAAATGACAAAAAGTAGCCACTCGCAAAACTAGAATACGAGAAGCATAGCAACAAAAGGGAAACATATAAAAAAAGAAAAAAATTAAAGGTATGAAACAAACACTGAACGATGTTAACTCGAAATGAAACTTCGAAGTGCGATTTTGAAATTATTGGTGTTAGTTATGCTTGTGAGTGATGCAGGCAGATTGTTCCAGTCTCTGGTCGTTGTGGGGAGAAATGAGTGTGAAAAGCCGACGGTGTTGCTGTGTGGAATGTTTACCTTTTGGCGATGGTCGATGCGGGATGAAATGTACGGCGGTGGCTGAAGAAGCATAGAATGTAAATATGAATTGTGGTAGTAGATTTTATGGAAAAGATAGAGTCGAGATAGTTTTCGGCGATGTGATAGCAATGGAAGGTGTAGAATGTCTTTCATGTTAGTAACACTCGCAGTTCTTTGGTAATTGTTTAAAATGAAACGGACTGAGCGATTTTGTATTTTTTCTAGTAATTTTATGTGGTTCTGATATCCGGTGTCCCATACTGACGATGCATACTCAAGCTTCGGACGAATGAAAGTTGTGTACAGTAGTAGTTTTAATGAAGATGGCGCTTGAGGAAACTTCCGGCGAAAATATCCTAATGTGCTAGTGGCCTTGGTGGCTATGTAATCAATATGAGTTTTCCATGAAAGGTTATTGGTAATATGGACACCCAAGTATTTGTACGATGTTACGCATTCTAGTGGGATGTTATTAAGTGTGTAAGTAGGGGAAGTCACTTCAGCACTGGAAATCCTCATACTTTTGCATTTTCTAACGTTTAATTCCATACGCCATAATTGACACCATTTAGTTATGTTATTAAGATCTTCCTGAATTAGTGAAATGTCTGCGGCATCCGTCACCTTTCTATACAAGACGCAGTCATCTGCAAACAGGCATATTTTCGAAGAGACATTAGTAGGCAAATCATTAATATAGATTAGGAATAATAAGGGACCAAGCACAGACCCTTGCGGGACACCAGAATCAACAGGAATCAATGAGGAGTTAACGTCGTTAGCGGCTACAAACTGAACACGTGATGTTAGAAAGGCGCGAATCCAATTAATTACAGCTGTGTCGATGTTTAGAACGCTTAGTTTATGAAGTAGCAGTGCATGGTTCACTTTGTCGAATGCTTTAGAGAAGTCGAGAAATATACAATCTGTTAAAAAACCGCCATCTAGATTAGAGTGGAGAAAATGAGTGAAGGCTATGAGCTGAGTGTCACAGGAAAAGTTTTTGCGAAATCCATGCTGCGAAGCTGTGAAGAAGTTGTTATGTTCGAGAAAATTAACCAGATGTGTGTAAATTATATGCTCCATAACTTTGCAAGGCACTGATGTAAGAGAAATCGGTCTATAATTTTGTGGGTCATGGGATGGTCCTGATTTGTAAATAGGGATGACTCTGCCAGTTTTCCAGTCAAACGGTAAGGTACCCGAGTTGTAAGATTGCGAGTAAATATGTTCTAGTATGATTGAGCAATATTCGGCAGTGTTTTTTAAAAAGATTGCATTGATTTCGTCTACCCCGCATGATGCTTTAGATTTTAGTTTCTGAATGATGCTTTTGATACCAGTGGAGTTGAAGATTATGGGATGCATTGAGTGGTATTGAGTAGGATGGATCTCAGGCATCGGACCGGGAAGGTTAGGTGATGAGAATGACGAAGCGAAAGTTTCATTGAGCAGAGTAGAACACATATGCTCCGGTACAGGGCCCCCAGAACTTGTCAGCAGTGATATACCGTTTTTATGAGCATTTCCCCGGATAATCTCCCAAAAGCGTTTTGGGTTAGCCTGTATTAAGTTTGGAAGCGTGGATTTAAGGAAGGAGACTTTGGCTGATTTTAGTGCTATGAGATATGAGCTTGCAGCGTTTTTGTATGTTAGCCAATGAGACGGTGTTGAGTGAAGTTTAGCTGTGCGGAATAAACGTTTTTTCTTATTGGATAATCGATTCAAATATGTACTATACCATGGTGATTTATTGTTAGCGTAAACAGTCCGAAGGGGGACATATTTGGTTATTAGCTCACCGATTTTATTTTTTAAAATGAACCAGTTAGTTTCGACGGAGCGTTCTAGATAACTAGGTAAAAAAGTGGCCAGAAACAGGCACAGTTCATTGATTCAATGTAGATTGCTTCCTCGAGCTCAACGACTGTCATCAGCAGGGCCAGTCCGGACCACCGGCTCCTGGAGGACAATTCAAATCACGAGGGAGATCCAGAACCAGAAGAAGCTGAAGGAGTTGTTCCACGTCCAGGCTGCGTATCGGATGGCGTTCGAGATCCGGGGCCCGCTCCACGTCCACGACGTGGTGTCAATCCAGGGGTGGCACCAGACCACGTCCCAGCTCCAGTGCCTGTTCCGGATCCGGTCTCTGGACCTGGCCAGGGAAAGACTGACGCACCGATCACCAGACCAGACCCCTCGTTCAGGGCAGACTATAGATATACGAGCATGCACGGGGACTCCAACTGTCCGGGGCTGTCTACGCCTCAGACGACCAGAGCAGGGGCAATCCAAACCTAACATGGGCCAACAGGGTTCGTAGTAATGACAGCGAGTAACCCATGCAATGCGACCCGTTCCCAGAGCATGATAGAGAGGTGGAGATATTACGATTGAAAAAAGGAAAACGCTGAGCTTAAGGATACGCTTACCAAAATGGCAAATGAAATGGCGGAGTTTAAAAAATGCTGAGCCCGATGCGTAGCAATACTGAAGGTGAAACCACTGACACGCAGGTTCCGGCCCCTCTTGGAGATGGGCCTATGGCAACCAAACGCAGAGCGGTAATAAGGAAGCTTAGGAACACGAAATCTCAAGTCGAGGAGATTAAGCAAACGTTGGTTACGATGACAGAGAACATTAAGAGAAGGTTGCAGGGAGCGTAGCTTGCCTCACGGAGAGTGTTAGGCAGATGCAAGCTCCACTCAGTGACCCAGTAGAGGGGCTTAGGGCAATGAACGAGCGCATCAATGCGCAAGAAAATCACGCCAAACTGCCTAAACCTGCGCCACAGGGTGCGTCGCTTGCAACGTGGAAGTGGCCATTCCCATACACGTCGATAGCCCAATAGCTAATTGCATAGAGGAACAGATTTTTGTTGCCACACTGACCCCCCCCCCCCCCGGGTGGTGATCAAAGTAGAATCCATATTGGATAACGACAAAGACGCTGTCCGTATTTGGCAATGGAACTGCAGGGGGTACGCTGGTAAAAAAGCACTCCTGCAGCAGTACTTTAGAACAATAACAAAGAAACCTCAAATCAGAGCACTTCAAGGGACCTTAGTCTCTGCAGCGTCTTTTTCTGGTTACCGGGCAGTCCCTGGCCAGTCAGGAGGACGAGGTGTCTGCACACTAATAAGTAAAAAGCTGACACACGTCGCCCACAACTTGAAGATGGCCAGATGCAATATCGAATATGTAATGGTAGAGATCCTAATGGACACACCGCGGCGCAATTAGCAGAAAAAGCGTGTTTTTGTATTGAATGTCTACAGTCCCCAGGCACAGGCACCAGCTGTTCAAAACGTTGCTCGAAAGGGCAGTTGAACTAGCCGGTCCTCGGCCCCTTGTCATAGTCGGTGACTTCAATGCCCCACATGGCTTATGGGGATACGTGTATGAGACGAGAAAAGGTCGCGACCATTGGCAGGATGCCACCGAACTATACCTTACCTTAATCACTGATAAGGCTTTTCCTACGCGGATAGGCAACTCTGCGACATGACGCCAGACCTCGCTTTCATCAAGAATGTCGAAAAGAGTACATGGACCAACACCGCCTTGAATTTTGACAGCGACCACTACGTTCTGCAAACTTTTATTATAGTGGACTGTAGCAAAAACCGAGAGTTCACGGTGGTTGACTGAGATCTTTTTCGCAGCATTCGCGGTACAAGGGTCAGTGCTCCTGACAATTTCGAGGAATGGTATGATTGCTTTCGCAGAGATACCACCGCTGCCACCAAGAAGATAGACATATTTAAATGTGGAAACGATGGACAGTAGGCTTGCCCACCTGCTAGTAGCCAAGACAGCTCTATTTTCTCGATGGAAGAAGCTGAGGCACAACCGTAGGCTGCGGCGAAAAATATCAAAATTGGACAAAAAAATCTAACAACATTGCGACACACTGTGCAAACAGCAGTGGGATGAGCTGTGCGAGTCTGTCGATGGTCAAATCAGAAATGGCAAGTCCTGGCACCTTCTGAAGCACCTCTTGGACGAGCACTGCACTAGAGAAAGCCAGAGACACACTTTAGCCCGTGCCCTTCACGAAGCCACCAAAGAACAGGGGGTTGACGAACTCGTTACCCGATCAGTTTCCAAGTACCTGGCGGTCAAACGAGAGGACTAAGACGGCGTGTTCCCAGAGTATGGCGGCCCTCCTCTACCTGAACTAGACGAAGACTTTTCAGAGGCTGAAATCAGGAGAGTGATACAAACGCTCAATCGCAAGTCGGCACCAGGGCCAGACGGGATCACGAACAGAGCCCTCAGAAACCTCGACGACGCATCCATAGAACGTCTAACTGGTTTCTTCACTGAGGCATGGAAAACGGGAAGAGTTCCTGAAAAATGGAAGCTAGCTGACACCATACTGATTCCTAAGGCAGGAAAGTCTCCGAGTGTTGAGAATCTTCGCCCCATCTCCCTCACGTTCTGCGGGGATTAAGTGGCACAGCACGCGATTCTCAACAAACTTAACGACTACGTGAGGGAAATGAAATTTGTGCGCACAATATGACTGCATTTCATGCTGGCCTTTCAACACAGGATGCCATGCTGCTCATTAAGCACCAAGTTCTTGATGGATACTCTAGAGATACAAAGGCTCTTCTTGGCTTAGACCTAGAGAAGGCCTTTGACAACATCAAGCACGAATTTATCTTGGAGACTGTGGCAAAACCCGAGCTTGAACCCAGGCTGTACAACTACATCAAGCCCTTCTTGTCTGGAAGAAAAGCGAGGCTGGGCATCGGGAACTTCTTCTCTGAAGACGTACCACTCGGACGTCGAGGCACGCCCCAGGGGTGTGTGGTTTCTCCGGTGCTGTTCAATCTCTGCATGATCGGACTGTCGAAAAGTCTGGCTAGCGTGGACAGCATCAAGCATACCATCTACCCCGACAACATCACAATCTGGTGCGTTTGCGGCAGCGAAGGCTGGGTGCAAGATGCCCTTCAAGGAGCAGTTGCCGAGGTGGAATCGTACTTGCGCCAAACGGGACTCAGATGCTCACCCGCCAAGTCGGAGCTCCTGCTCTATAAGAAAGAATGAGGTGGCCGACCTAAGGGATAAAAACCCGTCGAAGATTGCGATATACACATATACATGAGAGACAGAGAGGAAATCTCGAGGGTAGACACCATCCGGATCCTCGGCATGTGTATTGAAGCGAAAGGTGGCAACGGCACCACTCTGCGGAAGATTGTCGCCAAAACTGGCAATGCTTTTCGACTCGTCAAAGGAGTCTCTGAGAGACATAGAGGCCTTAAGGAAGACAATTCGTTAAGGCCCATCAATGCGTTTGTGCTCTGCCAATTTACCTACATCGTTGCCATGTACTTTTGGCTTAGGTCAGGGAGAGACAAGCTCGACGTGGTTATCAGAAAGATGATCAAGAAAGCACTTGGGCTTCCCGTACGCACACACACCGAGAACTTGCTCACGCTCGGTATGCACAACTCTACTGCCGAGATAGCGGAAGTGCAGCAACGCTCGCAGATGGCTCGCTTGTCCCCTACGACGGCTGGTCGGCGCATACTTGGCGAGCTAGGTTTCAACCCTATGGAGCAGGAAACAAAAAGTGGCGTGCGTGTGTGAAAACATATACAGGAGAACGTCATTGTTGCCCCAATACCCCACACACTCACCCTGTACACAACGAGGGACGTCGTCCGGCAAGGGCGACAGCTCTTCTGAAGCAACTGGGAAATGTTGGCGTAATTGCAAGTTTCGTTGACGCTGCAGCATATCGAGACGGCAAAAAGTTCGCAGCGGTGGTCGTGGATCAGATTGGCTCGACTACGAACTGCACACGGTACGCACCGCCAACCCCCAGGTGGCCGAACAAGTGGCCATCGCACTCGCTTTGCAAAATGATCAGTGCGAAGATGTGTACAGCGACTCCAAAGCCGCAGTCAGAGCCTTTCAAAAGGGCAGCATATCAACACAGGCAGCCAGGCTCTTGAGCAGCTCCACCAGCGATACAATTTTCCCTCACACCATACATTGAATCCCCACGCATGTCGGCTCCGTAAACGGCGTTGCACTGAACCCGAACGAGTCGGCCCACTCAGCAGCGCGCGCGTTCACTGACAGCGCTGCTCTCGACCTGGGCGACGGCTCCAGTGCCGACGACGTTGGACATAAAGACACACCTACTGCACACAACGAGATTATGAAGTATTACTACATGGCGAGGCGGGCATTCCCAATGCCACATTCAAAATTCAATAGAGCACAGGCCGTCTCCTTGCGCTGACTTCAAACACATTCGTACCCGTCGTTAGTATACCTAAACGCAATTTATCCTCACAAATTCCCCGATGCCACCTGTGCCATTTGCCGACAGACCGCTACATTAGCACACATGATTTGGGTGTGCGGGTTGCTCGGATCGACTTGTAGCAAACCCGAGTGGGATGCGCTTTTGCACAGCCCAGAATTTCAGGACCAAATCCTGGCCGTCCAGTGTGCCCGCGACAGGGTGGTCAGGTTAGACCTGCCGGTCCCCATGTGGGAGTAGCCGGGTGACGCTTGGCTACCTCAGCGTCTGCACTGGACCATAATGAAGTTGTTCTCACTCATTCACTCACGTCATAAGATACCACGATTGGAATATTTGGAGCTAGCAAAATGGCCGCGACCACGCCATGAGCGTGGTACGTTGCCATGTTCTTACAAGACACCCGGGTCACGATTATCATGTTTGCAACAGTCATATACTTTCTTCATCCATTGACGTCACGTAACACTAAATTTGGTATATCTGGAACTAGTGAAATGGCCGCGAGCGCGTCATTAAGGGCACAATGTACTCCAACAAAACGTTGACGTGCGCGCACGCTAGTCACAGTGACGATCGCCAGGCGCGACCGGAGCGACTACAGTCCTTCGGCACGGCCCAACGGCAACTGGCGCAAAATGCGACATGCTGCATTTCGAGCCGATGTGTTTCCCAGACAGCGCGCTAAATCGCGCACAGACAGACATAAAAAACTTGGCAGCATATCCACGAAGGGAATGATGGAGAGTGGGCCGAAGAGTTTCTCCGTCCATTCGTTCTTGCTTACGTCCGCCCATGCGTCCGTCTGTGTAACCGTCCATGTGTCCATCCGCTTGAACGTGCGTGCATCTTCGTGCGTCCGTCTCTGCGCTCGTCCATGCATCAGCCCCTGCGTCCGTTCATGTGTCCATCTGTCCGTGCAGCCATCCGTGCGTCCGTCGAAGCATCTATCTGTGTGTCCATTCGTCCATCTATTCAACACTCCAAATACCACCATCTCGCATCTTTTCATCATATATTCCCTATATAAAAGCACCGCCATCCACCGGACATCTCAAAGACTAAATGAGTGGTGACACACGCACACTTTCTTACGACCTGCGCTTCGGGTCTCCTTCCCACCTTTAACCACCTCGAGTTCATGGTATATACTAGTTCACTGTATTCATGGCACTGCGACCCAACGCTCGCTAAACCTTTCTAAAACGAAGGAGGCTACGCCCAGCGAGTATAACGTAGCAACCTTTTCCTGTCAGATAGTGTTCAGTTTACATGCTAATGGCTGCTAATGGGAAATGAGAGAAATGAGGATTCGGCTTTCACTTTATTACGACTTGCGCTTCGGATCTACTTCCCACCTTTAACCACCTCGAGTTCATGGCATATACTAGTTCACTGTATTCATGGCACTGCTGCCCAACGACCGCTAAACCTTTCTAAAACCAAGGGGGCTATGCACAGCGAGTATAACGTAGCAACCTTTTCCTGTCAGATAGTGCTCAATTTACATAACAATGGCTGGTAATGGAAAATGAGAGACAGGAGAATTGGGCTTTCACTTTCTTACTGCATGCGCTTCGTATCTACTTCCCACCTTTAACCACCTCGAGTTCATGGTATATACTAGTTGATTGTATTAATGGCACTGTGGCTCAACGCTCGCTAAACCTTTTCAAAACTAGGGAGGTTACACCCAGCGAGTATAACACAGCAACCCTTTCTTGTCAAATAGTGTTGAATGTACATGCCAATGGCTGCTAATGGGGATTGTGGCGTGCGGGTTAACTAAAAGCCGAATGCTCCTGTCTCTCATTCTCCATTAGCAGCGATTGGCGTGTACATTGATCACTATGTTTTTTTGTTCAACAACGCACAGAAGAAATCTCTCACCAGCACCACCTTGCAGGTCAAAATTTTATACTCGTTACACACTACAACGGCTAGAAGGGACGAACAGGTGCCGCTATAAGGAGCTTCGCCCCTAAAAAAGCCGGTAGTGTGTGTGACCATCCTTTCGATCGGGGGAGTTGGCCAGCCATGCAAGCCGCCTTCCTTCCCGGCTGCACTGAGACGGCGAGGAGTATTTCGGAGAGTCATACGTATTTATAAATGGTCCTTGAATTTAAATTGGCTTGCCACAGCCTACAATACAGTGCAAACGCTTTTCGAACGCGGTGTCTTAAGTCATTGCCAAGGCATGAAGCACAAACGCGTTCCAAACGCCCTGCATTGAAGACGGTGACAAGTCAAGTTCAAGACAAAAAACATTTCTGAATACGGGGAAAAGATAGTGCACAATTTACTTTCTTTTTGCTTTAACGGTCTTTAGCTTCTTGGGAATGCCGTCACACAAATTTGGCATTTTTCTCGAGCTGCTGCGCCCCGCCATCTCCAAGCCAAGTATTCCGTGGTGGCCAGGGTGCCACAAACCCAGAGGGACGCACTGGTTTGTATCTGGCGGCAGGAAGCCAGCGCAATGAAAAAACAAAAGAACAAAAATTGGGCACCGCTGATTGGTTCCAGCAGCTTTGCGACTGCAGCCGCGCGACTGAAAAATTGGTCAGGAAGTGACTAGCCAAAGCAGTCACTTCGCTACAGTTTGCGACCGTTCGCGACTGTTTGTGACCAGTCACAAATGGTCGCGCGACTGCTGCTAGTCGCCGGTGTGCGCCAGCCTTTACGCCTATTAATCATCTTCAAAAGCTCTGCCAGTTCTATTTTGTCTGTTGTACTTGAGACTTTCATGATTTGACGCTTCTTAATGAGATTCTTTGTTTTCGGGGAAAGCTTGCCAGTGTCCTCTCTAACTACCCTGCCTCCAACTTCCACTGCACACTCCGTAATGATACTCGTCAGATTATCATTCATTGTATATACGCTGAGGTTTCTTTCTTCACTCAGAGCCGAGTACCGGTTTCCAAGTGAGACTCTGAGTTCCTGTACTTTCCCTCTAAGTGCTAGCTCATTGATTGGCTTCTTGCGTATCAATTTCTGTCGTTCTTTCTTCAAGTCTAGGTGAATTCGAGACCGTACCATTCTATGGTCACTGCATCGTACCATGTCTACCATTTCCACATCCTGCACGATGCCTTGGTGTGCACTCATTACAAAGTCTATTTCGTTCTTATTTTCTCCATTAGGGCTCCTCCATGTCCATTTGCGGTTTCCTGGTTTCAGTAGAAGGTGCTTCCTGCCGCAATGCAAAACCATATGGGCACAGGGCGTAAGAGTGCTCCGCGTCCCGACTTGCTCTAGCTGACGAAAGCGCTGGACCACGCAAGTCACGTGAGATTGCTACGAGCCAACTACCTCTTCCTGTGTTTGAGAGGTGAGTACCCATTGTATTGCGAATGAATGGATTATATCACCTCATATTTTGTGATATGATGGCACTATCATGCGACAAAAAGCAGTCCGCGCGATGTGAAAGCGACAATTTGCTCAGTAAAAAAAAAGGGGGGGGGGAGTGTTGACGATCCATTCGGCTTTGCCGGGCTATGCGAGTGAATGCTGGTTAAGTTGTGTATACTTGTTTATCATCGTAGTCGAAGCGCAGTCCACCAATTGAAAGACAATATGGAGTTTTAGAATAACGCACCACCAGCCCTTGCGGTGCTGTCGCTGCCACTACGCATGCACCGTAAAGCGACTCAGTGTTTACGCTCGCGGCCCACGCGCAGAAAATCCGAAATAGTGTGTGGCCATCGCGGCCCGCATGTGGCCCGTAAACGCTGGTTTCGAGGCTACAGTGTCGCTGCGATCGCGCGTTGCGGTTTGCCGCATGGCGAACGCTATTCTAAATCTCAAATGGCGCCCGCTACGCCCACAATGTCAGCACCGCTTGCAAAGGGTATTTTAAAACTCTCTAATGCATGCGTCGCGACAAACGCCTGACCTGTAAACTGCCAACAGACGCTCGCGTGTGCGTGTTCCTTTGTTGGCAGATGTGCACGTTCCTGCATTTTCACTTCAGGTGCTGAGGCAAGGCATATGGACAGGTAGACAGAAGAGCCGACGAACGCGTTAACTGTAGTAGTAGTCGTGCACAGCTGCAACACAACTAAACTTTGCGCGGCTTCCCAAAAGGTATTCGTTCTTCACTTCAGGGACACGCGGAAATACACACTGAAACTCTTTCAACAATGCCGAAAAATGCTTCAGTTTTAGTAATATCCAAATGCTCCCACCTCCCCGAACGAAGTTACGAGAAAATGCGAATGCATTGAGTAAGGGGGGGTGGGGGCGCTGCGAGCGCTCGGTGGAGACGGACGCACTTCACATCGCCTCCGTCGATTTTCTGCTATTTCTGCGGACATTAACACGATAGCCCCTGAACTTTGAGTTTATCGTCACCACCAAGTTCTCCGCTTCGCCTAGATACCACCTTCGTCCAGGTGGGCCCAGTTTTGACAACTTGATGGACGTCCTTCACTCCCGGCTACAACGCCGCCACGCTAGGGGCTTTCAGCCCAGCGACCACCATCGTCAGGCGTCTGTCGGATACCGACAGACGCCTGACATAGCCCGACTAAGAATTTCAATCGCATTTTAAATGCGACTAGTTTTTTGTTCGTTTCCGCCCGTCCGCCCGCTTGTCTTTCTGTCTGTCTGTCTGTCTGTCTGTCTGTCTGTCTGTCTGTCTGTCTGTCTGTCTGTCTGTCTGTCTGTCTGTCTGTCTGTCTGTCCTGAACGCTTCAGAACGTGTGCACCAGCGTCCATTCGCCCATTCATAAGTGCTTCTATATGTCCGTGTGTTTGTCCGTGCGTTTGTCCGCCCGTCCGTACGTCTGTTCGTACGTCTGTTTGTCTGTGCGTTCACACGTGCGTCCTTCCACCCGTTCGTACGTTTGTCTGTCTATCCGTCCGTTCGTCGGTATAGTGAAGACGACAACAAGTACCGTCGTCTCGCCTCTTTTCGTCATATATTCATGATATGCATGTACCATCATCCAGCAGACATTCGAAAGACTAAACGAGAGGTGGCTACTAATACGAGATGTACTACCAACGGCGTAAGAAGCTTCGTCCATCAACCTTGCTTTGTTGGCGGCTGCATTTCCGATGGAGGTGGAAATGTTGTAGGCTGATGTCCTCAGATTTGAGTGCACGTTATAGAACACCAGGTAGTCAAAATTTTCTGAGGCCTGCACTTGGGCGTCTCTCATAAGCATATGGTGGTTTTGCGACGTTAAACGGAAAACAGTAAAACTTGCTTTGTTCCTTGTTGCCCCCTTGTCCTTCTAGCGTAGTTTACGAGCCTGGGCGAGGGAGGAGGTGAATTGGTGTATCAGTGACCTACTATTTTCCGCAATGCTACTCCTGTGTAAAGTTTGTAGGTAGTCCATTCATTGTACGGATTTGTTCGCAGAGAAAACTGCCTGCAGGAATACAAATTACGGACTTAAGCAAAATTTACAATATGAGAAGCAGGTTATCAGAATTATGCGGTAAGCAGAGTACTTTACGAGAGTCGTGGTTGTTTCATCCGCATTCTTCACTTTTATGGGTACCAACACAGTATTAGAGCAGTACCTGGACACTGCACTAGGACGCCTTGGGGATGCGTGCAGTGATAAGGCGGCTTTTGCTTCGGGAGTGCCGCACACAGATTGAATTATGTTCACTGTGATATCGAGGTCCAGCCTCTCGCAAATATAGGCTCCCTAAATATTATCACTCGATTTATGCGGCGGGTGTACCAGCTGCCATGAACAAAATTTGTTCACGGTAATGTAAGCAAGCTCTAGTCAACGAACATGTTTTTGCCTGCATCCAAAACAACGGGTCATTTCAGAAAACAACCCTCCAGCTTTCAGAACATGCTATATAAAAAACGACGTATCATCGCACTGAGTGCGTAGACATCGGAAGAGTGATTAAAGGGAAAAAAATTCGCAGTTCCCACTTACAGTGAGAATCGATAATATGCGAAGCACGAATGAGAAATGTTGATATTTCACTTTAAAATGAGCACAACGTTACGAGTTGGAGGTAAATGATGCCCTCAATGACTTCCGAGTCATGATTATCACGTTTGGATGTGTCGTTTACCTTCGTCATCTATTCACGCCACGTGATACCAAATTAGGTATATGTGGGGCTAGTGAAACGGCTGCGAGCATGCTCTGATCGTGGTATGTTGTCATGTTCTTCGTGACACACTTGTAACGATTATCATGCTTGCATTAGTCATATATCTTGTCATACAACGACGTCACGTAACACCAAATGTGGTATATTTGGAGTTGGCAAAATGGCGGCAGCCGCATCACGAGGGGGGGGCGCTGCGAGCGCTCGATCGTGACGGACGCACTCCACATCGCCTCCGTAGATTTTCTGCTATTTCTGCGGACATCCACCTTGGTACCCCTCAAACTTGGATTCATCGTCACCGCCCAATTCTCCGCTTCGCTTAGACAACACCTTTGTCCAGGTGGGTCCAGTTTTGACAACTTGAGGGACGTCCTTCACTCCCGGTTAAAACGCTGCCTCGCTAAGGGCTCTCAGCCCGGCGATGGCGGCCGCTAACGTGGTTACGGGCTATGATATTACCTCAAGCCAAATGCTGTCCATCGAGATTTCATCCTCCATAAACACTATGCCATCAGAAGACGAATACCTCGACGACATGGTGAGACTGTGGACACGCAAGAAGCGAAATCGAAGTCTGCGTCTCAACAACAACGAGACGCCAAAGCGGGCCACCATTCCCCAGCCTTGCAAGGAACGCCGGTGCGCCATCCCTTCGGTGGTGTGCCTACCTCTGCTCCGTCCTCGCAGCCAGCGAAGCAACGCAAGTGGCGTCCGCGTCAAACTCCTCGCCTCTCTCGCGACGCCTACATCGAATTAGTGAAACCTCGCGTTCCCTGCGAGCTACGCACATTCGTTCCGGCCGATCGCGCGGGCGACGCCATACGCAGCAACCTCGGTGACCGGACTACTACGCAAATTCAAGTGTGGGCGATCTGGGAACAAAACATCTTGGTCAGTATAACCACCATTTTGCCTATGGCACAGCGACTCCTCGGGGACTTCCAGCTGCAAGTGGGGGATCAGCAGCTGCCCATTCGGGGCCACGCCAAGGCACCAGGGGATACATGCAAGGGCGTCATCAACATAGACCCTGCTGAAAGCCCGGAGAAGATAAAGTCTGAACTGCATTGGCCTCGAGGTACTATCCTCGCGGTCCGCAAACTCGGAGATTCCGCGGCGGCGGTGGTGACTTTCGAGGGCACGAAGTTACCCCGCTTCCTCTTCTACCACTGCGTGGCGACGTATATCCGCGCCTACAAGAAAACGGTCCCTGTTTGCACCAAGTGCGGTACCATCGGTCATCGACCACCTCAGTGTCCTCACCCCGCTCCAACCCAGTGTGCCAAATGTGGAACCCCCGCACCTGCAGGTCTCAATGCCCTCTACTGCCACCCCAAGTGCCTCCTCTGCCAAGGCGCCCATGAGACTAGGACCAGTGGCTGCACGGCAAAATATCGAAAATATCGGAAACGCAAGCAGCTCTCAACATCTCCTCGAGGGACCACCTCATGTTCGTCACAGCCAGACAGCAGCACCAACCTGCATCATTCGGCTCCACCACTCCACGCCGACACTAAAGCATTCCCACCGCTCGAAGCACCAGCGGCGGTACCTCAGGTGAGCAGTTGGGCAGGGAATGCTGCTTCTAAGCCTCTCTCACCCCCTTCTGTCGATCCTCCTTCTCCCGAACTTGCGGCCCTTCGCCAGCAAGTTGCGGCACTTCAAAAGCAAAATTCTCTTTTAACTAAACAACTCGAACTCTTAAATAAGCGACTTCCAACCCAACAACAGTGTACTGCAAGGTCATCCGGTATTGCCTCCTCTGTCCAGGTGGCTACGCCAGCTACGTCCAAGCTTAGTCCTTGCGCTAAGTCCACTCCCATTAAACCGCCGGTTCAAGCAGCCATGTGTACTCCAGCACTCGGAACCGGTGCCACATCTACTCCAGAAGCTCTTGAGGCTCATGGGGCACCTCAGGTTCTCTTGACCGCTAACCAAACTCTCCCTAGCGAAGAGCGCGCCCCGCGCGTAGAGGAACGCCTCACGCGCGTCGAAGCTTCGATTAATCACCTCCTCACCAGCTTCTCGGTCCAACGCATAGCAGTAGAGGTTACCCAGGCTATTCAAGTCGGGGCAATCACCCGGTTTCAACCCAAGGCATCGCATTCCCGCTCCTGCTCGGTGAGCAGTGAGGTTACAGCTCCACGGCGTCGTCGTAAGGTTGCTACCACCACATCGCCGTCGGACAAACCGTCCTCCGTGCCCCTCCCTGCCTCTGAGGATTCCGAGCGGGACATGGAGGACCAAATATAAAACCTAAGACAGTCACGATGGCTACCAATCGTACGTCCCGTTCAAACATTGCGTCTAAATTCGAGATCATACAGTGGAACCCTGGAGGCTTCGGGAACAGGCGAAAGCATTCACATCTTTCCCTTTTCTTCAGCTCACTTGGCTCTCAGCCGGCCGTCTTGGCGCTCCAAGAATCTGGCCCTGCTCTATCCCTTTCTGGATACTGCTCCTATGTAGGTGGCACCACCACATGCCTCCTCGTGCATAAAGCTTACACGGCGATACAGATTGACCTCGATCTGGATCTTCCTTACGACTACTGCATGATATCAGTGCTGTCCCAGCGGAGGGGCCAACCATCAATACATATCTTAAACGTATACTGTCCCCCGCGCCTTGCGAGGGCTTCGTTTGCGCATCTCTTCCATCGGGCGCTGCGTATAGCAGCCCAACAACCACTGGTGATTGTGGGGGACTTTAATGCCCCCAGCCCTCACTGGGGTTACCACTGCGAGAAGGCCCGGGGCAGAGAGCTCAAGGAGCTCATTTCCTCGCTGAGCCTGACGCTTCTTACCGATCCGGCACAACCCACACGTTCCGGCAACTCGGTCACGCGAGACACATGCCCCGACCTCTCCCTCACCCGTCACATCCGTGATGCTACATGGGAAAATTTAGGCGAAACCCTAGGCAGCGATTACTTTTTACTCCGCATTTCGTTCACACCGCGGCATAAAATGCGCCAACACTGGGGCCAAGCCCGTCTCACCGATTGGACTCAGTTCAGAATGCAACCATTACCCGCCGTCCTCTCCTCAACCGAATATGCAGCGTGGGCATCATACGCTCTCCATATGAAACAAGCGAACACTCGCTCCCTTGCAACCTCTAATTTGACTCCTGCAATCGATCCACACCTCCTACATCTTTGGCACGCTCGCCGTGGGGTCATAAGGCGCTGGAAACGCAACAACCTCAATCGGAAATTTCGCGCTCGCATTGAAGCGCTCACTGCAGAGGCGGCCGCATACTCCGCACAACTTTTCGATGCTAACTGGGCAGACACCTGTTCAAAAGCTGCAAACCAGATGAGCTCTAAGAGTGCGTGGCGACTCTTTAGAAGCCTTCTAGATCCCTCCACCACCAGGGGAGAAACGCAACGCCAGCTTCACCGAGTTCTGCATGCCTTTCAGGGCCTTACGAATGAACTCGCGCGAGAACATTGTGACCGCTACATCTGCCGCACAATTGATCCCGCAGGCCCAGCATATACGTATTTCGGCGCCCCTAACACCGACCTCGACGCCCCATACACGCTTTCTGATTTACGATTTGCACTCACGAATATGCGACGGGGCACGGCCCCTGGACGCGACGGAATCACAGTATCGCTCCTGGCAAATCTTCCCGACCAAGCACACCTCTCGCTACTTCACCTTATAAATTCGATATGGGACGGCTCTCCGCTTCCAACGGAATGGACCTCATCGGTCGTGACATTCATTCCCCAATCGGCAAAGTCCGTTAGTACTGAGGCACTGAGACCCATCCCACTTACGTCTTGCGCAGGCAAACTTACGGAAACCATGGTTCGCGAACGCCTTTCCGCCTACTTGGAGGCCAGGAGGACCTTTGCCGGCACGATGTTTGGTTTTCGCCCGTATCTGTCGGCGCAGCACGTCCTGCTCCAGCTTCAACACGATATCATAGAGCTGACTACTATGCGCCATAACGATAAAGCCATGCTCACTCTCGATCTCCACGGGGCGTTCGACAACGTCAAACACAGCACTACACTCACTAACCTGTCTACCACAAACTGCGGGCAGAAGACATTCGCGCCTTTCTATCACATCGCACCGCCTTCATTCGCCTTAATACTACCGAACACGGCCCGTACTCAGTCCGTAATCAGTCCGGCGGTCGCCAGGCACTTTTTGCCGGAAATCAATGGCACCTGCTCGACCTGTCATGTCCTCGCCGACACATAACACGTCGTAGCATCATGCCCAGTTAATCCCGTCCCTTTCTCATTCCTTTTTCCTATCCCAACTAGAGAGGCTTGGGAGGAGCACCTGCTCGGCTGCTCTACCTTGGCTTCACAACGCTCCTTGGTTGAGCGCGCAAGGGCAGCTTCCAGCTCCACTGACGTCCCGGAATATGGTCTTGCCACTCTAGCACGCCGATGGGCCACGTCGGCACTCTCTAGTAGACTTTTTCTGAAATAATGTTTTTTACCACCACCACCACCGCATCACGAAGGGCCCCATATACTCCAATGTAGCGTTGACGTGCGCGCGTGCTACGCACAGTGACGCAACGTTATCAAAACGTGAGCACTTTAATAGTCACACGCCAGGCGCGACCAGCGTCCCTCGGTGCAGCCCGACGGCAACCGTTGCAAAATGCGACATGCTGCATTTCGCCACGATGCGTTACCCAGACAACACTGCGCCTCCCTTTTTAGGGGCGAAGCTCTTTATAGTGGCATCCGTTCGTCCCCCGTAGTATGTAACAAGTATAACATTTTAACCTCCAAGGTGGTGCCGGTGAGAGACTTCTTCTGTGCGTTGTATAATAATAAAAATAGTGCTCCATGTACATGTCAATGGCTGCTAATGGGGAGAGACAGGAGCATTCGGCGTTTAGTTAACGCGCAGGCTGTGATCACCATTAGCAGCCATTGGCACTTACATAGAGCACTATCTGACAAGAAAGGGTTGCTACGTTATACTCGCTGGGTGTAACCACCTTAGCTTTAGAAAGGTTTAGCGAGCGTTGAGCCGCAGTGCCATGAATACAATGAACTGGTATAGACAATGAATGAACTCTAGGTGGTTAAAAATGAGAAGTAGATACGAAACGCAAGCCGTAAGAAAGTAAAAGCCGAATGCTCCGCCTCTCATTTCCCATTAGCAGCCATTGGCATGTACATTGAGCACTATCTGACTGAAAAAGTTTGCTACGTCATACTCGCTTGGCGTGACCTCCTTGGTTTTCGAAAGGTTTAGCGAGCGTTCGGCCGCAGTGCCATGAATACCGTAAACTAGTATATACCATGAGCTCGAGGTGGTTAAAGGTGGGAAGTGGACCCGAAGCGCAAGCCGTAAGAAAGTGTGCGTGTGCCACATCTCGTATAGTTTTTGGAATGTCCGCTGGATGGCGGTGCTTCTATATGGGGAATATATGATGAAAAGATGCGAAAATGTGGTACTTGGAGTGTTGAATAGATGGATGAACGGACACATAGACAGATGCATGGATGGACGCTTGAACGGACGCAGGGGCGGCTGCATGGATGAACGCAGGGACGGATGCACAAACAGACGCGCGCACGGACGGGCTGATGGACGCATGAATGGTCACACTGACGAACGTATGGACGTACGGAAGCAAGAACGAATGGACGGACGGATTCTTCGCCCCACTTTCCGTCATTCACTCCGTGGATATGTTGCCATTTTTTTCTTGACGGAGGGAGGCCAAACGCGCTGAAACTCACAGCGTCAAAGCAACGCAGCGTGGCGCGTGCCTGCGAGTATGTGGCAGGACCGGCACCTGGCGTGGCAACGCCGGCGTGACACGACGAAATGCATGCCAGCGAGCACGTGCACCACGTCACTTCGAAATATATTGGCGCCTTGACTGCGGCATTTAGTCACGTCATCACACGACACGCATCTCATGATAATTATGTTTGCACCAGTCACATACTTCGTCATCCATTGCCGTCACGTAATATCAAATTTGGCATATGTGAAGCTAGCGAAACGGCCGCGAGAGCGTCATGAGTGTAGCATTTAGTCATGTTTTTTCATGACACGTATGTGGTGGTTATCATATTTGAACCAGTATCCTACCTTCGACAACCATTTACGTCCCGTAATACCAAGTTTGGTATAAGTGAAGTTAGCGAAATGGCCGCCGGCGCATCATGAGCGTGGCATGTAGTCATGTAGTTACGTGATATGCATATCATGATTATCATGTTTGCACCAGTCACATACCTTCGTCATCCATTCACATGCTGTAATACTAAATTTGGTATAAGTGACGCTAGCGAAAGAACCGTGAGCGCGTCAAAAGCGTGGCATGTAGTCTTGTTGTTACATGACACGCAAGTCATGATTTTCATGTTAGGGTCTGTCGCTTGTGTTTGCCTTGCAATCATGTCATACCATACCAGTTTTACAACACGCCATGTAAACGACACCCGCGCAAGAGCTGCAGAATCATGAAATTTAAATAATGACATTCATGACACACATGTCGTAATTTTCATGTTATGACTAGTCAAATACGTTTTTCATACAGTCACGCTATGGCATACCAAGTTTGGTATCAATGCAATTATCAAAACGGCCAGGAGAGCTAAAAGTCGTAGGCGTCTCGATAGATAGATAGATAGATAGATAGATAAATAGATAGATAGATAGATAGATAGATAGATAGATAGATAGATAGATAGATAGATAGATAGATAGATAGATAGATAGATAGATAGATAGATAGATAGACAGACAGACAGACAGATAGATAGACAGATAGATTGATAGATAGATAGATAGATAGATAGATAGATAGATAGATAGATAGATAGATAGATAGATAGATAGATAGATAGATAGATAGATAGATAGATAGATAGATAGATAGATAGATAGATAGATAGATAGATAGATAGATAGATAGATAGATAGATAGATAGATAGATACGCTCAAAGTCGCCGAAGTTCGCTAAGAAATGCTACGCATTTAAAACTTTCGGGTACCCTTAAAAAACAGTCGTGCAAGGTAACCAAAAATACAGACGCCCTCCAGCGTTTGCCTTTACTTGAATATACCTCACATTTTCACCCATAACTCAAGACGCTGACGCCACCAGCACTGGAACTTCTCCAAAACGAGCTCTTTAACGTTACTGGGGTAAAGAAACGTGAGAAGTGTCTCCTGGTCCTGTTTGAAATTACCTGAGGGCATTTTTTTGGGCAGGAGCGCTGTCCCATACTGGAAAAGACGTTAGGCAGCAACACACAAGATGATATGGCAGAGGCATGTGTAATTCCCCTACAATGCATAAACATTTAAAGGGTCCATGCAGCAGCTTTCCCTGCACCTAACAGTGCCACTGATACCTGTAAAATGTGTTTGATTGTTAAGTAAAAGCCATTCCATCCTGCTATTTGTTCGCATATTGTGACATTTCTTTTCCGTTCTGGCATAATAGCGTCTCCAGAATTTCGGCTGGTCCTACAGGTGCCGAAACGACATCGAAAAACCTTGACACTTTTGGCTAGCTATGCGGACAGGTATACAGCCGGCGGGTCATTATGCGAAAAAACTGGTGGCTTCTTTTTCAGCTTTCCTATGCTCTAGAAACAAGTTTGGACCAGCGAAAGAGGTTCTCCAACTTCTAATTCAGAGCCACCTGAATGTCATTGCTGTTCTATTAAAGCGCTTTTGAGAAACGGCCACTATGAGTAAATAAATGTAATATTTCTCCCGTACGTCACACATTGACGATGATCTTGATAAAGAATCAGCACGGGGGTCCTGTCCCAATTCTTCAATAGTATACATGCCTCACCTTACACTGGATTTTAAAACCACTCGTGCCCTATCCTGCTTCAGAAATTGGGTAGAGAAATTTAAAAATTAGGCAAGACACACTTGCGCATTGTGACTGTAAACATGAAAGCACAACCTGATCGGCAACTTGACGTCGATAAAAAAAAATACGCCAACACGGCAGTTGCTAAATTCCACTGCTTTGTACGGAGGTGGCAGCGGGTAGGTACTCTAGAGCTACTCCTACAAGATTCGAAAATCGCGGCAGCTTTCGGCAATATTATATACTAGCCTCTTTTTAGGAATTACTACACACGTGACTGATGATTTTTGCATTTCTGTAAGATGGGCCGCCAAATTACAGAGCATTGAAAACGAATAAATCATATTACATGTTGTAGTATACTCACTGATAAGACATTCCGAGTCAGGCGCGATTCTGGAGTAATTTTCCACTAAAGGGCGCTAAGTGACTGCGGACTCTCTGCGCCGGCTCAGAAGAGTACTCAGAATTTCTTTCACGGTCCTTTTACCGACGTATATTAAGTCTCCAAATAAAACTGGTAACTGTATTGATGTCATAATCGTGAAAGTGTCTGATGAAAAGAAAAAAAAAACGCTCGTACTGAAAACTCGGGAACGTGCTTTGAGGTAGAAAGCGCCACTACGGAGTCCATCCTTGATAAGAAAATGGCGCCGACGTGCGAGTAGAGGAGAGTTGCTTGATTTCGTAATGATTTGGAAGTATTCAAGAGGCGACACTACTTAACTTGTACAGAACCACACGGCTAATTTAATGCTTGCGAGACAGCGCGAAACAAAAGAGCACACCGGAAGAACCAGCTGGAGCGTGGAGCGAGTACTCGTTAAGGTGCTTCATTTCGCATGCAAATCCTGATATTATCAACTCCCAAAAGAAACACCCGAAGTGCCAGAGGCCCCTGTACCATGCGACTTCAGATCACAATTGCAAAAGCACATGGCCGAACTAACCCTGTAGCACCCATGGCATTCTCTTCAACAACCTTAACCTAGTGTCACTTTGTGACATTCAACACATTACACCAATCAGTGTAATTCACCAAGCAACCACTTACAGAAACCAAGTAGTACACGCGTTCTTGATAAAACGTAATGTATTGGTAAATTTTTTATGTGTCACTGTGTCGGATAGTTAGAAACAGGTAAAAGATGTTTACATGCACAGGAAAATACGTTAGAGATCTTACATACAGCGGGCAAATGCAGACGGCCAGACGACGGCCTTCTTCTTGCTCGGATGCTCACACAATTGCGTTCATGATACAAACAATATTTTGGTGCTACACGTCTCCTAACTGCTACAGCAGCACATTTAGGTGTGGCTAGCTTACTGTACCAGTTTTTCTTTTGCTAAGCTATTTCGCCATTCCGTCCTCGTTCTTTCCGCCATTAAATGGAGGTGGTGACAGCCAGGCTGCTATGCACGTGCACACAACGAACCACGTCTCATGATGAGGCTTCACTGCAGGACGTGCTCGCAATGAAACTCTTTCTGAAACCTCCTCGCCACATTGTTGCATCTCGCCAGAGTAGCAACGAACTAACGGTTACATAAGTTACTTATCAACGCTGTGCCGTGCTCCCCCGTGGGCTGCATAAATAATCGCGTACTTTGTTCTCCAGCGCGAACCGATTATATATATATATATGTACCCGTGGTTCAGCGAAATCAGACGCCAGATAGCTTTATCGTCACCATAGACGAACATGCCTGTCTTACTGTACAACCTTGTGGGTAGCCCATCGTGCGGCTTCGTTCGCTGCTTGGCGAAAGAGCTTGGCGTTCAGCTAAGCCTCAAAGACGTCGATTTCGGCAAGGGAGAACAGTGCTCAGCGGAGTACCTCAAGGTTAGTATACATGGTATGCCCTGGCACCTTTTTGTGTAAAATATGCATGCGCCCTACTGAGTGTTTTTTCACAATGTAAAAACAGAGACCACTTATTTTTTAGTCCTCACAACCTAGCTTGGCAAGCACACGAGTCGACTCACTTGAAATCATTCGCTCTCCGACCAAGTAGTGCGTCCAAGGCTTTGTGAGTCGAGCATGGTAATATTCAGATACATTGAGTCCCAGTGATTACCATTGTGGAAAATTTGAACTATATTACGTTCTAGTGAGTCCTCTGCGCAAATGATGTTTCTTCAGGCAGAGCTCCACTATTATTTGTTTACCTTTGGTTCCACGGACTCATTTTAACTGTACTATAAGCCTTACATAATATCATGTAAATACTCAAGTCTATCGACACACATCTGAATGCACGAGCGTCCATGGGCCAGCTTTCATTTAGAGATCGAATGCACGAGTTTTGGGTGTGGATGAGGTACCACGACTTCCTGCCGCATGCACTGTCATTGTAAGTCCCTGGCGGAAACACTTGTAAGTCTCGTATTTGGCAAAAAAATGTTCTTACTGTATTGAAACCACTGGTAATGCTTTCCTGAAGACACATGTTTGATTGTGCGCCGTAGAACTCCAATTATGTGAGATATTGACTTTAAATAGCAACTATAGGATGATGAAAAACCCAAATAGTTTTTTTCTAAAAGACTTATATGTCGACCCAGGCTGACCATAACTCTACATAAGCCATACGTTTAGGCTATATACGTATTCAATATGCAATTTTCTGCTATGTTTCACAACTTATCCTCCTTTCCGTCATCCTCTTCACCCCTAAATGACTCCCGCTCCCCATCACTTCACTCAGTCACATCGTTGCTATGCAAATCTCTATACATATATACGTAAGTTGTCTTCGCCACCACGCACTTCATAATGCCATGCTTTACCCTCTTCACTTATCCATTTTATCCTGCTCTCTCGCATATCCATTCTTTAATAAAATATGCATTGCGCTATACGTCTTTTTTGCCTTCACGAACACATGACATGACCGGAGATGATGGTAGACGACATGGCGCATCAGACTACCAACTTCTGAGTCCCTGAAGTCTACCTGATTTAAAATCACACCTCAAAAGAAAATCGAGTGATTCTTTTTTTGAACACAACACACCTTGATGTTTCGTCTTATTCGAGCCATTTTCGCAACGTATTCTGACATTGCTACAGCGCTGTCATATGAGCACTGTTTCCAAGGTACTGCAGGATGCGTGAATCATACATTCTGTGTTGTTGAAGTGTGCAGATACTGAAACTTCAGATTATGCACGAGCATGCTTCATTCTTTGCAGATCAACCCTTTCCACAAAGTGCCTGCGATTAACGACAACGGCTTCATCGTCTATGAGAGGTACGATATCTTTATCAATAAGCACCCTCTATACCACGTCGTAACGACTGGTTTCATCTGGTATTATCTAGTTTCCGATAGCAACAATACTTCCCAGGAAATCTTTGAGAGCACACACCAAATGTCGTCAAGAAGCAAATAATCAGATTTAAACTGCCATTGGTGTAAACATTTATTGATATATTATTATTATTATTATTATTATTATTATTATTATTATTATTATTATTATTATTATTATTATTATTATTATTATTATTATTATTATTATTATTATTATTATTATTATTATTATTATTAGTATTATTATTATAACACGTATAGCAATAATGCTTGTTGCGTTTTGCATTCCAAAGCAACAATATGATTTTAGGGGCCGCTGAAGGGAACAAATCCGTAAACATTGTCTATCTGGGTTCTTTAACGTGCTCCCAAATCCACGTTCTACATGAAAAGCCTACATGAAAAGTGTGGGAATGCAATCCTGTGAATATGTGTCAGCAGTCGAGCACAAATAGTTATTTGTTCATGGACGTTCGTATCAGATACTGTCAGCTTGCAGTATCTCGAACACTGTGCAGTAAAAACGAAGCAAAAATGAATGCGTTCTATGTTAGGATCGTTTTGTTCCCGACCCTAAGCGCCTCTTTCTTATGTAATGTGGGCTTCTGCTACGTGTTTAATTGTCAATCGCTCTGTCTGTGCAGCACTGCCATCGCCTACTACCTACTTCGGAAGTATGCTCCGGATTCGCAGCTCTATCCAAACTGCATTCAGACACGAACTCGCATCGACCAGGTGCTTGCAGCAGTAAATGGCAACATAAATCCTAACCTGGGCGCTTTTCTGGTGAGTCGAGACTGTTTATTGGTACTTTATGTCAGGCAAGTACGCTGTCCTAATGATAAAAAACATATTTTCTACCTTGCAGTCTATTATTGATAGCTCAAAAATCATAAAAAATAACAACTGTCACAGATGTGGTTCATTCACCTCAACTGTCAGAGCTTGAGTACAAAGAACAACGGGGCCAGACATTTCTATCTTCCTAGTCCTGTTTGCACAAAAACACTTTCGGTAAATAAAAGTGGTTATGCTTTATGACGATTCATTCAACCAATTGGTCGAAGGAGATCTTTATGACGATCGTTGGCGCACAGCGACAATGGGCACGTCGTCACCCATACGAGGTTGTGCGAATTTCAGAGAATTAAGATAAAATATTCCCTGTTACCACCAATTGAATTCCTTCGCAAGTGCGCGCTAAAGTATGTACTCATCAACTTTCTGTTACCACCGCTAAATGTAGGTTGTTCTGCACTACACAGACTCGGAGATCTGTGGTGCAGAGACGTGCATTTTGCAGGAAAAAGGTGTTCCTATGCTAAAGGATACCTTCATTGCGTGCATGGCAAAAATAGCAGTGTTTTGCGAAGTTCCTCGTTTTGCGAAGTTCCTCGTTGCCCTACTCATAAACACTGTGTCTGGAGGTTCAGAAAAGTAGTCACAAGAATCACGTTAGCGGGCACAAATGATTTTATTTGACTCAGTCTTACATTTTACACGCGCATGAAAACCATTATGATCGGTATTGAGCACGGTACAAGTACACAATGAAGCATGCGCTAATGGCGACAATGTTGGTGGAGAGCAGCAGCGTCTAAAGCACGCATAGCATCAATTCTAACGTGACGCTCAAAAATCAGCGCGAGTGGTTAACTGTCGCCTGGATTTTCTGGGGGAACAATGATCAGCGGCCAAGCCGTGTTGTTTGTTCCCATCGCAGATTTGGAAAATATCGATTGAGTAGGACAGATTTTAGGAATGGAAGGTGTGAAAGGAGGAGAGGAGAGTGCGTAACATACCGTGAGAAGTTGTAGCAAAGAGAACGAAAGGCATGAGAAAGACGCAGTGCGAGGAAGAGATAAAAAAAAATGTCCATGAAGCGAAATAAATGAAAAAAAAGTGAAAAAACAGTGATATATAAAAAATAAAGGATGGAGCAAGAAAAAATAGAAAGATGGGGCGAAAAAAAAAACAATAGAGATCGAGAAATCGGGAGGTCAGAACCAGGAAGAGGAATGCCGCCTGCTCCACTGCTACCCATCATGTACAGCAAAAGCTGTTATGAGATCACAAATAGGGTAGCGTGTAGCGTGCGTCGTAGTTATGCGCCGCCGCCCGTGTCTATAACCACTATCACACTGAATGAGAAAGAAAATACTTAGGAAATAAAAAAGCTTAACGACGCAATGAGATTCCAATCAGGGCCCTCTGCATGCAAGTCCAATATTCTATCACTGAGTCACGCCGCACGCTTGGAACTCCGTTTCAGACTAGCCTTAGGCAGATTTGATGTCGGGAAAATAGTCGCACCAATATGAGCAATAAAGCATTTTGGAACAGCAAAGGAACAACCGGGCGTCATGAATCGCCTTACGAGTAGGTCATGAAACGCTCAAACTCATTGCAAATGCTTTAGGTAAAATTCATCATCGTCGTCAGTCACAGCATGAAGCAATTGCGCAAAATTCCTTTGCAAGCGTATAGCGGGTACCATGGTTCACCAAAGAATGACGAAGGATGACGAAGCCGATGCCTGGCCAATGCGCCACAGTAGGTACGAGCCACAAGAGAATGTGGACAAGAACAAGAGTCCCTGTCCATATACTTCTAAATGTTATGATTTATCGCGTACTGAGCCCACTGTAAGTGGGCTTGCAGCACCTACGCGAAGAGCGTTAAAAAAAATCTGAAAGAGCTGCCCTTCCAGCTTTTGCTGTGACAGTGCGGCACGTTCCACGTAGACCTGGCGGCTTTTTTATTTGAACACCCGCTGCCGTTTAGGTTTTTCACGAATATTGTTCCCTCCTTTTAGTCATAGGTTCATGGCGGTCACTTTTGGTGCGCTCCGAGGCATGTTCGAATGAAATGCATTGCAGGCAATTATTTGCAATATACCAAGACTTCAATGCGTATAAACAGAAGATACGCTGCAGAAGAGTACTCGCCCGAGTCATCCGGCGGTTAGAATTATCGTTGGTTGAAGGATTGAATTTCTAGTATTATCGATCTTTATGTATGGTTACTTGGTTGCTCCTTTTTAGGGAGGGCTGTGAAAGTTATTACCGCATAGATTTTATAGAAAACCAAGTAACTCCGGGAATTTCGCTACATCTTCATTTTTCTTCATAGATGATCCTCAACACACTGTGAAGCTTCTATTCAAATTGTTTTTCAGCGATACTCCTTCAAGCGCAATGGGCAATGAGGTTACGTATTTAGTTCATAATGCTTTTTATTGTTATCATTGTATTGTACTTGCTTTTAGAAGTCAGTTATTTTAATATTTTGCCAATGACACAGAAGAATTGAAATTCAGCGTTAAATAGAGGCAACCAATAGAAATTAGGATGACTGTTTGCTTATAACGCGATGACGTCATGTTCATATGTTGATGTCTTGGACGCAGCATCCTCGATGTGTTCAAAAAACGAAACACAGTGCTGATGAGCTCAAGGCCTGCGAAGAAAAAGTAGTAAAGGTTCTGGAGCGCCTCGTTGGAGAAAGCAAATTCGCCGTTGGTGACAAGATCACCCTTGCTGACCTCTGTCTGTTGGGTCACATCATTTTCTGTCTCGAGGTAAGCGTATCCTGGTCCTTTTTGCAGCTCACAGTTGTGCAGTGACATCAGCTCTCAGCGCACCTACGGTCAGCCACTGATGATACGAGCCTCATAGGTCACAAAAAAAAAACAATGAATAAAAGTCGCTGGTTTAGTTGTGACAACTTAAGTGGGGATTTATTGCATTGTATAGAAAAGGACGACTTCTCAAAACATAATGCAGTTCTCTGTTTAAATATGTCCACGTGGCCAGTCTCTACTATGAACCGCCTCCTTGTCTGTCTTATAACATTTCTCTCTTCTTAGTTCCCATGCTGACTTTGGATGTGTCTGATCTTTGTCAACCACTTAAATGGCATAAAGGACCGCAAGAAATGAAGAAAATTCACTACCCGATACTATTAATAGCCGCGGGAAAGCAGCATCTTCAATAATGAGGTCAATGTGGACAATCGCTCCTGAATATTAGATGGACAGTTTAATTCGTCGTAGCTGTCTAGTCGCCATGAGGCAGCGTGAAATATTTTGCTCCAAGCTAGGCAAGCTTCAAGCCCCACGTAGCTTGAGTACCAAGTACTCAAAATCGTTAAACATTTTTTAAACACACGTAGCTATTGCATATAAACTTTTGATTATTGCGCTAATATTAGGCCATAGATCAACTCGGGACAATAAGTTGCGCAAATATACTTGCGTGCCAGAAGCATGCACTATTTAATAAGTGTATTGACTCTGAAGCGCGTATAGAAAAGGCACGCTGCTAAGAGATGCTTTTAGTTTCGGCGACATGACAAGCCATTGCTAAAACTAAAATTGATGTAGCCAAAGGCAGGAAGATTTCTAACGTTTTCGTTAATCAAGTTCCACAATATTTTGACAGTTTAAAACAATGGCACATCAATTGTTCTTAAAATTGTTAGCTTAAAAAACAACTGCAGAAACCTTACTGAATTATATCTGGAAACCCAAACGTGAACTCATGGTTTACTAGCTGTCAGTCGTGCAAGAATATCAGGCTTAAGAAGGCAACGTTGAAGATCTCATTTCAGACAGACGCCTTGTGCGAAGACTGTTTTTCAGAGAACAGCTCAGAAAATCACAAAAGATGTTACGATGTACAAGATTTGTGAATTCAGCTGCAGTGTTTCATAGGCGCACTGAATCTAGCATTATCGAATGCAAGGTATAAATCTAGGAGGGGAAACAAACTGCTGAGAACGTTGAGAAAAAAAAAGCAACTTTTCTTTTGCACCAGCTGAACAAAATAGGAAAATTACGTGCAAAGCATCATCTAGCTGTATAAGATATGTCTGCCAAACAACCGCAAATGGTGGATAGAAACGTGCATTAGGTAACTACAAGAAGCGAACATTTACGAAGTGAATAAAGAAGTACATCAGAAGAATAAAACGATAAGCGAACAAAAATCAGACTCTAGAAAAGTGAAGGCACGTTGGCAGAGATAAGAGCCTTCCTGCTTGCAATTGATAAAAAGAACAATATAGCCGCGCAGGGCTAAGCATCTGAGAAGCTGCTAAAATAGGGGCTCTTCAAAAGTGTGTCAGAGGGTCACTCAGTGTAGTTAAAAGGCAGCTGCAAAGATTTATATCGCAAAGACATTCTGATGGGTACAGCGTGATGACATATAACAGCACATTCCAACACAGAGAATTGTTCGTGGTCATGCAAAATGGTCTTTTGCTTGAACCACAGCGAAAAGTTCCAGTGTCGTACTGTTCTGAATAAATTAAACAACGCCAATATATCAAATACAAAGACGTCGAATAAAGTCAAGAGCTGACCCAAATTTTGAGATTGGGGTATTGAATTTCTTCTGCAAAATGCAACACGGTAAAAGAGCCTTTGATGGGTATTGAATTTCTTCGGCATATTTCAACTCGGTAAAAAGAGCACTAGATCCACTTACGACTGTCGTTGCATTTTTTTGTCTCTTTATGCAGATTCCTTGCGTCAACAAAGCAAAGTACCCAAAGCTTACAGCATATTACGAGCGTGTCAAGACATCATTGCCCTACTTTGATGAAATTTACGGGCCTGCCCTTGCCCTAATCAAGACGTTGTGGGACAGGATGAAGTGAGCACGTCCCAGTGCGACCTTCGAAAGAGAAGCACACGATGAATTTAATGAGTAAATATGTGTTGTTCTCTTATTCGTATGTTGTAAAGTTTGTGTTGTGTCACAAATTTGTTTAAAGAATTCTATGCTTACTCAAGTACACGAACACCCCAGATGTCAGGGCGTCGACTGTGAGAATGAATGTCGGCTTCAAGTCGTTGCCATGGTATATCGGAAGAGCGTGGGCTGAAGTTCTATGCACAAAGAACTTACTGCAATTAGGCCCCACCATGGCGGTCTAATGGCTGCAGACCCACAGGTCACGGGACCAAATCCTGGCTTCGGCGGCTGCATTTCGGATAGAGGCGGAAATGTTGTAGGCCCGTGAGCTCAGATTACAGTGCACGTTAACGAACCCCAGGTGGTCAAAATTTCCGAATCCCTGCACTGCGGCGTCTCTCCTATTCATATTGTGCTAATGGGACGTTAAACCCTACATATCTATCAGCCTACTGCAATTAGATGACGGGCGGCTCATCTACCGTTTCTACGTGTGAAACATATGGTGGGTTAGACATCACTTTGACCTAATGCCTTCGTTTGGCACTCATGAAGTTTTTGCAGGATACGGCGAACAATCTAAACGCCCTTTTAAGGTTCCTCAATACTGTATTAGCTGCAGACTATTTATTATTGCATGTAGCGCATTCGTGGAGAAATTTCAACTGCCATGCAACTAGAAGCAAAAGGTGGGCCAGTTTGTGGTTCATGGTTAGGTGTAAAAACAGTGCAAATGTACAGACAAAAACGAAAGAAGCGACAATAAGGCACTAAACTTGGAACTAAATTTTATTAAGAGGAACACACATAATTATAAGGCAGAAGACATAGTCACACGGCCCACTATGGTGACTACGCCGTAGAGCAACAATGGTACAAAGAATAATGTACCTTCCAAGAAAAAAAAACAAATACTGATCACACCTACTTTCAAAAAAATAAATATGCTGACAGTCGAAAAATACTAACAATCACTTCGACCTGGCAGCGCTGAACGCAGATATTATGCCTCCTTTTCACTAAGTGCCAGGAACGGTTTGCTCACGCATCTTTCCTCCTCCCTTTCTATGTAAAAAGCCCCCATTCCATTTCTATTACTTTTGTCTAGATGTCCAAACAAACAGGTGCTTTTAACTACCAAACGTACTTGTTAACAGACTTGTCTGCCTGAGGCACATTGCTAATATATAGTGTCGGAAATCTAAATAAGGTACTCTCATTCTCTGTAGAACAGTATTGTAAATGTTCACTTTTACAGAATTATAGGCTATGTCACAGTAATATAGATAATGTACGCTCATTTATTACCGAAAGACTAAAGATAACATGGCGATCAGTTATTTAACAGGAATCTGTTTATATATACTGGGTGGTGCCAACTTCTAACATGGTTCGTAGAAAGATGTTCCAGGACAATACTGAAAGCTAGTATAGCAAGATTTGCAGTAAGCATTGCACTGTGCTCGAAGGAACTGTTTTGTTGGGATAGCAATTATATGGGCACTTTCGGTTGATTTTTACGTCACCGTCATTCCCCGGATATGTATTCTATAGTTATATATGTAAAAAGGGCAAAAAATAATCAATTCAATAGACAAAAGTTTGGAGTTCCCACATACAGTGAGAATCCATTATATGCGAAGCGCGAATGAGGAAGGTTGATATATCATTTTAAAATCAGCACAACGTTACGAGTCGGAGGTATAATATGCTGTACATGACTTCCACGTCACGGCTATTATGTTTAGACGTGTCATTTACCTTCGTCATCTACTCACGTCACCTGGTACCAAATTTGGTACATGTGGAGCTAACTAAACAACGGCGAGCGACACATGAACGGCCCAATATACTCCGACGTAACGTTGACGCGCACGCTGGGCGCAGCGGCGCTACGCTAGCAAAACGCGAGCACGCGACCGGCGCGACCAGCGTCTGTCGGCGCGGCCCGGTGGCAACCGGCGCGAAATGCAACTTGCTGCATTTTTTCGACGACGCTACTTCGACAGCATGCACCACGTCTGCCTCTCTTGGTGCCGCAGAGACGCCATGCGCGTTCAAACGCGCATGCGTCAAAGCAACGCAGCGCGGTGTGAGCCTTATGGCAGGCGGATCGGCCCCTGGCGTGGCATCGCCGGCGTGACTCGACGAAACAAACGTCAGCGCGCAAGCGTGCCGCGTCACTGCGAAATGTGATGCCGCCTTGAGTGTGGCATGTAGTCATGTACAGTGCTCAACTCGGCTGTCTACAACGACGGAGCGTCGTGCGCGAAACAGTACGGGCGACATGTGCAGTAGCAAATACGCCACATCTGAGCACGCACGATGCCAGTGATGTGCCTGCCTCGCAATAGAAATCCCTGTTTATCGCCGCTGATGCAACAACCGCTTCGGCCGTTCAAACGGCTCTCACCGATTTTGCGAAAAAAAAAAACAAGAAAGAAAGCCGCAGTAAAACTGTTGTTGCTGTGATATGATATCACGGAGCGAAAGTATTTCTTTTTTGCTGTTGTTTTATTTCGATATTGTAATGTTAGAGCGCTTCGATGGCCAAATCAGTCCTCGCGGCCGCAAAGATAAACAAGGGTGAGAACTGCAAGGCAGGCATATCATTGACGCCGCACATGCTCATATGTTGCGTATTTGCGACAGCATATGTCACTCGTGCTGTTCCGCGCGCGACGCTCCGTCGTTATAGACAGCCGAGTTGAGCACTGTACACACATGACACGTACCTGCTGATTATCATGTTTGCACCATTCACATAGCTCCGAAATTCATTCACGTGACGTAATATCACATTTGGCATATGTGACGCTAGCTAAACGGCCACGAAAACATCATGAGTGTGGCATGGAGTCATGTTGTTGAATGACACGCATGTGTTGGTTATCATGTTTGAACGTGTCATTTACCTATGTCGTCCGTTCGCGTCACCTAATACCGAATTTGGTACATGTGAAGCTGGCGAAATCGCTGCGAGCGCATCATGAGCGTGGCATGTAGTCATATTGTTACATGGCACTCATCTCATAATTATCATGTTTGCACTAGTTACATACCTTCGTCACCCATTCATGTTCAGTTATACCAAATTTAGTATATGCAAAGCTAGCAAAATGGACGGGAGCGCATGATGAGGGTGGCATGTAGTCATGTTGTTACATGACACGCATGGCTTGATTTTCATGTTAGGGTCTGTCGCTTCTGTTCACCATGGAGTCGTGTCATATCATACCTGTTTCGCAACATGTCATGTGAACGAAACCACCGCAAGAGCATCAAGACCACAAAATGTATATTGTGACATTCATGACATACACGCCTTGATTTTCATGTTATGACTAATTGCTTATGCTCGCCGTACAGTCATGTTATGCCAAACGTAGTTTGGTATCGATACCCTTATCGAAACGGCTAGGAGAGCTAAAAAACGTAGGCGGCTAGATAGATAGATAGATAGATAGATAGATAGATAGATAGATAGATAGATAGATAGATAGATAGATAGATAGATAGATAGATAGATAGATAGATAGATAGATAGATAGATAGATAGATAGATAGATAGATAGATAGATAGATAGATAGATAGATAGATAGATAGATAGATAGATAGATAGATAGATAGATAGATAGATAGATAGATAGATAGATAGATAGATAGATAGATAGATAGATAGATAGATAGATAGATAGATAGATAGATAGATAGATACGCTGAAAGTCACCAAAGTTCGCTATGAAATGCTTCGCATTATAGTAGTCTAGAGCAACATACCGGGGGTTCTGACCCGTCATATTTTCCTCTGCAGTCCGCTACGTTAATCAACACAGCCTCTCGCTATGCATGTGGCCGCAATGCATCAATTCGCGCTCATGTTACGCAGATCTCGGAACAGCTACAATTTATATTCTATCACCAACGCTCTTACTGATTCTTTCAATATAAAAACTGTAATTGACACGAGCAAGAAAAAGTGGCCCCCTTCTGATCGACTCGGGATTTGTGAGAGAGAAAGAGGGAAAAGCCACGGGGCACACAAGGCATCAGAGGCTCGCTACTGCGTCGCTCAAGACACAGAGGTGTCATTCCACGTGACAGAGTTTAAAAGAAGAAAAGAAACAGAAAAATCATACAGCAGCGTTAGCTTCTGCATTGCATACATTTTTAGCGCGTTGCCTAAATAAAAACACGTACCAACTATTATGGTTATCAGATCGCGCTTGTCCGGTGTATAACTTTGCGTTTTCGGGCGTCTTTATTTGTGTTGTAGTGGTGCCGTGAACGTATCAGGCCCCTTGTAGTTCTGGTGAAATATTCCAATTCTTTGCTATTGCATTCATTGCTTCACCCTAATGGTGCAACTGTTACAGTTGTTTAACCGTTTGCTGTTGTAGTAGCTGCAAGAAATGAATAAAACGACGATGTTCTGGAAAAGTGAACCACCCGTTCTTTTTCGCTAACCTTAAAGGGGAACTTCTAGAGCAAGAGGCGTCAATTATGAGCATTCATATCTACAGCGCACATGACAATATATCGAACCAGTTTGTAAATAGACAAACAACTTTTAAGCTGTTATGCTCGAGATTCCCCGTCTTTCGTAGACAAAAATATTCCTATTCATAAGCATGAATCAAAAAGCACTCTGCTTGCTTTCTTCTTCCTCTCCTGCTTGTTACAAGTGTCAGTGCACCGATTTGTTTTGTGCGCAAATAAAAGCAGAGAGGTTGAATACAGAGAGAGATAGAAAAATATACGAGAAACTGATAATTGTTCACATAAAGAGAGCAAGATAGAAAAGTATAGAAGGCGACAGAGAAAGTACTGAGATAAAGAAAAAAACATACAAGCAATAAGCTGAAGGGTGTGATTGAAAAAGGAATAGTGTAAAAGTTGAAAGAAATTAGAAATTCACAGAAATATAGAAAAAAACAGCCACACAAACGAGATTGCAAAGAGCTACCACGTCACAGAATTATTAAAGAGACAATGAAGGGAAGAAGGGAGTAAATAGGAGAATAAATATAGAAACATAGAAAAACATATTACGAGTGAAAATAGCATCAAAAGACAACAAGTATTGTAATGTACATCGCAGTTTAGCAAGGGACGATTGAGGTGTGAGAGCGTAAATATCTAGCCATGTGACGAAGAGCTATGCCCCCCCCCCCCCAATATGTATTGTGACTTTGTGTAAAGTAGTGTGAGTTTTAAGGCAGTATGCAGTAGCATATCAAGCTTGTACGGCTGTTTTTAGCTTATTATTAACGCGGGATTCAACAATAGATGCAAAAATTCTGAGATTTGTCTGCTAATTTTCATAGCTCGATGTCATTGGCTTTTTCGTTTTGCTGCTTGCGTGAATGCGCAGGATCTGTATCGCAGCATACCATCAAGTGAAACACCGAACAGTTCAATAAAGTTAAAAGTTCTCGACCCTCAAGTTGTTTGTAACTGAAGTGACATAAAAAATTTTGTAATTACGTGAATTGACAGCAAGCCTTATAACCGCCATATTCGTGTAGAATCCGCAGTGCAAATTCCGTCCTCAGAAGGCCACTTCGTTTCATATGGCTCTGGAGTGCTAAAATATTCCCAGTATATTGACCAACCATAACTTTACAATAGTTGAGTTGGGGTAGACCCTGTCCAGCTCTGACCCCGTGCAGCAACAGGCCCTGGTCGAACGAGCCCGGACGGTGGCACGAGCCATTGGTCTTCTAGACTACGAGGTTCAAGCACTATAGCGACTTATCTATTAGAAATAAATTTATCGTTCTCTCTCTCCCACTAAACTGCGTACGCAAGCTATCTCGAAGGTCGTGTCTCGCACGCCATTCACTAGCCACCTCGGCATCACTACTCTTGTATGTGAGAATTCTTCACCATCCACTTCCGGCAGCCAGGAGTGTCGGTATACAAAAGAACAAGTGTTGCACAATTACGCACTTGTAATCTATGCCGCGACCATCACTCTGTGCAGTGAATTTAAATGCCCCCCCCCTGTAATCTCGAGAACACAGTCGCCAAGCACCAAGAAATTCAGTCAAAGCAGAAGAACTGCACCAAAAAAGAACCACAATCAGTGACGAATTCTTCAAGGTATGCGAAGATTGCTGAAGTATAGACTTTTGAGGTTATGAACTTTGCATAAATTATAGATTAATCATTTCAGTGTGTTCACATCATACAGCAGATATGTGCATTTAAAGGTGCGTATGTGAAATAGTACCGCCAGTTGCCATTACAGTCAGCTGCCAGCAACTATTAAAATAACGGGTCACATGTTTCAAACAGAGAAGAAAAGGCTTCCACACTCGCCATAGTGGCTACTTGTGGCGAGGCTGACGCTGTTATGTTTAGGCGCTAATATATACTGGAGGAATGACGACCACTGTAGAGCTCAAATGCACCTCTCAGGCTGTTCCTCAGCAGCCCTCAGGTTATACGGACCAGGTCAACGTCACCCTAGACAAACAGTTTACCGAAGCGGATATCCATACCACCCTACAAAAGCTAAAGCCAAATCTGCAATGGGCCCTGACACCATCACCAACAAGAAACCTTGTAACCTTGATGATGAGCCGATCAGGCATATGCCGAATTACATTAATCAATGCTGGAACCCCATAACCTTGTCTCCAAGGTGTAAAAATATCCAAGTGATCTTGATTCCTAAACGAGGCAAATCACTGAATATCCACAATCTTAGGCCCATCTCCTTAACATCTTGCCTGCGCTGATTGATGAAACACACTTTCTTGGCTATGCTAAATTACCTCGAAGACTACGACATTTTTCCACACCCCATGATAGTCTTCCGTAGGCATATATCAGAGCAGGATACCAGAGCACCACATCATAGACAGTACAGGACGCTCCACTAAACCTATTCTCGGTCTAAATCTCATGAAGGCTTTTGACGCTGTCACACATAGCACCATTCTAAATCAGATCAACACCATAAAGTTGGGGCTCCGCAGGCATTCTTATATCAGAGCCTTTCTTACGGGCAGGATGACCCTGATCCCTGTGGGTGCACTCAATTCACCCTGCAGAACCATGGAAAGCACAGCCACTCCACAGGGTTGTGTTATCTCTCCCTTAATGCTTAAACGTACCCTCACCGACCTTCCGTATAACCTACAAACCATCCAAGTACCCCATCACACCGTTTATACTGACCTCATCCTCTGGGTATGCGACAGCAGTGTGACGGTTCAATAGAACAATGATTACAGTAGAGGATTGAGACACTACATATGCATCCGCAAGTAAGTGGCCTATGCTACTTGGCAAAGAAGTGTGAGCTAATGCTCTATCACCCTGCACTCCGAGTCCGGGCGTCCAAACTTCTAGAAGCACAAGCATACACCGATATAACTATCAGTACAAGCAAGGGTTGCACCACCGAGTGATGGGACTGATCTTCGAAAGTAACAGTTCAAACCGAGAGGCTGTTCGCTACATTTACGCCAGAGTGTCAAACGCAATGCGCCTCAATCAGCCTATCACTAATTATCGCAAAGGCATGGAATAGACTAGAATCATCTGCCTGATTAAATCATTCGTACTTAGCCACACCTCCTATAGGGCGGCGTACCACTAATGGCTCATGGGAGAAATGTAACTCAACAGTCTCAAAAGCAGAGAGAGAATGGTAGCGAAGAAAGGGATCAGAGGTCAACTAGTCCCGGATAAGATAGCAAGCCCAGTTAGGAGAGAGAGAGATAAAGATGCAAGGCAAGGCAGGGAGGTTAACCAGACGCACATCCGGTTTGCTACCCTGCACTGGGGAAGGGATAAAGGGAAGAAAAGAGGTTGCAGAAAGATGAGAAGGTACACACAATCACGAGCACACTCGGGGAGCACACACAGTCTACAGGCGGTCGCTCAGGTTTCTTGACTTAAGGTAAAGTAGCAGTGCTTTAGTTGCTTTCTGCGCAACTGAGGCAGATGCCCAAGGTCCTAGTATCTTCTGCACACAAAATGGTCCGGGGTCAAGTCGATTCAAAACCATCCGGAGCTGGCATCGCTGTGTGTCGTAGCAAGCGCAGCTGCACAGGACGTGTTAGATGGTCTCTTCAGCTCCGCAGTAGTCGCATGTAGGAGTGTCTGCCATACCAATGCGAAAGGAGTACACCTTTGTAAATGCAACACCCAACCAAAGACGGCATAACACTGTTGCATCGGAGCGGGAAAGTTGTGATGGTAGCTTTAGCTTGAGCGAAGAATCCAGTTCATAAAATTGACACCTTTGGAAGCTGGTAGACGACCAGAACGTGCGTGTGAGATCTCGAGCCAGCAGGTAAACTTGTCTTGCTGCATCATTCCTTGATAGAGGAATCGGGACTACATGGGTTTCTTCATGGGCTGAACGGGCTGCATCATCGGCTAATTGATTTCCAGTAATACCGATATGTCCAGGCAGCCATTGATATATAATATCATGCCCTCGTGCTAGAGCTTCATGATGGCAATGCCTTATTTCTTGTACCAGTTGGTCATGATCCTCCTACGCATGGCAGATTGCAAACTCTGAAGCGCTGCCTTCGAATCACAGAATATGACCCATTTTCCTGGACGTTCTTGAACGAGATATTGTAAAGCAGCCCTTATAGCAGCAAGCTCTGATGCCGTAGATGTAGTCATATGCGACAACTTAAACTTCATTGTCATTTCTGCAGCCGGAATTACAGCGGCACCTGATGAGCTGCTGGACGAGACGGACCCATCAGTGTATATCTGCGTTCGGTCTAAGTACAACTCATTTAATAATAGCAGTGTTGCTTGCTCCAATGCTACTCTGGAGTGACTGCTTTTCTTTTTGATTCCCGGAATTTCTAGACGTACTTGCGGCTGGTCGAGGCGCCGCAAAGGACATGCCGTTCTCGCAGCAGGCGTATATCCTGATGGAATGCTCCGTAAGGTAGAAGGAAGATAGAAGGGCCAAGTGGTGGTCGGGGACACAGCTAGCATGTCGAATGTGCGCTCTGAGGCAATCCACAACAATATATGTCCTGACCGGATGGTCTTTGGCAAGCATGATTGTGGCATAAGTAGAAGCGCATCGGGGCAGTCCTAGGCAGACACGCAGTGCCTGACCCTGCCAACTCTCCAATGAATTAGTATTCGATTTGCAAGTGTTAGCCAGTACCGGCAAGCTGTAGCGCAATAGACCCAGAAATAGGGCCCTGTACAGCTGTAGCATGGAGGCCACAGAAGTTCCCCATGCTTTACCGCACAAGAATTTCGTGATATGCACAATAGATAGCAGTCTCTTCTTCAAGTACGCACAATGTGGGCTCCACGAAAGACTTCTGTCGATTATTATGCCCAGGAAACGATGCGTCCGTGCTTATTTGACACTCTGCCTATTGATGTAAACAGGGTATGGCGTCATTGGTTTGCGTGTAAACGCCATCAACGCGCACTTCACAGTTGAGGCCTTGTTTCTGAAGGTAGGCTGTTGTGAGGGTTGCTGCCCGCTGTATTCGTGCACGCACCTGAGGGCGAGTAACTACAGCACTCCAGAGGCAAATATCATCGGCGTATATAGATAGGCACACCGACTTTGGCAGAACCTTCACCAGACCAATGAGGGCCACATTGAACAATGCGGGGCTTAAAATACCTCCCTGAGGTACTCCGCAGTAGGTGTAATGTTGGGCAGTTGTACCCTCATATGTTTGTACAAAGAAACCCCTGCCAGTTATATAATCTTTTATTCAGTGAAACATTCGTCCACCAAAGCCCATTGCTTCGAGAGAAGTGAGGATGGCATCGTGAGCTACATTATCATATGCACCCTTCACGTCAAGACAGAGTGCCACTGATATGCGCTTGCGACTTTTTTCATGTTGAACAAATGTCGATAAGTCAAGGACACAGTCAATGGAGGAGCGGCCCCGATGAAAGCCTGCCTTGCAAAAAGGGTATTTGGTGTATCGTTCCAAGTACCACTCGAGACAAAATAGAACCATTCTTTCCATCACTTTTCCGAGGCAGCTTGCGAGGGCAATAGGGCGATACGCTGTCAGGTCCAATGGTGATTTTCCCGATTTGAAAAGTGGTATTAATCGACTTATTTTCTATTCTCAGGGAACACTGCCACTGAGCCAGGAGTTGTTGAAGCATGTTAAAAGTCCTTTTCTGGCTTTTTGTCCTTGGTGTCCCAACGCACTATAAGTAATACCATCAGGACCTGGCGATGTCATGCGCTTAGAAGCGACTAACGCACCTTCCAGTTCTTCCATGGTGAACGGAATGTCCATTTCTGGTAATCGCGTCTCAGGAACGATCACCGCGTTGATTCTCTCGTTCATAATATTCCCGGCAACTCTCGTGCAAAATTCTTCAGCCACCTCGAGTTCTATTTTCCCATGATGGAGTACCAAAGCTTTAAAAGGGTGCCGTTGTTGCGGAGAGGAGCGAAGACCACGAACTGTTCTCCAGATATATGACAGCGGTTTATGAGGGTCTAGAGATTCGCAGAATGCTTTGTTCGCTCTCCAGTTTGTAAATGCGTCGTTGAATCTTTTTCTGGAGCCGCCTTGCTTCCCTCAGATCGTAAATTGATCTTGTGCGTCTGTATCTTCGTTCATCACGCCTTCGTATAGCTCGTAATTTTTCCAGTTCAATGTCAAACTGTGTTATTTTAGACGAAAATGGTAATTTACATTTGGAAGCTTGCATAGCTTCCGCTATGGTATTTTCCAGGCTGCAGGTGAGGCCTTCTTGGCAAGCGTTCTCAACACGCGATCCAAACATCGACCAGTCAGTGCCAATTGCAACACCGGAAGAGAAATTTTTTATGATACCATCGATCGTCACGTAGGTGGGTATGTGATCCCTCCCATGAGTCTCAATATCGCAAAACCACTTAACTTTGTGAGAGAAGCACCGTGACACCAATGTCAGGTCAAGGCAACTGCCATACGTGAGACCCCGCAGATATGGGGGGGTACCATCGTTCATGATGCAAAGGTCGTAATCGGAAGCGAATGTAACAATGTTCCGGCCCCTGGCATTCATCCTAGTGCTCCCCCAAAGCATGCGATGGGCGTTGAAGTCACCGGTGATGATCCAAGGTCCATCGGTTCTCATTAGGATGTCTTTTAATCTGTCGCAGTCAAATCGCGATGACGGAGATATATATCCACCAATAAGCGTGAACGAAACTGCATTCTTCTTTACACGAAGACACACGTACTGATTGTCGTCCTTTGAACTTATTGGGTGCGAAAGATAAGTCAAGTCTGTGCGAATGTAAACAATTACTTTGCTTCGTTCTTCGCAAGCGGCTGAACAAAAAGCTTCATAACCGGACAATCTATAAGGCGTTTAAACGTTTGGTTCACATATGACAAGTATAGGGAATTGATTGGTCCGAACAAATTGGCGAAAGTCCGGGATACGGGACTTCATGCCTCTGGCATTCCACTGAAAAATCGACGCACTTTTAACTTCAGTGCGGAAGATGAGATTTTGTTCAGTCATTGTGCTTATACGAAGTTAGCAAGAACTGGATTCAGTGCATCCAGTATTTGCAGTGCACTCTTAGCAGACGGAGATTGTATGCTGTTCAGTAGCGTGCGAATCGTGGCAATTAATGATTGCACGATTGCAGTCACTTGCCTGTCTTGGTTGGAAAGATCTCGAACCGGGACGATTGCAGTCACTTGCCTGTCTTGGTTGGAAAGATCTCGAACCGGAAGCGCGGACTGGCCGTCATGAAACTCCTTCGGTTCGCTTGATTCTGCTTCCCTTTGAAGTGCAGGCCACTCTGTCGCAGTTAGGGTATGCTCACTGGCTTTGTCCTTTACAGCCTTTCCCACGGCATGTGGTCTGGGAGGCAAAGGAGGTGGTACTGATGAGGGATCACGCAAACGTGTCGAGGAGGTAGCGGGCGTCCTCGAAGACCCACGTCGACGTGAACGACGCCTTCTGACTTTTGCTGCGGCTTCTCGATGAGATGAGTGATCGTGCACCATCTCCTTCAAGATGGCAATTTCCTTCTGACTCCACGGGCAGTCCTTTGATGTGGCTTCATGGGATCCATTGCAATTAGAGCATTTCTTGACAGTTGCGACGCACTTATCCGCTTCATGGTGCTCGGCGCAGTGGTGGCATACCACCGAATTCTCGCAGACGCTGCTCACATGTCCAACTTTCATGCATTTACGGCACTGGAGAGGCTTTGGAATGAAAGGCCGCACAGCATGTCTGAAGTACCCCCCCTTCACATGAGAGGGGAGTGATGTGCTCTTAAACGCAGTCTTCACACAGCGAGACTTGCCTAGCCGGGTGACATCAACAATTGGAGTATCAGTTGTTGACTTGACAGGAAGTTGTAAGTCATTATTGGAAATAGCGACATCAATGTCGTAGATCACGCTGGTTACTACATCGCATCCCAAGGGAACATGAGAGCGCACCTGGTTGCCGTCCAAGTCAGTTACACTGCGCAGAACGCCCAACGCACTTGCGTGCAAAACGTCCACAGCCAGTATATTCTTTCTGGCGTTCACTCTTATGTCCGTGATCTCATTTGGCACGAGCGTTTCCAGAGACCTCGACACAGGCTGTCTGTTAAGGCGTTTCATGCTGACGTTAGGAAGTGCAGGCAGAAACAGGATGGTATAAGTGTTCGATTTCGGCGCTTCACTTACAGTTTGAATAGTTGAAGGCGAGGATGTCCTCATGTTCCTTCTCTTCGCCTTGCGGCTCAGCACAGGTTGGAAACCGTCATCTGAGAAGTCCTCACTGCTGAGATAGTAAGCATGAGTATCTTCACTGTCGCTGTCTCTTGCTTGTCCCATCCGCTTCCTGGAGGCGGCCGCCGCTGACGCCGCTGGTGCCGGCAGGCGCCCGGGGTGGTTTACATCCATCCCCTCCAAGGGAGCAGCGAAAACTGATCAACAGACTTAAATTACAACGGAAATATGCCGGAGTTAGCAGAAGTCTCCAATTAGGAGAATTTACAAGAAAAATTTACAAGCAAGTACTAGGTTTGACTCAAAACACCAGCACCTACCACTTCTTTCAACTGGGTTTACACGATACTCTTGACGAGTTTATCGAGGCACAACAAATATTTAATTACGAGCGATTAGCAATGACTAAACCAGGTTTCTGCTTCATAAGTAAGTACCGCTAAGATGCAGCTGTTTTACAACCTCCTCTTGAGAGAAAATGTACGTAGTATTATTGATAATGACAGTAATATGGCACAGTGAGCACCCACTGGAATGCCCTAATCATATGTTCGCAATTTCCTAGCGACAGCGACATGCGGCAGCGACAAACTTGTCCTGTCGTGCCGTGGCGTTGCGATGGCTGCAGCCGCATATCGTCGACGAAGTGTCATTTTTGCTCGAATAAAAACTATCGCGTGCATACCCATATATTGCGAAAAAAAAGTTTAAAAGTTGGTTGGTGAGAGCATGTCAAATTACTTATTGTCTTGAGGGACATAAGGAAGCCACAAAAGCAAATCGCGACCTACTTTTTTCGCATTATATCGTTTAACCATGACCGGGTGTCCAGAAGCGTAGCTACGGTGGCTACGACACACTTCGCACGATTGATTGATATGTGGGTTTTATCGTCCCAAACCTACCATATGATTGTGAGAGGCGTCGTAGTAGAGGGCTCCGATAATTTCGACCACCTGGGGTTTTTTAACGTGCACCCAAATCTGAGCACACGGGTCTACAGCATTTTTGCGTTCATCAAAAATGCTGCCACTGAATCAGGGATTCGATTCCGCGATCTGCGGGTCACCAGCCGAGTACCTTAGCCACTAGACCACCACGGCGGGGCAATCACTCCACATAACAATTTCGCATTGTAGCCAGTGACGAAATTGTCACAAGCTACCACCGTGACATCGAAACAATTCTTTTATGACAAGACTTAATAGAAAATACGGCCGCTCTCTTGCTTTCTGAGTGAGTTGAGAATGTGAATAAGGTAGCTGATACCTTACGCTCCTTGAAGTACACGCGGATAACAAGCAACCAAAGCGAGGCACCCATGCTGCCAGAAATCGTCACGCTGTCTTCCGGGCGACAAGCACTATTTTCTAGTTTTCAAGAAACGCGCGACGTGGCAAGCGGCGGCAATTGGATGGGCCCCCTCGACGGCAAATCTAGTCGCTCGTCGCTGTTGTAGTCACTGTCGCGAGGAAATCACGTTTATGTGGTTAGAGCTTTAACAAAGATCACAAGTGACATAGAAAGTGACTGCTAAACTGCCGCAATTTTTTCACTATGAACAAGGAAGTTTTTACGAAAACATTTTCTAGAATATTCATGCCCCCAATCACACTTTTAATAACTCTGTCATTCAAATACAGCAATACCTCTACTTTGGAGCGTAGCCCAATCACAACGCAACAAATGTGCTCCAGACTAGCAACCGTATATTTGCAATCGTTCGCACAATTCCTAAGCTTCAATAACCTGTTGTTTTTCGCAAAGCTATAGCAAGGCTATTCTCAGCTAGCGTTATCAAATACAGGTTTGTAACCCTATTCGTGCGGCTGAGGATAACGATGCTGCAACGAACGTTTTACGGTGCGCGATACACCTGATACATGATTTTTGTTCTATAGTACTTCGCACTTACTGGGCCGGCGCAGGAGTTGAAAGTGCATTTCACTGCATTCCCCCTAAACAATTCTTATTCTGTTAATAATCACTTGCAACCTCCTATAGTCCGCTTTTACACTAGCTAATTGGCTTTTTTCAGCTTTATTACCTATTTGAAGGTCTCTCAGCTGCAAACATGCCTTCTAATATTGTAAGCTATGTGCCCGGTTCCTGTGCTGCTTTCCAGAATATTATGACCATGCAGTCTCTCTAGGCGCCACAGTGGCAATACTACTGAATTCGCAATACCCTAATTAGCACTTTACAAGATTTTCTCCGACCATTCGCGGGGCTGTGATAAAAATACAACCACGAACACAACTGAACCACATCATGGCTGTAATTCTGCACTACGTAGTGGCGAGTCCTCATTGCAACAGTGTGCGCTCGCTTGCCAAGCATGATCGAACTGAGGCTCAGGCACCTGGATTTTGTCAGAAAAAAAAGGAATCACTTCAGTGACAAATGCCTGAAGGTACAGCGCAATGGAAACAACGTGAGCACATTGTGATAAAACGAAAGCGCCTCTGACAAACAATATATGGAAATTGCGTAGAGTGAGATTTTCTATTGTCCCTGCTAAATCAATGAATATTGTCACTGCTTAGAATTAGTCAATGTTTTTTCTATAATCCATAATCTTGCTATCACTAAGCTAAATCTGATTAACGTTCTCGAGGTGAAGTCTGTGGCTACTTTTATACAACAGTGTGCGCAGTAGTCATAATGACGGTTGATGGGTTGATATCAAGCCTAAATACATTTTAGGTAGATAATGTTGTTATTGCGTCCATACTGTCTAATGAGCATTACGTGAAGAACGGGCAATCTTTAAATGTTTATTTTGTTTAGTTTTGTGCAGCTTCCTGCATCCAACATTAGCATTAATTTGGTCTAAAAAATGAATAGTCCTTTTCTCAATATCGCACCATCAAAGTGTTTGCCCCAGAACTTGCAATTATCAGAAATATGACTTATATCAACGTGTTCTAATGCCGGAAATATGATAGCATACACAGCCATGAATGGTAACAAGAGCGTGGGTTTCTCTTACACGAGCACTGATAATCGTGTATCGGAAAAGGAGAGGTAAGAACAGACGTGTCTTGCCGACCACATGTTGCACTATTCATTGTATCTGGTCACTTGGAAAATAACCCACGCTCAACGTTTCCGGCATCCACCAAGTGGCATTGCTCATAGTATTTTGGGTTTTTAGGCGCACAAAACCGGGTTTATTACCGCGGGAAGAGGCAAAAGTAAGCATGGTGATGAAAAAATCTGTAAACAGGGTTTTCAAGCTGGTGTGAACGTTTTGAAAAGTGGACTTCTCTTCATCAAGACTAAAATAATTTTGCTTGGTGCTAACGTGTATATGCTTCGTACTCTCTCCTTCAACTGAAACAAAAAAGAGGAAGAGCGTAACGGTGGGCCCTGGGGGCGTGAGAAAAGAGGGTGGGGCATGATGACGAATTGCGTGAGCAGAAAAAGAAGAATAATCCGCTAGTAAAAAGCCAAGAAAGAAGCTGGGGAGGTGGCGAAAATCTGTAGACTGCCACCCCCTTCCTGAAATAAATACACATGAAATCATTAAAACTGCGAGGAGAGTTTTTATGCCCAAATCTTTACTGTTGAAACTCAGATGCTACCTTTTGCAATAAAGTTAATTTTGTCCAGGATTATCAGGGCAAGTTGCAAAACATACTACGATGGATACTTGGTATCATGTTATACAAATGAACCCCATTGTTCCATCTGCTTTGCAAAGTCGAATAACCTGTTATATTTTCCCTAGCATTACAGAGAATTTCACAGATCACTATCAGTGAAATCTAGCATTGAGACGAAGGACATAAGTTTGAGGAACAGCGGACGCAAGTTTGAGAGAGTGGCTTTGAAATGAACTGTTGGCAAATGGTTTTCACGAACGCTTCAAACAGCCTCGCAAAAACTCGAGCATATAATCAACTTATAATTTTAAATACGTCCAGTCTAGCAGTTCGAAGTTAATAGGCTCATGAAAAGGTCCTAACCACACGGGGAGAGGCATCTCTATTGTGCAGTCTCTCCACTAACACATTTATTACGACTTTGAGGATGCTTGAGCTTCGCGTTCAAGAGTGCGATAGCGTAATCGGGCCCCGTGCGCATCGGCTTCTCAACTGCTAGCATTGCTTTGATCGTCGCTGCATGCACCAACCACGCTGGAAATAAATTAATGACTACGTGCGTAGCCTTTGTCTTTTGAAACTACTCCACAACTCTTACTGCAACTACAGTTGCTAAGTGCCCACGAAATCATAATTCTTCATTTTTCGAGTCAACATAGGGCCCAATATGGTTCTTTAGGGCAACATGTCCACTAATGCTGCCGATACGTTACTGATGCTTTTGAATCTGATAATGAGCTATGTCCGTATACCTTTTAACGGGCAGGCCTTTAAAACTTCACAGTTTTCAACTTCATTATTTAACGAGACTCTTTTTACCTTATGACATGGATATACTGTTTATTTTTCGAAGCACCTACAAGCAGCTGCATGGTTATGTGGTTGAACACCTGCATGCTACGAGGATGACGGGAATTCATTACTGAATCCGACCACAAATATTTATTAAATGTTGCATATTTTTGGTAGTACAGCCACTTTCAAATGCTATCTATCTATCTATCTATCTATCTATCTATCTATCTATCTATCAAGCCATCTACTTCTCTGTGCTTTCACGATCACCCCCTTATCCTGGGGTCAGTGAAAACTAGTAGGGGAACCTAAGGTGGGCTGAAGAATATTACTCGGTCGTCATTACATGAATAGTGCCAAAATATTGTCAAATACGTCAAGGGACGTGTCACACATTTTCGGGTATCTACCACAGGTGAATGACATTTGGCCTAACTAGGAACAGCAGTAACAAAAGTTGGTAGTTTTAACGTGAGAGTGTTAAGAAAAAGCCGAGATCGCCAGGGTTGTCCCCACGAATGCAAAGAATAAACGAGAGGGCCCCAGCAGAAATCAAATGCAAGCATTTTGAGTCGACAATCAACTATTTTACTACAAAGTCATGCCAGGTTTTGATACTACTTTTCGAAAAAAACTACATTCATGCGTTGTGTTCCCAAAACGTCGATTGTATTTGTAGTGCTGACTATTCAACTTTATAAACACAACTTGTGTACTTCTATATAGCAGCCGTCAGGACGGCTTACCATCACTTGTGGTCAAACGCAATCCACTGAAGCTGATAGATATGGCAGTGTTCACCGCTACCTTCTCGTGAGCAAAAGTGCGTCATAACAGCTTACTGCTTCTGATGCTGCAAACACTAATGTGGCTGTTGGCACCGTTAATCAAACTTGTACAGCTGATTATGTAGAACATGTGCGACTGTCGACCATATGTTGCTGCATGCAAAATTTATACGTGTGCTTAGCGTCATTTAGTGTTGTTTCACAAATCAAAATACAATCACCATCCCTCCGCATGCTTCGCATAACGACAATTTCCATAGTACGTGGGATCTGGTGAATTTTCATTTGTTTATAGCGATAGCAATTATATAGACAGTCGTGGCTGGATTTTGCCACCGGCATCGGCGCTGATGTCTGCCTCGGTGACATGCACCGTGTATGTGTACCTAAATATATATATATATATATATATATATATATATATATATATATATATGTATGTATGTATGTAAAAGCAAGAAAGAAAAAAATCCGAGAAAAAAAGACTTCCGCGTGCGGAATCGAACGTGGGATCTCCGTGTCGTAAATGCGAGACGTTAGCCACTGAGCCACCGTGAGTTACCTCCAGCAGCGTTCAAATGGCATGCTCTTCATAACTACGACATACAACTGATTGCGGGCATCTTGGGCGAGGGGGGAACTGTTGTGTTTTTAGCCTTATCAGCAAGATGGCGCAGTGAGCAGGCGGCGGCTCTCTTCTCTCACGCGTACTTCAGCCCGCGTTGAAAATAAGCGGGTGTATGCTCGATCGCACGCCCTTATCTTGCAGTGGGGGGAATCGTACGTCTTGGCTAGCCTTTCAGCTTTGTCGGAACGATTCCGTTGTAGTTACCGAGCACGCAAAGGTCACTGCAATCGTTAACAGCCTCCATTCGTGAAAAGCGCGCGTTTTTCAGACACAGCGAAGTAAGAGCTGAGACACTTATTCGCGTTTATCGGTACCTGTGAGTACGTTCGTGCGTCCTTTGTGCGTGAGAAATGCAGGGCACGTTTCTATCTGCTTGCCATTCTGCGCGCTACCTTCCACTCTGTTGCTATCGCGTTCATTGCTTCGCCTCAGCGGCAAAGCTGTGACTTTTTTACATGCATCCTACTAATTCTTCAGTCCATAACAAGATGCTTATTCATTGAAAACCAATGACCCCGACGCCGTAATATCTCCGAAACGAGCTCTTTAACACTATCGTGTGAAGATATTAGTGCTGAAACAGGCTGTTGAACCAGCAGGAGTTGACTCGGCGAACGAAAGCTTATTTAGCGCAAGGGCTAACTGAACGCAAGCCTGCGATCACAGCAAGTCTTATTCCTTTTCTATACTCGAGCTCCATGTCCACTGCCCTCGTTACAATCAGCCCCGGGCAATGAGGGAGCCATCCTGGTGACCTAAGGATGATGATGATGATGTGTGGCGCTTTGTGGCGCAAGGGCAAATTGATGGCCAACGAGCGCCATTTCGATGAGTAGAGATGCGGACAATGATACGGCGTGGCTGTATAGGGGCCTTAAAATTGCTCGCGATGATGCGGGTACAAACGTAAGTATTAAGATCATGACAGTGTCGTGATATGCATAATAAAAGGGGTGACAAAGGTTTTGATAATAAAAACATGTAAATATATTTGGCCCTAGCACACGTGCCTCATCAGCGCCCTTGTGTCCAAGGGCTGCGAGGCAAGTGCTTTTAAATGTAATCACTGCAGCAGCAACCTCTCTTGAGAGGTCACGCTACGCAATGCCTGGGTATATTACATGGCAAAAATTGACATCTCTTAAAAAAGCTAACAATGATTTATGGGTGAAAAGTGGATCCCTACCGACAAACATTGCGGGGTGTAATGGTATATGTTGTCGGTAGGTTAATGGAAAGTGTTGTCTTCTTTGAGTGTCTAATTGTTTACATTGGATTAAAACGTGAAGAACTGTCAATGCCTCACCACATTTGTCACACAATTGTAGATCGCCACCGGACAAAAGATGTGTGTGTGTCGGGTATGTGTGTCCTATCCTGAGTCTTGTTAGTGTTACCACTGTTAGACGTGATTTTGATACTGGTGGCCAATGCCCAAGGTGTGGCTTGATAACATGTAGCTTGTTTTTTGTGTGTCTATCCCACTTGCCCTGCCAGTAGTCCCTGAGCTTTGGTTTGAGATACGGCTTAAGATCAAGGGGCGGGATCGATATGGGTGTAGTGGCACTGATTTCGTGGACGGATGCAGCAAGTTGATCCGCCATCACGTTGCCGTGAATCTAACGGTGCCCTGGCACCCAGCACACTAAATGTTGGTTGAGTGTGTAGAGTGTGCATAAAATGGAGTAAAGTGAGACGAGGACAGGGTTTTTTTGTTTTTTAAGACTGTGCAGAGCCGTTACCACACTGAGGGAGTCTGTACAAATTACTGCTTTTTGTATTTGTAATTGTTTGATGTGTTTAGCTGCCGCAAGTATCGCGTAAGCTTCCGCTGTGAAGATACTTGTGCCTGGATGTAGAGGGCCAGCATCCGAAAAGGAAGGGCCAACAGCAGCGTAGGACACAGAGGAGTTGGACTTAGAGGCATCTGTAAAGAACTCAGGACGTGTGTATTTGTGTTGAAGTTCCAGGAAGTATGTTCGAATATAGGCAATAGGCGCATGTTTTGTAACATCTAGAAAAGACACATCGCAGTCTATAGACTGCCACTGCCACGGTGGCGGGTATGCTACAGGAGCCATTAAACTGTGTTCTAGTGACACTCCAGTGTCCTCAGCTAGACCCTTCAGGCGAACTGAGAAGGGCTGCCCGATCGAAGCCCTGTTTTGAAACAGAATGGAGCTCGACAAATCAATAAGAGTAGAGTATGAGGGGTGCTTCTTGTCTGCTTTCACCTTAAGAAAATAAACAAATGACATGTAAGTTCTTTGCAGATGAAGTGACCACTCATTTGACTCAACGTAAAGGCTTTCTACGGGGCTGGTGCGAAAAGCACCCCTAGAAAGGTAGATGCCCAAGTGGTGCACGGGGTCCAGCATCTTCAAAGCACTTTGAGTCGCAGACTGATAGACAACGGCCCCATAATCTAAGCGGGTGCGAATGAGGCTTCTATACAAATTCATGAGACATTGCCTGTTACTACCCCAAGTAGTACGTGACAACACTTTTAAAACATTCATGGCTTTTGAACATTTTGTTTTTAAATACTTGATGTGCGCTACGAAGGTCAACTTGTTGTCCAAGATTAGGCCTAAGAATTTATGCTCCGCATTTACAGACAGACGTTGACCGTTCAGTTCAATGTCGGGTTCTCAGTTCATGCCTCTCTTTCGGGAGAACAAGACACACGTACTTTTTTGTGGGTTCAGTCGGAATCCGTTTTCCTCTGCCCATTTTGAGACCATGTTTAAACCTAACTGAACCTGCCACTCACATTGCCAAGTTGCATAGCTTGAAGCCAAGCTGAATGTCGTCGACATATGTACAATAGAACATATTGCGGGGAATGGACAGGTGCAAGAAATTCATTTTGATTATGAAAAGTGTACAACTAAGTACACCACCTTGCGGCACGCCTGTTTCCTGGACAAATGTTTGGGAGAGAACACTGCACACACGAACACGGAATGTCCGATTGGACAAGTGACTCTCAATTATGGAAAACATTCTACCGCGCATGCCAAGGTGGGACAGGTTTCTTAGAATTCCAAAGCGCCATGTTGTATCATAAGCCTTTTCGATATCGAGAAACACAGAGAGAAAATATTGTTTATGGACAAAAGCGTCTCTGATCTGTGCCTCGATACGAACAGGGTGGTCTGTAGTGGATCTATTCTCTCGAAACCCGCACTGAAATGGGTCTAGCAAATTGTTTGTTTCAAGGAAATGTACAAGTCGGCAGTTTATCATTTTTTCGAAGACTTTGCAGAAGCAGCTTGTAAGTGCAATAGGCCTATAACTCGAAGCTAAAGAAGGGTCCTTGCCCTCTTTCAAAATGGGAATAATGATAGCCTCTTTCCAGGAGGTAGGGATAGTGCCAGAAAACCAAATAGCATTGTACAAACAAAGTAAGGTTTTCCGCGTTTCAATTGGTAGGTTTTTAACTATTCATACATCACACGGTCAGAACCTGGGGCAGAAGTACTGCAGGAGTTTAGAGATGTTCGGAGCTCCGCTAGACTGAAAGATTGGTTATATGCCTCGTTTCAAGTGCACTTGTGTTCGAGTTTATGCTTTTCTATTCTTGTTCTGCATTTTTGGAAAGTGCCAGTAGAGTGGGACGGGCTGGACACCCGTTTAAAGTGTGCACCGAGGAAGTTTGCCTGATATTCCAAGGTATCACCCTGAGTGTTTACGGGTGGAAGTGTGTGTACTTGTTTTCCTGCTATCCTACCAACCATGTTCCAGACTTTAGCCTCCTGTGTGTATGAATTGATCCCTGACAAAAACTTTTGCCAGCTTTGTCTTCTGGCCTGCCGACGCGTTCTCCTGCCTTCAGACTTTATTTTCTTGAAGGTGTCAAGATTTTTGGCTGTCGGTGAGTTCCGAAGCAACCTCCATGCCTTATTCTGCTCCTTTCGTGCATTACGACACTCAGTGTTTCACCATGGGACGTGTCGCTCTCCGGGCTGTCCAGATGTTTGTCGGATTCATTTGGCTGCTGCGTTGACAAGGAGAGCTGTGAAGTACTGCACAGCTTCATCTATGCTTAGCCCACATATGTAAGTCCAAGATATCTGAGCTTTGTTATGAAACTGTTCCCAGTCGGCTTTGTGTATAAGCCATTTGGGAACTCGTGGAGGACATTCGTATGATGTTTGTGTACTCAAAACGACAGGAAAATGGTCACTTCCGTAGGGACTATAAGAACTTTCCAATGGAGTAATGGTACAAGCGAAGAAGATGCGATGCTGAGATCTGTGGAAGAGTAAGTTTTGTTGACCAGGTTATAATATATTGCCTCTTTCCTATTCAACAGACAGGCACAGGAGGAAAAAAGGAACTGTTTAATGAGACGACCTCGTGCGTCGCAGCGAGAATCATCCCATAGACTGCTATGAGCATTCAGGTCACCAAGGACCAGACAAGGTTCGGGTAGTTGATCTATTAAGGACTCGAACTCTCGTTTTCCAAAACGGTGGTGTGGGGGTATGTACAGAGAGCAGATGGTGACGAGCTTGTTGAAAAGAACTGCTCGACCAGCCACTGCCTCTAAGTGTTGTTTGCAGTGGTAAATGTGTGCTTGCTACTTTTTGATTCACAATAATGACTACACCGCCGGATGACGCCGCAGCATCATCTCTGTTCTTTCGGAAGAGCACATACCGACGCAAAAATTTCGTGTTTTTAGATTTTAAATGAGTTTCCTGTACACACAGCACTTTCGGCGAATGTTTGCAAAAGAGCTCGTGAACATCATCGAGGTTTTCAAGCAGTCCTCTGACCTTCCAATGTATTATTTGTGTTGCAATCTTGGAGGTAACGTAGTGCTGTGTGTAAGGAAAAATGGGTGTGTCTGCTTCTTAAGCTAAACGTTAAGACTCAAAGAACAGGGCCGTCACCGGGCCCCGTTATTCGCTTTCTATTTCTTTTGGCGCGATCCAGGGAGCTACGCCAATCTTTTGGCACCAGGGGTACCGTGGTGTCCATTGCCTCCTCAGAGGCACTGCGTGCCCGCATTTGCGAGCTTATGTTTTGGGCTCTGGGCCTCGCCTGGTGAGACGAGGCCTTCATATCGGCCGACCCTGGGGTCTCCTTCACCTCGGGGGGCGAAACCTTCGGTCCTCTTGGTCTAGGGGTCGAAGGGGCCTCCTTTGCTGCTGGGATACCCTGGCTGCTGCAAGAGCTTGCAGCGGCTGTGGGTGTCCCCGTGTTGATGAGTGGCAGGGCAGCCTTGTCTGTTCCCACCGTGGGTGGGGGCATTGGCAACCGCCTGGGCACACTGTGCCTGGCATGGGCAGTTGCCGCAGGCCATTGTAGTGCTGCCCCCTGTTGCACTACATCGGCGATCGATGGTTTGTTTGTGGAAAGACCAGATACTTGTTGACGAGCTTCTCGGAAGGTAATGTTTTGTGTGATTTTGATTGTAACAATTTCTTTTTTCTTTTTCCATGTTGAACAGGTTCGGGAGATGCGGGATGGGCACCATCGCAGTTTGTGCAGTGGGCCCCATCCTCCACCTTACACTCGTCTGTGGCGTGTCCTGTGGTGGCACACTTTCCACAGGTGAGTTGGCCGCGGTAACTCTGAGATCCGTGACCAAAACGCTGGCATTTGAAAAAACGTCGTGGGTTGGGAATGTAGGGTCTCACATTCAACTTCAAGTATCCTGTTTCGAGATGTTCAGGCAGGGTACTGGTGCAAAACGTCACAGTTATGTGTTTTGTTGGGATTTCCTTCTTATCACGCCTAATTTTGATTCTTTGTACCTGTGTCACCTGCTGGTCCTTCCGGCCCTCGAGGAGCTCACCTTCAGTCAGGCCAAGCAAGTCTTGATCAGGTACAACGCCTCGGGAAGTGTTGAGTGAGCGGTGTGGTGTAATTGAGATAGAAATGTTTCCAAACGATTCTAGTTTTGAGAGGTTTTCATACTGGCTCTGACTTTTTACCTCGAGGAGGAGATCCCCACTGGCCATTCTTGTAGCCTGGTAACCTGGTTCAAGTGTAGTGGTGAGGCATTTGGAAACAACGAAAGGCGAAATAGTTCTGGCGTTCTTTTCAGCAGTTTCACAGTGGATTACGTGGTAGCGGGAAAAGGTTTCTTTCGGTTTGCTGAAATAATTGCAAAAGTCTTCGGTGCGCCCTCTCTTCGAGAGAGGACGATCGTGCAATGAAGGGAGAGAAGAAAAAGCCATAAACTAAATATGAGTTCGGCAGCCATGCCAGCCGCCCACCATGGAGCCCAACACGGGGACGTGACAAGTCCTAAATTTATACGAGGCATGTCAACGTCAGCTGTACACAGCCGCTATAACCAAACATATTGTGCCCAAGACAGAGCACATACACAAGGTTAATCCTTGCCGCCAGGAAAAATCGAAAGTAAATGGAAGAGAGAAGAAGACAGGATAGATTTAAAGACGAGAAAAGACTAAGATGTAGGAAGAGAGAGACAGGAAAAGACGACTGCCGAATTCCCCTGGGTGGGTCAGCCCAGGGGTGCCGTCTACCTGAATCCGGGGCCAAAGGGGTGTGTTGCCTCTGCCGGGAGGCCTTAAAGGTCCAATCACCCAGCATTGGCTCAACCCCCAGGATCCCCTTTTCCCCGGACACGGCAAAGCCATGCACGGCTAGGCGTAGGAGGAAGCCAAAATTTCCCCGTTAGCTCGGGTCCGTGGTGTCGCTACACACCAAACGCTTTCTTGCGCAGGCGCCCCTGCGGGGACCTAAGAACAGGTGTACACAGAAGGGTCATGGTATGGTTTGAGCCGAGAGATGTGTACGATTTCTTGTCCGCGACGGCGCTTGTCGAGAGATGCATCCAGCGGCTCGACCAGGTAGTTGACAGGGGATGTTTGGCGTACAACTCGACAAGGTCCATGGTACTTGGACGAAATCTTGTGGGAGAGTCCTGGAGGAGTAGAAGGAATCCATAACCACACCAGTAAGTTCAGAACAAAGCTCATGGGCGTGGTTGACGCGTCATGGCGATGTTTTTGGCGCGTCTGGTCATGTGACGTGAACGCACGAGCAAGCTTCCGACATTCTTCAGCGTATGCTGCTGCTCGAGAAACGGTAGTCATCTCTGAAGGATCCGGTCGATAAGGAAGAATAGTATCCATTGTTGATGATGGCTCGCGTCCATAAAGAAGGTAGAAAGGCGAAAATACAGTGGTGCTTTGCGTTGCAGTGTTGTAAGCATATGTCACAAAAGGCAGTATGCTATCCCAATTTGACTGGTAGAATGAAGCATACTTGGCCAGCATATCCCCAAGTGTACGATTAAAATGCTCTGTCATCCCATTAGTTTGCGGATGATAGGCTGTGGTAGTGCGGTGTATGATGCGACACTCGCTCAACAACGCTTTGATGGCATCGGAGAGAAAAACGCGGCCGTGGTCACTTAGTAACACTCGAGGTGCTCCATGCCTTAAAACCAGGTTTTGCAGTATAAAACATGCAACGTCTTTTGCGGTAGCAGAAGGTAACACAGCTGTTTCAGCGTACCGCGTTAGGTGGTCGATAGCGACAATGACCCAGCGGTTGCTACTCGAAGTATAGGGAAGCGGACCGTAAAGGTTGATTCCGACACGTTGGAAAGCTCGTGCTGGACATGGCAACGGCTGCAAGGGACCTGTGGCGTGCTGAGTGGGCATTTTGCGTCGCTGGCACGTAAAGCAAGACCTTACGTAACGGCGAACGAAACGTTACATACCACGCCAGTAGTACCGCAGCTGCAAGCGAGTGTATGTCTTTAACACACCAGCGTGGCCACATTGCGGATCATCGTAGAACGTGGCAAAGATGTCAAAGCGCAGATGTCGGAGAATGACGAGCAACCACTTACGGCCCATTGGGCTGTAGTTTCAGCGGTAAAGCAGGTTATTCCAAATAGCGAAGTGTCCTGCTTGACGGCGAAGCGTCCTGGAATTTGGAGTGGGCGTCCGCTTTGAGAGCAAGTCCAAAAGAGAAGAAATCCAAGCATCTGTGCGTTTCTCGGAAGGCATGCCCGAAATGCTGATGGCCAAGGCAGAACTGGTGGAGATAGGCGAGCCGACAGGCTCTGAAGCCAATGGCGAACGTGACAGGGCATCGGCGTCGGAATACTTCCGGCCAGAACGGTAGATAACATGGATATCGAACTCCTGTAACCGCAATGCCCAACGAGCGAGCCGACAATTAGGATCTTTTAGTGAAGATAACCAGCAAAGCGCATGGTGGTCTGTTACAAAATCAAACGGACGTCCATATAAATAAGGCCGAAATTTTCCGATTGCCCGAATAATAGCAAGTCACTCCTTTTCAGTTACATTGTAGTTATTTTCGGCTTTACTGAGGGTGCGGCTGGCATAGGCAACAGCGTACTCGTCGAAGCTATGCTTGCGTTGGGCCAGTATGGCCCCTAGCCCGACACCACTAGCGTCCGCATGAAGCTCCGTTGGAGCAGACGGATCAAAATGTCGGGGTATGGGAGGCATGGTGAGGAGCCGTCGGAGTTCCTGAAATGCATCATCACACGCCTGCGACCACGCTGACAAATCAGAACTTCCGTCAAGAAGATTGGTCAAGGGGGCGATAATGGAGGCAAAATTGCGGACGTAGCACCGGAAGTAAGAACATAGGCTGATGAAGCCTCGAAGCTCTTTGATGGTGGTTGGCTTTGGGAACGCCGCGACTGCATTAAGTTTCGTAGGGTCCGGGAGAATGCCGTCCTTAGAAACTACATGGCCGAGAATTACAAGCTTGCGAGCACCGAAGTGGCATTTCTTCAAGTTAAGTTGAAGTCCCGCCGTGGAAAGGTACGTAAGAACTTGCTCGAGGCGGCTGAGATGGGTCGCAAAGTCGCTTGAAAATACCACAATGTCGTTCAAATAACAGAGGCACGTTTTTCATTTCAGACATCGCAAGATGGTATCCATCATTCTTTCCAAAGTGGCAGGCGCATTGCAGAGGCCAAAGGGCATAACAGTGAATTCATATAGTTCATCCGGTGTTACAAAGGCTGTCTTCGGGCGGTCACCCTCTGCCATGGGCACCTGCCAGTAGCCGGAGCGTAAATCTAACGAAGAAAAGAACTCTGCACCTTGTAGGCAGTCCAAAGCATCATCGATGCGCGGCAGAGAGTATACGTCTTTGCGCGTTATCTTGTTGAGTCGGCGGTAGTCAACGCAGAACCGGATGGATTTGTCTTTTTTCTTGACGAGAACAACCGGTGAAGCCCAGGGACTGTTGGAGGGCTCGATGATGCCACGTTTAAACATGTCGTCCACTTGTTCGTTGATGACACGGCGTTCAGCAGATGACACATGGTACGGACACTGTCTTAGCGGGGCTTGTTGACCGGTGTCAATACGGTGAACGACTGCAGAGGTTCGGCCTAAGCCAGACTGGTCACGATCGAATGAAGAGCGGAAGCGGAGTAGAAGATTTATAATCTCTTCGCGCTAAGTTGGCGCCAGATCAGAGTCGATGGCATCCAAGAATACGTGGAGAACGTCATTAGGCGTGTTGATAGGAGTGACAGCACAAATTGGGAGCGAAACCGTAGAATCGGGTATAGTAGCTGGAAGAATGCACTCGTAAGGTTCGTAGCTTCCCAGGCATTCTCCACGTAGTAGGGATGACAGCTGTCCGAGGGATTGCACACATAAATGGCAGCGTGACCGTTGCGAAAAACGACGACGGCAAACGGAAGCATTGTATTTCGACGGCAAGCAGATGGGACCGATGGCTTGAACAACACAAGCGATTTAGAAGGGGAAGCACACGACACCGAGACAACAACAGCGGAGAAAGGCACAATGTCAACGTCAGAAGCAGCAAACACTCTACACGAAGTGCCATCGTCGGGGTCATAGCACGGCACAGATCATGCGAGTTCGGAACGAGCACAGTCGACAAAAGCAGAATTTGACGACAGAATGTACCATCCAAGGATAACGTCATGCGAAGAATGGAATAAAACTACAAATGTGACGACGTACATCGCACCTTGAATGACGACTCGTGCAGTGCACAAAGCTGAAGGCTGAATATGATGGGACGTAGCCATCTGCAAAGATAGGTCGGTAAGTTGCGTGGCCACTTTCTTCAAGTTTCGGCACAGTTTCTCGCTAATTACAGATACGGCAGCTCCAGTGTCAACAAGGCCGTGCACCTTAATGCCATCAATATAGAGTTCGATTTCGTTCGGGGGACAGCAGTTAGGTCTTGAAATTTTCGCTGCCAACGCAGTTCTTGCCTCCGGAACTGCGCCCGTCACTTTTCCCCTCGCGGTGGGCTGTTGCGACGTAACATTGGAGAAATAGATCTGCGACGAGGAGAAGGCGAACGGCTTGAGCCGGATGGGCGGCGACCAGTACGTACGTTTAGAGGTGGATCGGCAGGAACAGGATATCGCGGCTTAGTGGGCATGTAATGTGATGAGAAGGGAAGCTGCGACGGCGGCAGTGACGAGCTATGTGGCCTGGGATGCCACATGAAAAACATATTGGCCGATTATCCGGAGTGCGTCATTGGCTGACAGTAGGGGCACTTGTCGCTGAATAACGTACCGGAAACGGTTGTGCAGGCGGCGGCTTCATAAAAACGTTCGGAGTTATTTCGTATAAAGCCAGAGACGATGGAGCGCGCAACCGAGCAACAGCGGCTGCATATGTTAGTGGTGCGGTAACAGATGGAGCCTGAGCTGGCGGCAATGCTTCGGCGACTTGCGATTCAATGACCTGGCGAAGCGAAGGCGATAATGGTGCCATCCCCTCGGTAGTTCTGGTGATTATAGATAGCTGCCGGGCGACCTCCTCGCGTAAGAATTGCTTTATGAGTGACATTTAAGCAGAGTGGTCGGCAGTGTCTTGGCGATAGTCGAGGGATGAGAGGTCCGCGGTGTCTTGAGCAGCGCAACGTGTGGAAGCACGTTGCCTACGCAGCTCAACATAACTTTGGCAGAGCTCAATCACCTCGGCGACTGTCTGGGGACACTTCGCAGCAAGCATTTCGAACGCATAGTCGTTGATACCTTTCATGATGTTTTTTTTTTATCTTGCCTGCCTCATCCAGAGTCGGGTTGACGAGCTGGCAGAGAAAGAGCACATCTTCGATGTAGCTCGTGAAAGTCTCATCTGTTCTCTGTACTCTGCCATGCAAGCGCTGTTCAGCACGAAGGCGGTGGACAGCAGGACGTCCAAATACTTCCGAGAGGGTTTTCGCCAATTGCGACCACGTACTGAAATCACTTTGATGATTCCTGTACCATAGTTTCGCCACGTCGTTCAGGTAAAAAGTCACATTTGTGAGCTTATTGGCTGCGTTCCACTTAATATACGTGCTCACCAGTTCATACTCGGTAATCCAGTTGTCAACATCTTGGTCCTCTGTGCCACCAAACTTGGGGGGGGGGGGGTCGCGCTGCCGGAGAGCGCCAGCGCAGAAGACAGTTATGGGTGCGAGACCTGGAGTGGCGGCCTGAGACCATTCCGGATCAGTCATTGCAGAAGGTGGTTGGAGTGTTCGGCTGCGAAGTTCCAGGGTGAGGACCAGATGTACCCAGCACCTCCACCTTTTGAAATGGGGTCTTGAACCAGCAGGAGTTGACTCGGCGAACGAAAGCTTTATTTAGCGCAAGGGCTAACTGAACGCAAGCCTGCGATCACAGCAAGTCTTCTTCCTGTTCTATACTCGAGCTCCATGCCCACTGCCCTCGTTACAGTGCATTCATCTGCACCTGCAAACCCACAAACACATGGTTGAGCACTCATAGTAGTAGGGTCAGCCCCCTTTGCCTTCTGAAATGGCGTTCTCATACGCACAAAAGTATACACTTATCTTGACAGCAGTGTCATCGCCTATACAACTTGCTCCGTAAGTATGCCCCTGAATCACAGCTCTATCTAGCCTGCATTCAGACTCGCCTCTGTCGCCACAACGATCCACTGAGCGGGCGTTGTCTTTAAGGTAAGTCCTTCACCTAGTGTTTCAATCTTTCGATGACAGGTACTTGTTCAAACAATTCAGTACGTTGCTCTTGCAATGTTATATAAATGTATTAAGAAAACATAGGCAGCGCTGTGAAATCATATACGGTTTTGTTTACATATGCGTTTGCAACACCAGATGCAATAACCCACCATCTCGTTATTGCAGTGAGTAGGTTAAAGGCACCATTCACAGGCATTGTTGTGCCAGGAAAGAAGCAAAGAATGACGAACTCTGCGTTGTGAGCTTGCCTTCTTCTCCTTTCTTTGTTTCTTGCGCTGTCCGTGCATTTATTGTGGTATACACGAACGCTCCCAGCTTCCTGCATCTAAAGAAAGAAGAGAATGCGCAAAACATGAACGTAAGCGAAAGTATGGTGTATGTGGTATATACCTGTGCAATGGATGCGTTTCTTGTGATATTGTGAAAATCTCTGAACAATGTTTGCAGCTGGGCACAATAGGCGTTGAAAAAATGAGGCATTGAATCTGTGAGATGTGACTTCTCACTATCAAATATACCTTGCCCGTTATTTCAAGCTAAAATAGTTCAAATAAGGACATCCTACACAATGCACTAAGCTCAAGTATGTTTCGGGAAGTGTACGTTTCGGGTGCATGTAAATTAATATATTGTTGAATTTACAATACGCATTTTAGGTAAACATTCTTTTTCGCGACTAGCTAGCCGGCTTCGCATATGCTACGTTGCTACGTCCAACATAAAAATTGCCAGAGGTAATCTCTCACGAACATTTCTGAACCAGTAGCGTTGAAAATATTTGAGGCTCTGCCTTATATTTGGCTTCAGAGAAGCCTAAACTCCCTGGGTATATAAAGCAAGAAATATATAAACAATGATTCTCAAACGACAAAGTTTCACAAGTCTCTAATGCAATTATAGTAAAAGACCGCGGACGGATAGATAGTGGCGAAACTTTATTTTGTGAGTCCTGAGTTGCAAGACCACATAGAAGCGTTTGCTTTATGCAACTTCTTATTACAAGTTTACGCCGAGGCACAGTCTCACCATCATTAAAGGACTACACACTATATACTCATAGTAGAGTAAGGATGCCCCACATAAATATTTCAAGACACTGAGAAGAAATTTGTGCGAATTGGTTTGGTGCATCACCTTCGAGTCCTTGAAAAGACCAAGTCAACACCTGACGAGTTGGAAAAACATGAGCAGGATGACGTCAGAGGGCTGGTTCACCTCATCGGTGACAGCAATGTTGCATCAGTGACAGCAATTTTGCCTACTGTGTTAAGCAGTTCTCGCGAAAAGACATATTCAGGAGTGTATTCTGTATAAAAGATTGAGCAAGTTCAAATGCCAAATACACCATTTAATTGTACGATCCACACGGTTCGGAATGTGTAACTTTAGAAAAATTTCATTTCACTTAGTAACAGTAATTTCGACTTATTTGAGAAGATTATTGTTCGCCAACATATTGGCAAAAACACACATGCCCAACCTATTTCTCCCGCTGTGGCTGAACATCCAAAGTTTATAGCCGTATTTTTACGCAGTGTTTGTACATGACATAGGATCAGCCAACTTTAACCAACTTTGTTACTTAAGGAGGACCTGTGACATTTTCCCTTGTAATTTTCACATTGCTTTATAAAATAGCTGACTGAATAACGGATCAACTGCCGCAAAACAATTTTAGAATCGTTCACGTGAAATAACAGTCATGAGCCTCTGTAAATTAGGCGCTTTATCTCTAATTTCGTGCCCGCGAGCCGTGCATAGGGCGAGTGATAGCAATGGGAAGCAAACTAATAACTTTCGTGAGCACGTTTCACGCGTTGGTTGTTGTTTATTATATTACGGTTTTACAAATGCCGGGGACCAGTTATACATCAATTTTTCTACAGGCATTTTTATAATTCATCAGTCATAGGCAGAGAAAAAAAGTAAACGATTAAAAAAGAGAGGGTGCAATCATCGTTGAAGAAACAAAAAAATGCCAGCTTAAGGACGCATGCAGACTCCGCCGTGGTGGTATAGTGGCTAAGGTACTCAGCTGCTGACCCGCAGTTCGCTGGATCAAATCCCGGCTCCGGCGGCTGCATTTGCGATGGAGGTGGAAATGTAGGCCCATGCACTCAGATTTGGGTGCACGTTAAAGAACCCCAGGTGGTCGAAATTTCCGGAGCCCTCCACTACGGCATCTCTCATAATCATATGGTGGTTTTGGAACGTTAAACCCTACATATCAATAAATCAAGGATGCATGTACAAGGGAAGACGACAGACACACAATTCAAACTTGCAGCTTGATTCTGCCGTCTTCTCTTGAAGGGAAGGCGTCCCTAAGCAGTATTGTCACAATGCAGAAACAGCAGCAGTTGAATCCAGGGAACTCACTTTAATTGTATTAGAATACTGGCAAACTGATCGGAAAAGAAGCTCGTCTTCTTCACTCGCTGCGCGTGTTCTTCGTTGTTCTTTTCGTGCTGCATATTCAATTTGGCATTTGCCCCCCTCCAGAGAGCAGCGTCCCGATGCTCTTCTACAAAAGACGGTGTAGTATATGTATTGTGTAAATCAGTCCGAAAAGTAGGGCTTCATTCGCACAACGTGCACGATTTCTGGTTTTTGCTGGCGAGTTGTCGAGGGGTTGTCAGGAACGGCCACGGAATTAACGTCGCTCAGGCGTTGTAAAACTGTGTAGGGACCAAAATACTTCTTCAGCAATTTTTCAGACAGTCCCCGGCGGCGGATAGGACTCCATACCCAGACTTTGTCGCCGGCCCGATAGACGACATGTCGGTGTCGCAGATTATAACGTTGGGCGTCATAATTTCGCTGCTGGGTGATTCGGACGCGCGTAAGCTGCCTCGCTTCTTCGGCTCGTTGGATAAAAGATGCAGCGTCCAAATCGATGTCATTGCAGTCGTGCAGTAACATGGCGTCAAGCATCGTCGTCACTTCACGGCCATGAATGAGACTGAATGGCGTTCTTCGTGTAGTTTCTTGCTGCGCTGTATTATAGGCGAACGTGATGTACGGTAGAATGTCGTCCCAGTTCTTGTGATCCACGTCAACGTACATACTCAACATGTCGGTAATAGTCTTGTTGAGGCGTTTTGTTAAGCCGTTGGTTTGTGGATGATAGGAAGTGGTTTTCCGATGGGCGGTTCCACTGAGCTCAAACACTGTCTTCAGGAGCGCGGCCGTGAAAGCGGCACCTCGATCCGTTATTATGATTGTTGGAGCACCGTGCCTCAGGACGATATTTTCTACAAAGAATCGTGCGGTTTCAACGGCGGTGCCACTTGACAAAGCCTTTGTTTCGGCATAGCGCGTAAGATAATCAGTGGCGACTATTACCCACTTGTTGCCAGCATGGGAAGTCGGATATGGTCCAAGGAGATCCATTCCAATTTGGGCAAAAGGTACCATGGGCACTTGAATTGGTTGTAATAGCCTAGCTGGTTTTAACGGTGGCGATTTTCGTCATTGGCAATCGAGGCACGTGCGCACGTAATGCTTCACAATAGCTGGAAGTCTTGGCCAGTAGTATTTCTGTTGGATTCTGGCCAATGTGCGTGTGTATCCGAGATGACCAGACGTTGGCTCATCGTGGCAAGCACAAAGTATCTCCTCACGAAGTGACGTCGGAACGACAAGTAGGTGGGTGCTTCCTCTGGGAGAAAAGTTCTTCTTATAGAGAACACCACTACGTAAGCAGAATGACGGCAGGCTCCTTGCAAATCTTCTGGGGACGGTTGTTGTCCGGCCATTCAAAAATTCAATGAGAGGAAGCAACTCACTGTCTTCATTCTGCTTGCACGAAATCGTAGTGGTGTCAACGACTCCTACAAACGCCTTGCTGTCATCTTCTGTGTCATCATCGCGCTTTATCGGTAACCTTAATAAGCAATCGGCGTCGGCGTGCTGCCGTCCGCACTTATACTCGACCGTCATATCAAACTCTTGGAGGCGTAAGCTCCACCGTGCGAGCCGACCAGACCAGTCTTTCAAGTTGGTCAGCCAGCAGAGGGAATGATGGTCGCTGACTACGTGGAAGGAACGACCATAAAGGTACGGACGAAACTTCATAACCACCCATACGACAGCAAGACACTCTTTTTCCGTTGTGGAGTAGTTGGACTCGGCGCGGGAAAGCGTCCTACTAGCATATGCGATCACACGCTCGGCTGAGTCTTGCCACTGGACGAGTACAGCGCCTAAACCCACGTTGCTGGCATCTGTATGGACCATGGTAGGAGCATCCTCATCAAAGTGAGCAAGCACAGGCGGAGTCTGCAGGCGTTGTCGGAGATCGTCAAATGCCACCTGTTGATCGTCGCCCCATGTGAACGAAACGTCTTCTCTTGTGAGTCGTGTTAACGGCGAGGCTATGTGGGAGAAATTGGCAATAAACCTTCGGTAGTATGCGCATAGGCCAAGGAAACGCCTGACTGCTTTCTTGTCTTTTGGTACCGGAAATTTTCTGACGGCCGCAATCTTATCGGGATCAGGTCGAACACCTTCATGGCTCACCACATGGCCTAAAAATTGAAGCTCCTTGAAACCGAAATGACACTTCTCGGGTTTCAGTGTCTGGCTGGCAGACCTCATTGCCCTGAATACCGATAGCAGCCTGCTCAGGTGTTCCTCAAATGTTTTTGAAAAAACAATGACGTCGTCCAGATAGACCAGACATGTCTGCCACTTAAGGCCTGACAGAACAGTATCCATCAGTCTCTGAAATGTTGCGGGGGCTGAGCACAATCCGAATGGCAAGACTTTAAATTCATAAAGCCCGTCAGGCGTTACAAAAGCCGTTTTTGCTCTATCTCGCTCGTCGACCTCAATTTGCCAATACCCACTTTTGAGGTCCATTGACGAAAAGTAGCGTGCATACCTCAGCCTGTCGAGTGAATCATCGATGCGCGGTAATGGGTACACGTCTTTCTTTTTGTCACACGGTTCAGCTTGCGGTGGTCGACACCAAATCGCAAGCTTCCGTATTTCTTTTAACCAGCACTACCGGCGATGCCCAAGGACTTCTTGACGGCTGGATGACGTCATCATCGAGCACTTTCTTCACTTGTTCCTGGATTGCTTCACGCTCTTTCGGTGCTACGCGGTATGGGTTCTGTCGTATTGGCCTTGCTGTCTCCTCCGTTATTATCCGATGCTTCATCAGTGGCGTTTGACTGACCCTCGAGGTCGATTAAAAACAGTCTTTGAACTGCTGAAGAATATCTACTAGACGCTGTCTCTGCGCTGGTGACAAATCTGACCTTAGGTCAATAGGTGGTGGGGCTGACGTGGCTTGCGGCTCGTCTTGTTGTACTACACAGCACTCGCGGATTTCGGTGATCTCGTCGAAGTAGGCAACTGTAGTGCCTTGTGTAATGTGTCGTCGCTCGTTGGTAAAATTTGTTAACAGAACCTCTGCTTCACCGCACACAACGTTGACGATACTTCTGGCAATTGCAACACCGTGAGAGAGTAGGAGCGTCAATACTTGTTCAGCGATTCCTTCTCCAGTATTCTGCTCGCTGCACGTGACTGAAACAAGGCGGCACGATAACGGAGGTACGGTCACATCGTCAATGAGTCGTAGGGATTTTCGGTGTAGCGCTGCGCTTTGATCCGCTGAAAAGGTCAGTACACCATCCGGAATATTGATGATGGCACCATATTCACGCAAGAAATCCCTCCCCAAGATTGCCTGTTTGCAACACTCAGAAAGGATAACAAAAGTTGCGACGAAGGATGCATCCCCTATCTTCATTCTTGCGGTGCACTTTCCGGTAGGTGTGAGTAGCTGCCCTCCAGCTCCTCTAATCTGCGGTCCTGTCCATTCCATTCTAACCTTCCTGAGGGTGTCTGCCAGACTCTCACTCATTATTGAGAAGTCCGCGCCAGTGTCGACCAATGCCATGACGTCATGTCCGTCAATCGTAATTGCAACTTCGGCAGTAACAACCCCATCTTTCGTCGATTCATTGAAAATGTGCCTCTCTTCGCTCGGCAGTAATGGGGGATTTTCAGCACTTCGACGATTCGCAACCTTCCCCCCTGAGGTCTCTGCTTTTAGTTTCCCCGGCGTGGACTAGGAGATCTCCCTCTTGGCATGTCAGTGGTGCTCCGTCTAGAGGATGGAGAATAACGCCCAGGAGAGGGTGAGCGTGACCGAAACCCTGGAGGAACATCCCGCGGGGTCATGACACTCGTGTCGACGTCAGATGTTCCGTTGAAATGGCGCCGAGGAACCGTAGAAGGAAACCCTTGGTACCCTGCGGCGCGATACGGGCAATACCGAACGATGTGGCCTGCTTCCCCACAGTGAAAGCACAGGGGCCTATGATCAGGGGTACGCCAGATGTCAGTTTTGCGAAGTGGTGGCCGCCTCGGCATCGAAGTTTCTCTGTAGTACCAAGGCGCTGTCGGCGGATGTTGCGGGTGGTACTGGTGTGGTGTCGGCACGTTCGCTGGCTGTCGGCGGACTACGTCTGCATAGCTTGCCCTGGGAGTGCTCGTGTTCGGCTCAGGAAGCGAGAGCGCTTGCCTGATCTCCTGGCGTACAACTTCCGTTACTGAGGTGATCGCGCAGTCATTCGGTTTGGTGACGAGTTTCTTGACTTCTTCTTGTACGATTTCTCGTATTAGTTGGCGCAAAGAACCTTCGTCGGGTGTTGTTGCTGTGGTAGAGGCTGCCACGCTGATCGGTGCACTGTGGATTGGGCGGTCATACTGGCGATAACGTAGATGCAGTGCGCGTTCGATAGATGTCGCCTCCTTGGAAAATTCATCCACACTTGTAGGCGGGTTTCGTACGAGGCCAGCGAACAGCTGCTCCTTAACGCCCCGCGTGAGGTGGCCAACCTTTTTGGCTTCGGGCATATTAGGATCTGCTCGACGAAATAGCCGCGCCATGTCCTCAACAAACATCGTAACGGATTCATTTGGTTTCTGAATCCGTGACTCGAGGAGACGCTGTGCGATTTCTCGTCTTTCAGTGCTCGCGAACGTGTCGAGAAACTTCTGCCGGAACTCGTCGCAAGACGACCACACGCGATTCGTGAAGCACGTTCGGGCTCCGTCTTGAAGCGGAAAATAAACGTAGCCCAATTTCTGTGTGGTGTTCCAACCGTAAACATTCGCTGTGTGCTCGAATTCCTCGAGCCAGTCATGTGCATCCTCATATGCGTTTCCGTGGAAGTCAACCGGAGGTCGAGGATTCAAAACAGTTACCTGTGTCGTGCTTGGGCTGGACATGTTGGGGCCAGTGCTTCCAGGCGCCGTCATGCTTTCTGGCACAGTCACGCTTTCCGGCAATGGACCAAACTCCGGGCTGAGGCCTAACAGGCGCCGGCTGCTGCGGTGAACGGGGGTGTCGATGCGCGGAAGTCTTTCGTTACCAGATGCGGGGCTGTTGTCAGGCGTCCCGAACATGTACCCAGCGCCTCCACCAGTGTCACAATGCAGAAACAGCAGCAGTTGAATCCAGGGAACTCACTTTAATTGTATTAGAATACTGGCAAACTGATCGGAAGAGAAGCTCGTCTTCTTCACTCGCTGCGCGTGTTCTTCGTTGTTCTTTTCGTGCTGCATATTCAATGTGGCAGTATTTCTTTTTCTTTTTTTTTCTGATGATAAAAACACGCCCAGCAGCAGATTATGCACCAATAATTGTGTATCTGTAGACAACGATCAGACATTACAATGGTTACCCGAGGAGAATTACATAAAACAGCAACAGAAAGGTAATAAAGTAAAGATAGCTTGGTATTTATTCTAATACATCATGACTTACGGCTATATAATCTCTTTTCTTTTGGAACGCGCCACGTAGTATCAGTGTGACTGAGAACGTGAGTGTGGGCATGGGGCGGTATTTCGTGGCAGCCACAGTATGTACTGAGCTACTGAGAATTATCCGAAGGCTGTCAACTTTGGTTTATCTGCATGTCATTAGGGTTTATACCATCATTATTTGAGGGAAGAAAGAATATTTTCTAGGTAACGTTAGGATTTATTTAGAAATTGTAAGCTGGTTGCTGACTGTATGTTTGGCTCTTGAGTTTTGAGGAGCCTTATTCACCGAACGGCAGCACTCTCTGATCTTGCTGAAAAAAGTTTTCTAAGGTTTCAAGAAAACCATTGACCACTGATCAGCCAATTTCAAAATATGTGCATTTTAAGATTGGTTAAACTTTTCTTGCGAACAACTACAAAACGAAAGTGTACCTAGATATGGAAGCTACCACCGATAGATATTTAACAATTCAAGCAAATAAGCGCATCGAGATCACACTGCCATCGGGTGTAGCAATGCCAAACGCGGTAGGTATAGGATTCGTGAACGCCTTATGAATTCCGGGAACCGATTGCTTATCCCTTCCAGGCCTAGGGGTATTCACGAATGTTGACTGTGACGTCAGCAGGGTGTGTTCGGAAAAGGAGAGACCAGGGAGAGGGGGGGACCGGCTATTTTTGTTTTGCATGAAATTTTTATATGAACTCAGAAAATGTCTCATTGGAAATGAATCAACTTTTTTCATGCGAATTCACAACAAATTTTTGGTGAAAAATTTTTGCTTCTCTCCAGGTGGAAAAAAACATTTTTGCAACTTTCTTTGACAACATTGGAGGATTATTACTCAAGAATTAACGCAATGTGAACAACCATGCTGTTTTTTTGTAAACGTACGCCATTATTATTCTCGTCCTATACAAATAATATTGTTTGCAAGGCAGAGTATATTTTTAAAGTTGCCACATTTTAATTTTTTGCAACTGCCTCTGGCTGACTCCTAATTTGAAGCCTATTTACACTACTTCCGCTCAGGCAATGAAACTGAAAATATTTCCCAGAAATCTACAAAAATGTGCTTGCTTATGAAACAAACAAGCATGCAATTATCATGCTAATGAACTTTTTTATAAATTCTGAAATTTGAGATAATTGCTTCAGATAGAGAAAAGTGCAACAATTTAGGGTCATTCTTTAAAAAAATAATTTCATTTTTTTATAGAAATGATGAAAGACGCCCATTCGGGACACCTAATTATTCTGATGCAAAAATGTGTTTCGTTATTTGATTTTAATTAAGAAAATCAAGCCTACTTTAACGCTCATGCACGGTCTTACCAGTGACGCGTGGTCATCTAATGACAAAATAAATTTATAAACATATTTACTCCTTATGTCACTTTTTTTAGTGTAACATAGACTAGTGACGCGTATTGGTGTTCTTTTGGCCGTTTGAAATCACAGGAATAATATGTTGAATTTTCAAAATGTTTGTGTCTGTATCCCTACTACACTACGTTGAGACGGCAGGCACGCGACAATACTTACAAACAAAAGCTGGTAGTGCATAGTGCAAAGCTTTCTACCCATTGACCAGTTTAAATCACAATGTATCGCGTCTATTGCAAATGTGGTTTATTTACTATTTGCTTGAGAATATGGAGAAAATTTACCGTTGTTCTCGTGCTCCTAGAAGAAATGTTTTTTAGTGGGTGATAGAAAAAAGAGGGTACAAAAAGTCGGGTTGGTGAATTTTCTTTTAACAACAACTAACATTTACTTACTGTATCATTACTCGGGGGTCATCTTCACATGAAAATCTTCCTATACATTAATTATAATGAAAGCCTTCGTGTTGCCGTGTTCACCGACCCACTTAACACAATTTTCTTCCAAGAAGCAACAAATGTTCGGACACCTTGAAGATTCTGATTTGGAAAAGGTCACTTGAACAATACCATTTTATGGCATTATCAAGAATACATTCAGAAGCTAGCAGCTACTGACTAAATCATTATTCACTGAAATTGGTTAAAAGAGTGGGTATGAGAAATTAGGAATAAACTAGAACCGAAAATTTGTTCATGTTACAGATTTAATGGTTTATTTGCGTCATGTAGAACGAGCAGTAACAGTCTGGATAGCAACTCTGGAACAGTGCAGATTCGCAGCTTTTACTACTCTGCGTCGGCGCTCATGCTACGTGCAGGGAATTTACTTGGTCAGATTTTATGTGTTTCCACATTTGGGTTGCCTGAATTCCTTGAACACGTCTTGCAAGTTTCCATTCTTCCTTCTTCAGTTCTCTGTAGGTCTCTACATCACTCTTATTTATATGCAGTTACAGAACATTTCTAACTTTACCAGTTGCAACACTAGCAAAAGAAGTTGCGCACTGAATAACCTCAGTGGCGGGAAATGGTTAGTTATGAAGTGTGGCGTGTGGTTTCACAACCCCACCTACATCGTCACACGTATTTTTGCTGTGCCCTGTACCTGAAAGAAGCCACTTTGCTGTTTGAGAGTCGATGCATTGCAACTCATGCAGTTAGAATTGATTTTTGAAATGGGCAGCTGCTCTAACACTCACAAGAATTAGTTTCGTGTACATTGGAGCATACACTTCAATATAGTCTTTTAGTGTTCTCACAGCCAAGAAAGCATGTGGAGAATCATGGGAAACTTTATCGCCAATTATTGCATAGTTTCAGGTTGACATTCTTGTCGATAGTACAGAAGTAAAGGTGCTAACTTGTGCACGTTGGCAATGATAGTGTTTGATCTTGTCTGCAAGTGCGATAAACCAATTTTCGGCAATGTCAACATGGAAAGCAATGTAACCGTTTTAAAGACATTGCTTTTTCAACGTATGAAATATGGTTGCGTGCGCCTTAAGTAGTCATGAGGGATTCATTTGATGGTCACATTTTGAAACTCCTTTAGCAATTCTGGGGGCAGCATAGTCTTCTTAAATAGTTCTCCTGATTCCAAATTAGCTACTACAATTTTTTCATCAGTTGCTATACCGAGAATTTCCAGGCTAAGACCATTGTTCCGAGAACACTGTTAGCACTCACCTAAGAAGCGTTTGGTGCTAGTTTGCGGGCACAAGCAGAGCGCTTGCATATCTTCGGTAGACTTCAGTGTACCGTATACGCATTTTATATTTCCATAACGCACAGCTTTAAACTTGCCCAATATGCACATACACGCATCTTCCGATGCAGTGAGCATTTGACTCATTCTTGACCGAAAAATATGAATTTAGTCAGTCCCACTACTGACAGTGGATTTGCAAGTTTTTAAACTTAGTATGTTACTCGTAATCGCATCAAAAAACTGTCCGCAATGAACTCGGTTTTCGCATCCATGCACTCACGCACCACATCGTTTTGTTTGGACTCTGTCTCGAACAGTTCAGCTCATTTTGCGCAACATTCAAGAATATTGTTTTTGTCTGCGTCACTTAGTTTTTCTGTGCAGCATGGCTCCAAAATGCTCCAAGCACCTTGCCCTACAGTTCTCTTCCGGGCCTTTAAAATAGTGTGCTTCTATGCCACTGGAATGAAGTGTTGCTGGTATCTGATCGCTTAGCTTAAATGTATCAAGGACTGCAGAGAGCAGCGCTTTAGGAAAGATACACACTTAATATACGCTGTGTGTAGGTTTTCTTTCCAGCTGGCACAGGTGGAACCACACATTTTCAATAGAATATCTTTAAAAACCATACGCTGCGCGAATACCGGGACGAATGTTTCTTACTGCACCTCGAATAATTTCATCCGCCTAGCACTTTCCGTAAGAGAGTATCTTGACTTTTTTTACACTTTGAGGTGGCTTGAATGGCAACACTGCCGACGGGGCAGCAACAGCCGCATTATTGCTTTTCTTAAATTCCTCTGTAGTCTTGACGCCCTCACTGCACCCACTAGATTCTCCTTCCATACGCTCAGTGGCTTCCTTAAAAGGACTCTAAAGTCAAGTATTAATCGGAGTTGATTGTTGAAATGGCGGTCCAGAAACCTCGTATTGTTACTTTTGTGCCATGTACTGGCTTATTTTTAAAATAAAGTCACGTTTTAGTGTTTCAAAAGGTTAGCGGACCTCAAATTACCCGCCCCAAGAAGCAGACCTATCGTACCGACTCACGTCAGTGTTGTCTTGCGCAACGTTGCCCGGCTTTACTGCGCTAGTAGCAGCAGACTGAAAGCAGTGGGAGCCACGGCACTGCGGCAAAAACGACTATTGTTCGATTTCCCGAAATTGGCTTCGAGATTGCAGACACTTTTGTTTCAACTGCACCCCACTAGAACCACGCGAAAATTGAATTTTCAATCCACTTGCGCCATTTTTCATAGTAATGTCCGGCAGTTCTTTCTTCCATGAATCAAACAGAAGCGAACAAGCAGCATTTTATTGCGTTCCTTGATGCACGGAACGTTCTTTATTTAGGGCAGTTAGCTAGATTACTAGTGATTAATTGTAGGCGGTCCGTTTAATGTCATCGGGATCATTTCGAAAATGTCGTACTGCGGCGCTTGTGTTCTTGTCTATTTGTCTTCATTTCTCACTAATTAGTGCATTGTTGTTGATAATATTGTCGTTTTAGATGTTGTCATATATTTAGCTCTCACTCTAACGTCAATTTTCATTTGACTTTAGTGTCCCTTTAAAATTCCTTAAGTACCTCTGGCACACAAAGTGAGATATATTTGCTATGAGAGCTCTGTCCGCTTCTGCAACTTTATAAATTGTCACTTCGCAAATCTTTGACACTGCAAAAATTTCTTTGAAACTTGATCATTTGCTTGCGCCTCCTTAAGTAGTAAGTGCAAAAACTTACTTCAGAAAACTTCGCCAAGACAACTGTGCCACGGTGGAGTTTCTTGGTGATACAGTAGACTATAGTCAGTGTAAGACTGAACCATTTTGTGGTGAAAATGCTTGGTGGGAGGAGGCGCTTAATATAACAACGATAGTCCTCTAGCCGAGTCCCACAGATGTCATGACACTGCAATACCCTTGAATTGAGCTGCTTCCTGGGAGTTTTTTACACATTCCCTAAACGATGTCTTGTCTATCTAGAATTGTGGTAATAACAATAATAACAGACGACGAGCTGACAGTAACAAAAATATGATGAAAAATCTACTGTTGACACACGTAAAGCACAATACGACTTCTTTCTTCGCGTTCACTGTTCAGAGTGTGATACGGTTCACACCCGAAATACTCTTTTTTGGAGGTAGGGGGTACGCTGTGTCCTGCCTGGGTCCGAGCATTGCAACCGCACCACGGCGCGTCTCTTATTTCACGACGACGACGTGTTTTCTGTCAATGACTCTCACAGTGCCCAGCTTATGTATTTTTTTAGAGCCTTGCTTTCGGAATTTTATTACCATCTGGGATTCCTTTGCGCACTCTCGCGTGCCTGCTGCCTCAGCGTAGATACACACATAGGTTCCCTGAAAATTTTGGCGCAGCTTTTCTATGACTTAACACAGGCAAACAGAACAAAATACGCGCCACTCGTTCATATTGCAATGAAAAAAAAAGTGAGATGTTTTTCCAAATTTATGTTATCATTAAAAAACCAGCATTGCTGTTAACACTGTACATGGGCCTTAAAATAGGCTCCATTTTCTTACTTAATCTAAAATAAAGCGCCATAATTTTGAAGCACAAATATTATCAGTCTCGAGAGAGTAATCTCGGTCATTCTTTATAAAAATATATGGAACATGTTTTTTTAACTTCCCTAAACTTTTGTAACTTTTGCAACATCGCAATTAAGTAGAATTTGTAAATTACTACTAAAATGCGCATGCAATATAGGTGCATGCTTGTTTGTTTGATGACCAAAAAGCTTTTGTAGATGTGTGAGAAGTATTTTCAATTTCATTGCCTCAGCGTAAGTAGTAAATATAAGCCCGGATGATGGTGATAATGGTCGAAACTTTATTTCTCCCAAAAAGGGCACGAGCCGAGAGGTGTGTTGCGCTGCTTAGGAGAGGTCAGCGGGATCCCTTAAGACACCACAGCCTCTAATGCGCCCGGAAAGAGTTATCAGCCACAGGTAACTTCTAACAATTTAAAGTTACGCATCTTTTCCAAACGTATACACTGCGTGCCAAATTAATGTTTGTATGGAACGAAAATATCGACGGCTTAGTTCTACAAAAAATAATATGGATGCTCACGATGCATCAGTTTTCGAGTGATAATTCTCCAATGTTGCGAAATTTGGAAGTTGCAGATGTGCCCTTTTCCACTTGTAGTGAAACACAAAGTTTTCGCCAGAAATCAGTGGTAACTTTCGCATAACCAAGGTTTATGCCACATTTAAAGAGACATTTTTCGAGGTCATATAAAAATTTCGTGGAAAACGAAAAATAGTGAGGGCCTCCTTAGTATGCCCTTCTTTTGCCGAGTCATCCGCGTTATAAAACAGGGGACCCTTAACGTTCGCCTTTCATCGTTGAGCGCCACAGCTACACACACACACACACACACACACACACACACACACACACACACACACACACACACACACACACACACACACACACACACACACACACACACACACACACACACACACACACACACACACACACACACACACACACACACACACACACACACGCACGCACGCACGCACGCACGCACACACACACACACACACACTCACACACACACAAGCTATCACCTTCCCAATCGCTCGCATGCCCTTGCTTGAAGTTGGAGACCTATGCGGCGCCACAAGAAAGGCCAAAGTGCACATGCCCTGCGGGTCCCATTTTGATAGCATCAAAGCAACTTTTTAATTCGCCGCCAACGCTTACCAAACAAAAGTGCCAGCGCCGACAACAAAGTTTCAGCAAAACGAGCTTTTCGCCGGTGTCACTATAAAAGATCCTGCCTTCCTGCTTGCGTGTACGCGTCCTCGTCACTTTTCCTTTTGGCAAGAACACTCCTTCAGAAGAGACAAGCCAACAGATCTTAGTGAAGAAAACAGCAAGACGAACGGATGCCGCTACTGAACAATTAATTGCAACATCACTTATTGAGACATTTGCTGGAAATATTATCACAGTGGATTGTTTTTGAAGACTCATGCACAAGTGCTTCACCGCAAATCAATTTCGCCCTCTGGATGCATAATCAGGTCTTTTAAGCATCGAGATCTGCAAAAGTTTAAAATAATTTTAACTGCACCGAAGAAGCTCACCTTAACTGAACTCCTTCTACACCTGAGCTTTGCGAAGTTTGTTTGGGCACCTAAATAGAGTGTAGCGGTTATTCTGCCTTCGTTGAGCTTCACTCTGCTCCTGGCTTCCTGCACACATGAAGCATTAAATCGTCAGTCAGACCTTGAACCTCATCTTCTGTACCGTCTGTTCTGGACACACAAAAATACGGAGTATTGAAGAGGAACGTGCATTGCAGGCGTTACAAATGCGTTTTCCTTGTCTACCTCTAAATTTCATATTTTCTCGGCTATTTAGCATATCCTGAGAGCCTAACGTATTCTCATTCGTAGAAGGGAGATTATCTTGATAGCAAATGCAGGCAGCGTTTTCTTGCTTCTTATACACGCATAGAGTGAGAAAAAGTATGGTTATTTTAGCGTTTGTACAAAGTAGGTTGTCATAAAACACACGCCTTTGTAAGATATTATTGAAAAATTGCAAGAGAAAAAGACATTTACAATTACATATTTAGTAGGCGTCTTGCACTTTAACTACCCCCTGGGCGCGCTGGGTAAATGCTTTCGATTAATTCTGGTACAACATGGCAGGGCAGATAGTTATGATGCCTGAACTTTGCACCAATGGTCGGTCAGCATGCAGAATGCTTCGGGGGCACCATGTTTCCAGAAAATCACCTATAGTTTCCGGAGCACCATAGAGGTTAATGAAAAGCGTGTTAAATGTGCATGAATTTGTTTCAAGGTAATGAATCAAGGAGCTTGCAAAAGGCTCAACCAGGACCTCACTGTCAGAAAAATCTTGCAATGTGAGAATTTATATACTGCAAGTATAATCGCAGCAAACATCCGGAGCAGACAAGCTGTAAGACAGGAAGTTATCAGCACGTGACCAACGCGACGTAACTAATACCTCACTTGATTTCTGGCCACATTGACATTGTCACGGGGTGACAATGTCACGGGGTCTTCTGCTTTATTGCCACGGGGTCTTCTGCTACGAATGCTTTATTGAAGGGGCAAAATGTACATGCCATGAAGCGAAATATTTTTTTCTTTTCAACGACAACGTGTCATAGGCTGGATGCTTTTTTGTATTTTTTTGGTGAGTTTGTTTTTGAAAGCACTGAAACTGGCTTCGCAAAGTAACAAGACGTTATACAATATACTATGAAAAATACGTTCACATTTGGTTAATTAATTGTTAAAGTGCGCCAAATAGCAATTTTTCTATTCTAAATAAATTCGTTGCACAAAGCACCTACAAATGAGGACGACGGCGTTGTTTTTTACGACATGTAAGGCGTACGATTTTTTGCCTCTTCCTTTCAAAAAAGTATTCCACGTACAGAAACAAGAGAACTGAAACACTGGGAAATGCTCAGAGAGCTACTGCAATGCATCATTATATATGCACACACCCCTTCACAATGTGTCAAAGTACATAGCTGATCGACTAGTCGATCTATGGTTCACTTCACGTAACAAGGTATTGCGTTTCTTTCAAAGATTTACGGTATACGGCCTGTTAGCGCAATTGGTGTTGAGATTTCACGCCTTAACTTCAAATGCAGGCATATACTTATATAGGCTCATGGCACACGCAACTTGTTTGTGGGCTCGAAAGATCGCGCTTAGTTCGGGATGCAGCCTACGGCTGTTTATCTTTTTGTGTGTTCTCCTTTGAAGATATATTTCTTATAGGAACTGTCAGGGCAGCCAACCTCTGGCAGATTGAGTGCATTTATGAAAGATGTGACAATGTATCTTTTTTGTAATCTACTTTTTGTAAATGGTCCCCTTTTGTAAGGTCAATTGGCGCTGTGGATAATGAAATAAAAAGTGGCCCTTTTCGGAAACCTCATTTCTTTCTGCTTTTTTCGCATACTACACATGCTGCAATTTCAGTTCTGAACTTTGAGCGAAATAGTATAAACAAAGAAACATGCAGACAAGGAGCCGAGAGGGGACGCTAATAACGTCACTGCCTACTTTTCTTTCCCTATCTGTATGTTTTTTTTTCGTTGTTTCTTTCTTACAGCTAAAGCTTCATACGGCTGCAGCAAACAAAAATACGCCAGCAGGGGTGTCTTAATCGGTCTCCACTGGCTGCTCTGTCAGTTAGGTCGATCTTAGCGTAGTTCCCAAACATTCGCGCCATTGGCTGCGTTGTGAGTGACGTCGTCGCAGCCGTGGGGCCGAGTCCGCGTGCAAGTTTCTTCTGAAACCTCCCCGCCGAGTTGACTCACGACGACAGGCGCTTGCAACAACTCGGCGTGTGGCATCAATGTGATGCCTGTGGGAACGCGTTCGCCGGGGTGACCACCACTTTCGGTGGTTGTTCTGGCACCTTGGCTTTGGCTCCAACGTCTGTGACCGCCTGTGGTTCAAGGAAACAATATGATTTACGCATTGCGAAACGCATTTACTGATCATTACACTACACCATATTAGAGACTTTTAGTTTAGCGCGCGCAACGGCCTAGCGTACGCATCGCCCGAAAAGGAGCACGGCTGCGCATGCGCTGTACGTAAGAGAGATGCGCGTGCTTGCGCACACGAGAGATGCACACACTAGATCTGGGCTATTACGTGTCGCACGCTACATCCGTTAGGTACCTTAGCAGTGACTCTCGCAAGAGCTCCCCCTGGTGGGAGCATGAAAACCAAGATGGCCGCTACCAACAGCAGCATAAACAGTAGTGCGGTCATGGCTGCAAGTAAATCCCGCATGCATTTTATAATTGCTGTCGATTTGGAGCTCTTTACTTACGTGAGGAGCTTAAGTCTAGTCGCGGACCCCGTGCGATGGACAGGTATCGCTGTGAAAATACAAGAGCTGATGGGGATGTCTTTCAACGCCCGGAATATCCGCAGTTCAAGCCTCATGTCTTGACTCGTGTCACCCATGGTTCGCTATAATAGTTTATTGGCTAGTCACTAGGTGGCGCCAGGTAGCACTTCAAGACGAAGGTGTTGACGCTTAGGCACTGTCCATGTGTCCGTTGTCGCGTACGCTAAAATAATACTGTAGCAAGCAGTCTCAGCTGCTGCGTACGTAGTGCACTAGCCGTTGTGCACGTTCCACCTTGCACGCGCTAACCTAAAATTAACTATTACCGCGATCATGCGAAGCACAGTGTGCAGCTTGTGAATTAAGTACTGTGGTAAACCCAAGCGAAGCGTGTGTCTAACCTCATTCAGAAGCCCGAACATACATATAACCAACCATTGTGAAAGGTTTCAGAACCACATCGGGTTGAACTCAGTGCTAAACGCCGGGGCCGCACGCTTCAGCTTTGACTGGTTAACTATTTGTACGGAGTGCTGGGGCGGCGATTTTTTGTGGGAGATAGAGAGAGCTAATTTATTTACAGAAAGGTAGAGAAGTCGGCTTGAGCTACAGTTTGCCATGACCTGCGGCTCTAAACTAGGGAAGGGTGACTGGGGAGTGAAAGAGTGATGAATGGCGATGGTAAAGTAGCAGTGATAAGAACATGGTCTCGTTAGGCTGGGTACCTCTACAGAAGTACGTCCAGTCCAGTAGCTTCTAAGATTGTGATCACGGCTCCTATCCCCTCATTTCTGATTTTTCACTATTCCGCTGAAGCGAATAAAACTCATAAGAGTTCAACATAGCAACTAGCCGTTCAGTTATGTTCATATTTGAGCTGAATAAAATCAAATTTACAGTGCGTAAGCAGTACTGGCTTTTTTTTCGAAAATCTCTGACATCGGGGAGTGTTGCCACACACAATAGTAGCATATATTAGCTGGTAGTTTACCAAAGGCTAACGTCAAGGCAGTGTGTGTCAAGTAGCTGGGTCGAGGACCTGATCATTATAGCGAGCAAATTTTTTGACAGAATTTGGACTCACTACCCGGTAAACGGCACCGACTTTGTCTACTACGCAGTGGACATTTCTGAAGCAGTACTTTTTTCGGAAACAATTTTTAGAAAACTGTTGGGATCTTTTGTGTATGTATGTATGCACAGTGGTTTCCTATAGTGAGGCATGTTCCTGGTTATAGAGGCACAAGAAAGGCAGAACGTTCCCATATTTGTGCACTCTGGAAGAACTAAGGCCTCATGAAAAACAAAACAACGAAAAGTCGGACGGCAGGGGACTAGTCCGCGCGCAATCTGATGGTAAAAATGTCGTGCCACTCGAGGCACTTCTGGGACTTATGCTTTTTTGATATGCTGCCAGGTGTCGGTCGCATACCTTCGCATACCTTTTGGACACAATTCAGAACATGATGAATAGTTCGTCCAAAACTATATGAGTTTTACGTTACCATTCTGCGTTCAAGTACACTAATCACAATATCTGACCTATGCTATAAACGTATATGAACCAATTACAAAGCACACATACATGTGCTTGCCTCTGAATCGATGCCATTGCCTACTACTTGCTGCGAAAGTACGTGCCCGAGTCGGAGCTATACCCAACCTGGATTCGGAGTCGCACCTGCATAGACCTAATCCTCGCATCTATTGTCACTACAATCGACAGCACAGTAGCTGACTCAGAGGTATATGTAAAATTTAATGCTGCATTTTCTGCGTATCGATCGAAGTGTCCTGACTCATCACACATATTTTTCTTGTTTCGACGTGTAAGAGAAAGAGAGAAAGAGAGAGAGAGATAAATAGAAAGGAAAGGCAGTGAGGTTAACCAAGCTTGGCTCGGTTGGCTACCCTACACTTGGTGAGGGGGAAAAGGAGAATAATAGAACGGAAAGAGATGGAAAGCTAATTGAAGACCTTATGAGCAAGTTGGCTCTACCAATTATGGTTGCCGTGTGACGCATTCAGGAAATTCGGTGATTGCACTGCTACAGTACCTATAAATATTGGCAATCTTGTATTGTTCCTGAATAAAAGGAAGAAAAACGCAATGCTCCCGCATATAGAATTAAGTGGCGGCTTCAATAACATATATATTTATTGCGAGCTAGCCACATTTAGGCTAAATAGGTAAAAACAACTGCCACGAGGAAATATTTTGAGATTAGAGGCTTCTGCAAATCAAGCAATATATATGTCCCGAAATTGGTGAATATGCTTGGGGTATTAATGTGACAACCACGTAAGTATACATGGCAGAGACAATATTGAAAGTTACCGGTCGGATAACTTCTTTCTTGATGGTTGAGGCATTTCCTTATAATCACTGCTTCGTTAAATAACAGTCACTGACTACCTGTAAATTAAGGCCACGTATCTTAGTTTTCAAACAGGGTAAAACGTACACAGTTATCAATTGTTACACCTCAATTTTGCCTTCTTTGAACGAATTACGTGGCTACGATAAATATTTCTGCTTGCTGGCATTCGGATCTGAGAAAAACATTCCACGTATATAGAAACATGATTGCAAAAATGCGCTTATGACATACGGGCTCCAACGTTTCTAGATATTTTTTTCTACTATCTGAATCTCATTACGCGTTGGGTGCACAGCATATCTCACACTTGTGTGAAGAAGTTGTCCCCACAATTAGTTCCACCTTCGCGTCATCACGGGCGCTTATAAGCGCACGGGCGGGGAGCTCACGTTTAAAGGGGAAGCTTATGGTATCCCAAACGCACTTTAAATTTTCGAACGAAACTTCAGCGCACCGCGTCTTGCAACGTCAATGATAGTGTCAATAATACTAAAAAGAACTTGGAAACAACAATTCTTCGATTTTGTTCTGGCCGTAACTGCCGTATGCATTGCTCTCCTGCGGGAACGCTTGGGGGCTGCATTTTTTTTCTTCGTGTTCATGTTTTCCTCTCGCTGCGACGACCATATGTTTCGTATAATGGCACTGGTTTTGCGCTCAAGGCCGCTTTGGAGGCCGCTGACGACGGGAGCTGCCAGCGTTTTACGTTTCACAGTTCAAAACACATAACAACATTACTGATAACATCGAAGTGGCAAACCAAGAAATATACTTGCCGAAGTTGCCATACAAATGTTCACTTGATAAAATCCGCTGGGTACCTGGCTTGTCCTAATTTTTTCCCTATTAATTCATGAAGCGCTTGCCTCATTACAGTGTCATCCAGTAGAAAAAGTTCCTCATACATTCCATATGCAAGTTATTTGTGGTTGCCCATAAGTAATATGTCTCGAGTAATAAAATTATCGCTACAGCTTCCGTCATAAGGAGGCCCCATATTTCTTTCTGCTTCTCCACCACCTCTCTTGAACTTATTCACCATTTTCAGAATTCTTTTTTCATTTGTCTGTACACTCTAACATAAATGCTGGCTGGGCTTATATAATATATGATTGGAACCAAGAGATCCGCCTTAATTATTACACTCATACAATTACTAGAAAATATCAAATAAATTGCTAGTAACGTTTTAAAAATTTGGATTTGGATCACGTTAATTATTGAGAAGTGTGTGATTGGCAAGTAATTTCTTGTCGCCAGGTTGTAAGCGGCCAGTGCTACGATATGTCGCCAATATTGAAATTCGGTTAAGCAATACTGAACTTGTGTGCATTTTTTTTTGTGCAGCGTCCCATGATTTTAAACAGGGTTAAGCCGACAACCGAGCAGCAAGACATTCGAATAAAATCACATCAAAGGCCTAGAGCACCTAATCGGTGACGAAAAATTTGCAGTTTGCGACATCTTCACTCTCGCTGATATTGCATTGAGCTCACGCGCCGTTGTGGTTGTTGAGGTAATGTCTCACTGTATTTCTACCAATTGAATCGAATGTTTATTTATTTGCATTAATATAAGCCATCGCGGGCTTTTAGAGAGGTGGGAATGCACAATATACTTTGTGAAACCAGTTACATAGACATTTAAACGTGTGTGCTTCACCAGTTCATGTTTGGCTAAGAGATGTTCCAATAACGAGCATGCAATGAACATAATCTGCACGAGCTCGCTATTACTACAGAATCCCACAGATTTGTTTTTCAAAAGGCGGCAAGAAACACACGCAAGACCGAGAAGTAGGAAAAACGAAAAAAGAAAATATGTCATGGTTAAACTTTATTTCAATGTGCACGCTAAGAGCAAGCACGCACTACCATGTGTGTACTCCTGCCCGATTAGCACGAAAAGTGTTTCGAGCATATCCAGTGTATTTTCCTTTTAATAAACGCAGTGCCAGCGTTACCAACGACACGCAAGCGGCTACTTTGGGCGACACGTACGCAAGATGTTCAATAGATGTCTGTCTGAACCTCACCGAGTGGTAGTGCAGCACTGTTGCCACACTGTCGGACCACACGAATCATCGCTGACGCAGCGTGAAATTGAAAGTATTCCCCAAAACAATTGTCGACAAAACAACCCCTGCTTTATTAACATTTAACATTCGCCACTAGGCCCACACTGGCACACTCAGCAACAATGAAGCCGGGATAGAAATACAAAGCTGAGGATCGTATCATCCACAGTAATGTCATTATAGTATCCGATTGTTTTGCCAACATCAGTTGAAGGCGTGAATGAACTGAGCTCACGCAACCTGACCACCGCGACGAAACCAACCCCGAACTACGCGAACACCTCCCATAAATATTGAGTGACCAGTCACCAAATTTTCAACGACGGACACAGGCTCTCGCCTTGAAAACTTTAACTTCGTGAGGGCTAATACACGTTTAAAGCCAATTACGTGATGAATCTGGTTGCTACGTAAGTGGCAACCGAAAGTATGTTATGAGTGTTCCTCGTGCCAATCATCCGCCTTATCTCACAATCAAGCCAGGCCAAGCTGCGTGCAATATCAACATTGATAGGCTGGAGGCCGCCTTCGCGACGTAATTGTCGGGAATGGTCCCGCGGCTGGAACACGATAATGGAGTTCCCAATAAATTGTGTCCTGTGTTGAGCTAGGGTGGGACAGACAGAAAGCGATGTGACAGCAGCGAAACTTGAGAACTAAGGAACGTAACTGTGAGGCTGTGCTGTAATAAGAAGGCTGCAACGTCCCTTTTTGAATTTTTTAGCGAGAAAATATGTCAGTGATTATCTAAGCCCTTTTCAGTTTTCTAACAAGACATTGAGCCAATCAAAGGGCATCGTAAAACTGAAAAGCCTTATTGTATGAAAATTGTAATAAGTTCAAATAAAATTAGCAGAAGATTTCACTTTGATATATAAAAATTTGTAAACAAAGATGCTGCAAAGTGAACAAAAATATACAGATATATAAGAAAAAGACACGGATAGTCCACAGGCCATAAAAGCACAAAGAAAAAGAGGATATGGCGCCGTGTACCTGTATGAATGAACAAAACATCCATTCATAATCAGGCATGTATTCTTCACTGCTTCATAAAGTGAGTTGCTGTCCAAAAAGTTTTGGCTGGTGAAGCCGCCTGATTCAAGATTTCCGTTAACTACGTGCCAGCTGGGCCCACTACATTATCGCAATGATAGTGTATAGGTACATCTGCATATGTGGTATTTATTGTGAATTGAAACCGGTTTTGTTTTCATATCAGCATGCGGTGTCTACTCCATCTCCGCTACACGCTACGGCATCATAATTTGATGCATAAGTATCTGCTAAGAAGTTTTAATTGCTGATCAATGAAATGAGCAGAAGCGTCCTGGCGAAGTGGCAGGGAATTGGTTGTGCTTCATGATCATGTATAGGAAGTTCTTCCTGTTTCACCTGGAGTTCTTTACGGCAGAGAGTACGGCAACCCTTTGCTTTCTTAGCTGATGTAAATAAATCATTTGAGCAAGTGCATTTTACTAGGAGAATTCAACAATCTGCAGGCAGGAAGGCACACACGAATGTTTTATGTGAGACATGTTTTAGAGGAAATGTATGGTGAACAGAGAACATGAAAATTCATCCGGAAATGCACTCTTACTGAGAAGTATGCTTCCGTTTTCTTCGGTGTTCTATAGCGTAAGCTTTCATGAGATCAGAACGAGGGTTGCGTGCACTCTAGTTGTCTGTGCCTCTGCCGCCGGCGTCTGCAACTATTAACGCATAAAATCACAAAAGAAAACTTTCTTGGCACAAAAGTAACACTAAGAGGTTTCTAGACCGCTATTTTAACAATCAACGTTGACTTAAGAGTGGAGGTAAATAAAAAAAAGAACACCATGGACACGATGGGATTTGAACCCGCGTTCCCAGGGAGCCAGCCCAGTATTCTACCACAGAGCCACTCCGTCGCTTTTTTTTTTCTTTATTGAATGAAATTATCACCAGTAAAGTGCACACAACGTAGTTCATCAGAAGTCAGGCAAACACACACAAGCGCCAAGAATGGGAAGACACTCTGGAACGGGGTCAAAAGTCTCAACAACCCTGCGCACTTGAGCAGCTGCTTCTCAGAAGACAAATCTCGTCGACCGTGGTGGCTCGGCGTGTCTTTCAATCATGCGACTTTTGCATAGTGAATAAAGTCCCAACAACATCAGCAGGTCATAAGGAGTATATATTATGGAAGGAACCTAATACCATGAGCTGTGATTGGAAGTTCTTTTCTTAATGTTCTTTTTAGAATGTCCCAAAAATAAAAAGCGTCATGACAATGAATAAAACAATGCTCTATAGTCTCAGGTTGGTTGCAGAGTCTACAATTCACTGTCCAGGGTACGTATATTGATTTTTCAATCAGCCACGTTTTCACTGGCAGCATGCAAATGTGCAGTTTAATAAAAATGTTTTCGCTGAAGGAGATATCTACATTCTACGTACACGAAATAATACATCTTGACCAGGCAAAACCGAATATGGCTTTCGATAAACAGGTTCGGGGAAAAGGTTATTCACATGTGTCGCTTTTGAACTCGGCTGCAAACTGGCCTAGGCAGGCTTGATGTCGGGAAAGGATTAGCGTTATTGTGAATAATGAAACGTTTTAGAAAAACAAAAGAACAACCAGGCGCCGCACAAAGCGAATTGAGTGAGAAGTGGATCGTCGACTACTCCAATCGATTCATTACAAAACCTTCAGGCACACTTCCTCATCGTCGCCAGCCACAGCATGAGAAATCGCACAAAATTCCTTGAAAGTGTTCAGCGGGTAGCACGCTTTCCCGAAGAATGCTGAAGGGTGGGACAGTGAATGCCTCTCTACTGAACAAAAATTATGATGTATGACATAGTGGGTACCCTGCATGTGTGCTAGTAGCAGTTACCCAAAGACAGTTTTTAGAAGAAAAAAAAAGGCTCTGAAAGGCCGCTCTTCCAGCTTTCGCTGTGACTCTTTTGCGCGTTCGGCGAGGCCTGGCGGTTTTTTTATATTTCAAATACAGGCAGTGCTTTTTTAGTTTACTTCTCGAAAATCTGGTGTTTGTCGAGTTTATTTCCCCTAAATCTGCAATTCTTTTTTTTCAATGTGTAATTATTTTTGTACAGCTTGTTGCAATGAGACCTTCTTACATTTATTTCCAATGAATCTGATTTGCATTGTTGCTGATAATCCTGTTTCTCCTTCCTTTTACTTCTTGTCTCTAGCCCGTTAATTAAGCTGTTCAATTGCATACTGTAGGCTCCCTAAAGTATATGGGGTAAGAGAAATGCAGGAGCCGTTCAAATGACTTCTCAGCTCTTCTCTCAGCTTCCCTCACCTTCTAGCCAAAAAATGAAATTTTATTATGCATAGTATGTTCAATACTCCGAAATCTTAGATAAAAATTATGAGACAACACTTCCACACAAGACATGCGAAGACGACAAGCACGTTTTATATGTCTGGTAGTTTTAAACGCTCAAACACAAATATGTACGAGTACAAATAATACTTGAATGCGAAACACCAATGTTTGTTTGTATTACATCAAAGCTTGTTCTAGGAGTCCCAAGTATAAATTGCCAGGCTGCTGACACTCATGCACGTGCACATCTTTAACTTGGTGATTCTGAGCTTTGAAAATAACCCTTGAACGTTGAAAATTCTGCTTTAAAATCATAGCTTCCTTTATGAATCCCCATTGTAGAAAGTTTTACCGGTGCGTATTGACCTTTTTTTTTTCGGATATACCCGAAAGCAGGGTGCTGATGACCAAGAGTTAACAGCCTCGCTTTCACTCTTATTTACTAGATAGACAACAACAACAAAAAAAATGCGCTGACTAATAATTAAACGCCAAACTTACTTCACAACTTACTCTAGTCTGACGATGTTCTGTTAATGAACTAGCCTAAAGAAATTGTGTTTTTCCAAGAGTCCTACTCTCACAAAGCTCGAACTGCTACTGCACAACATGTATTTATGTTTCAATGCAACATGCTTCCCTCATTTATTATCCCTAAGTTAAGGAAAATATACACCATAAGAGTTCTTTCTGTTTATATTTTTATTGAATTTAAGGGCGTGACTCCTCACCTGATTCTCGCAAGGGTTCTTGCGTAATGTTTTGAGAGGTATGATAGGGGCCCTGCAATACTTTTGAGCAAGGTCAGAAAACACTGCCCATCGGTAGTAGAGGCTCCCTATAACTAAAAAGCCAAATATCATAGCGCAGCACGTGACCTGTAATTAACAATAAATTAATAAAGTCAGCTAAAAATTTCTTTTATCTCAAAAATGACAGAAGACGCTCAAAAATCACTCGTGGCACGCCCACCCGTCGGCCATTGACTGATTTAAACATGGCGCGCTTAGTCGTTACAGAGATCGTCGCGGGAGGCCGCGACTTGTCCACGAAGGAGGGCGCAGAAAAAAAATAATTGATTTTTCTTTAGTTTTACATACCGAAATTTCAAAAACCTCGTGCCTGACGAGCGCAACGCTTGTATGCATGGTTTCTGTGTCGCTCGTAAAAGTAACGCCTGATAAACGGTGACTTTCAGGCATATTAGCTTGTGATATTTAAATGCACGTGAAGAAAAACGCCCAAACGATAGACGGGAAGGCATGGGAACCGTCAGCCGAACACACACACACAAAAATATTTCGCCCAAAGCTTCGTTCTGTACTCAAGACTTTGTAATCTTGCATTTTATTGGTCATCTTGTTCTTTTTTGGCGCCGTTGTCGCTGCGATATTTACACCGAAAGGCTTCGCAAAAAAACGTACGGCTTCAAGACTAAAATATCAGAGAACTGACCTAGGTGGTAAGTATTCATTCGTTAAGACAATGCGTACAAAATGGAATAAACAAACGAAGTTGGAAAAAAAATGTTATTCGGGCTTTATGTTGCCTTCACTTCTTTCTTTTGTCCGTGTGGTCGCGGCTATCTTTTCAAAACGTATGGAGAAATTGGAGCTTACGCTGCCTTTTTTTATCGGTCCCGCCTGCTGAAGATACCGTCAAGCAACTTATATCAGCTGGAGGCGAGTACGTGTGTGCATACCTCAGTGTGTGTGAGGGTTGAGGGGGCTGGGAGGACAATGGGCTGTAAACACACTCAAAACGAAGTATACAAGCATTTGCAAGAACATTTTTGACGCTACTTTCAAAGCTTTCGAAACCTTACTGCGGTCAAATATTCATTCAAAGATTGTCCCATCTCAAGTTCTAAGACTTTAAGACTGCTTGGGTGCTGAGTGGTGTTCATGCTTTCGTCTATTTGAAGATTTATTTGTCGCTATGTTCCTGTGGTGGGAGAATGTGCTGCAACAAGACCTCCTTTTTAAACTGTCTGATCAGAGAAACGCAGATGCATCGGTGCATAATTTAGGTTCATACGCTCACATATCTCGAAGTAAAAACCGTACATTACATGTATTTTTCCCAAAAGCGAAGTGCCACGCTCGCGATTATGACGTATCTTGTTCTCAAGTATTGTAGGAGAACAAATTCAAAGAAAATGCTATTTTCTATTGTATTCCTGCTCCGAAAGATTCGTCGCCGGCTCCCGAAGCTTTTCAGAGCAGCCCTCGAGACACGAAAACAGCAGCCGTAGATTCATTGGTCTCGCAGCTACTCAAGACATTCCCTACGGTGTGTCAGTGCTTGGATATCAGGCTCCTTCTATATCCGCTGCAAACCCAAATAGATAAACGAACATACATATAGCTAACACTATGGCAATTTGCCTCGCTCTTAATAGCTTTGGCCCTACTCTAGGCGTTGATTGTTCGTATCCGTGGTATAGTATCAGTCTTCTTATCGTCCGCCTGAAAGCCCGCTGTTTTCTAGCTATTCTTCGCAGTCTAAAAACCGAAGTCCTCTGTCGGTCGATAAGCGGTTCTCGCTCTCGGTGGAGAATCGAGAAAGAGAGTTGCTTACGTGTTGCCGCGTTGAAGGCCTTGCAGTAACACCCCCCGCAGCAGCGCCGTGTTTGAGTGCAGCTGTCCGATATAAAGCGCAACAACTGACTGGCCGCAAAAGAACAAGCCATCGAAGACGATCCGTGGTCGCCAATATGCCCATAACTCTGTACAACTTGCCTGGCAGCCCGCCCTGCGGCTTTGTGCGCTGCGTTGGCAAGCATATTGGTGTCGATCTCAACCTCAAGAATTTGAACTTAGCAAACAAGGAGCACCTCAGTGAGGAATATCTCAAGGTAAGTTAGCAAGCACTTCAGGGCACGCTTTACCATATAATAGGGAGTTGTACACACTCATCTGTTAGTGCACCCAGCCCATAAGACACACCTGAGTTTTTGGAGCGAGCATTAGCCAGCTCCACCCTTGAAGATAAGCGTCAGCTAGTAGGGAGGGCTGTCGAAGTGGTGAAAGCCTATGGTTTTTTAGAGGGGTAGGCCACCCGGAAGACGACACCTAATGAATAACGAAATAAAGATATTCATTCGCTCTCTGAATATCTGCACTCCAGAATGTCTAAACGATTTGTCTTTTCAAATGTAATATTTTCCCATCTTTAAACCTAATGAAGACAGGAAGGCACCTGTAGTTTGACCTAAATCAGAATTATACTACAGGCGACGTTTCTCAATAGTACTGACAGTGTTTTTTTTTCTTTATCAAACGGATCACGCGCGCCGCCTATTGTCCACCACCGGTGCCATCACCACCGCCTTTTCATTTGTCCATAACCGATATCGCAGGAAATAAGGAAAAGCTCAGTAAATAAAAACACCAAAAAGATAATGGGATTTGAGCTCGGGTCCCTTGTGTGCCAGCCCAATATAGTACCGCAGAGCCACGCCGGTGCTTGGAACTCTTAAGGCAGGCTTATTGTCGTAAAAGAAATCTCGTTAATATCAGCAATAAAGTGTTATAGAACAGCAAAAGAACAAACAAGTGTAAAATTAGGTATATTGGGGAACGAGTGGGTCGTCTAATGCTCCAAGCCTCTATTGATCTTGTTTACCGATTAAGAGTGGCGCACACCTATATACAGTAGGGGATTGTGGGTATCACAAAAGCTTCTTGCGTAATTCTTCACCGCCAGTCAGCGTCAGCACAATAAATTTCAAAAAGTCTGCCGCAGATACCACGCTTCTCTGAAGATGACGAAGGGTGGCGTAGTGAATAATGCCTGCCTTATACACAATGAATATTGGCGTAGTAGGTACCTTGCAAGCGCGCTTGCAGCAGCCACCCACACAGTATTAAAAAGCCTCTGAAAGGCCGCTCTTCTAGCATTCGCTGGGACAGTGATACTCGTTAAGGGAATAGGCCTGGCAGTTTTTTCTGCATGTCCGCCGACTAAGATCATAACTCGACTTGCCCAAGCGGTTGTATGTTTTGTTGTAGCTGATATACTGCTTGTTGAATCCTAATCACAATCGTCAGCCTGCCTACGTTCACTGCAGAGCAAAAGATGACCATGCGTCACTCGTTAACCCGGTCCTGTTCTTGCTTCGACCGCGTTCTTTCCACGCACACTTATTATTCATATCTGCCCATCCCACTGTCGGCTTTCTACTTGCGCGGTTGCCTTCTCGGGAGTGATTATCGGCTACCTTGTCTACATTCCTTGCTAAGGTAATTTTGCCTTTGTCAATTACGTTTCATATTTCCTCAGTATCCGTGTGTCTAAATAGAGTGTGCTTATCTATCATATCTATAGTTGTTTATACTGTAGCTTGCTTACGTCGCTTCAATGGCACGCTACTTATAGCCTGTTACTGCACTCATTCGTTTACGAATTGAGCTTATTTCCTCAATTGTGTTTAGGTTCTCGTTTCGCAACAAGGCATTTTGTGCCATATCTGGCATGAAATGCTCGGCTTTGAATAATTCTCGGCTGTAAATATGAACAAAATATGAAGAATTAACAAAAGTACTACAAATTACGAAAAATAAAAATAGTCACGTTTATTGATTCCTACTACTGATTCTCATTTGCTGACCTCCACCGCTAGCGGTGCGGGCAGGAATCGAATTGACCTGATGTTTCCCTTAACTATTTCGGGGTGCGACGTTTTTATTTTAGATACAGCCTCAATCGTTCACAAGAGGCGAAAGCCCATTTTGTAATTTAATTATCGTGCATATGTTTCGAGTGGCTGGTGAAATAGTTTTAACAAAATACTTTTAAGCGAAATGTTTAGAAATTTTCCCATTCTCGCTAGCCTGCACGGAATAGAAATATGAGAATCGCCTCAAACATGCAACATCTTCGTCATCGTCATAGGATAGAAATATCGTGATCTGTAATGTTCATAACGCTGCAGACATTCGGAATCACTTCATTGGAAAAATAGCTCACCAATAAAAAATTTAAAACGCATGACGTGACGAAACCGCTGCATAAATGTGATATATGTATCTCCTTGTTCTGAATTTGTGATCCACGTGTAAGAGCAACTTTATTTTTTTTTAAAGGTCAACCCTTTCCACAAGGTTCCTGCCATTGATGACGAAGGATTTATTGTTTACGAAAGGTAAGTTCTTAAGTAGTCCGGCTTAAAGCTGGTTGTACGCAGTGAGGTTAAACACAAATAACATGAGCATTTGACTTACCTCTACTGCGTGTAGTGCCATGGAGCATGTAGTGCTAAGCACTTTCAATATGTTTCAGTGTAGCATGACAAAGCGTGAGAATTTACCTACTGTTGTATTCTGACAGTGATACTGCATATCTTATAGAACACGGGCACGGGTGGGTAGAATTGTTATCTGTAAGAAAGCGAAAGCAGCAAAAATTTAGTATTAATGTTGACTATCACGTGCCAAGTTCTCATCACCATGGTATGCATCTGTTGTCAGCAAACATGGGGTTCTATATTTGCACTATTGGTGTGGTCTTTCCAGCTCAAACTGCTGAAGACAGGCATGCGAGCTTTTTTTAGAATACGATTATGCTTGCTAAAATGTTGAATCAAACTACTCTTCTCAGACAATAGATGGCAAACCTTGAACAAGTGGCACGACATCTGTAAGCCTTTTAGGTTTTGCCGCTTACCAGTACTATTTAGATTGACGACCCAAATGCTCACAGAGTGATGCTGCAGAGTGAGAACCACGCAACGACTGAGCTCTCGAAAAACTTTCGCTTTGTTGTAACAGTTGCTACGAACTCACCAACTCTCAGACATTTGCTTTTAAGAACTCCACTCTTTCTCGGAAGCATGCGAATGTTTTGCAAGAAGAATTCCAGCATGCTCGCGAAGGGGTATCATTACAGCCAAAATATAGAAGGCACTGCCTGCGAAATTCATACGGTGCTCTGTCGGTAATATTGTGGCAGAATAAAGGCGTCAAGCAAAAAAACTTATGCTTCAAGACTCGTAATAAATTCAGTATGGAGCACTTCAAATACGTCATTTTCGCTGGTATTTCAGACTACACGTTCACGGAAATTTGAAAAGCTTGTCAATTGCAGGCAACTTTTGCACCACATGCCGAAATTATGGATCTCCGTCTTATGCGATCATACTCTTAGCTCTATCAGCAATTTTTCAGCATGGAAAAAGACGTCTCAATTTCTGCGAACTTTAAGGCACTCGATCTTGCTGTTTCTTCTGCAATAAAAGCCGGATGTTTGCCACTTTCTAGAAGTATTGATTTCCAAAGCGATGTACTCGATCGTGCCAGACATGGTAGGTAGTACGCTGAACTAGAACAAGGCAACAGTTAGCTCTGACGAGCCGACAAAGAATACCTTAGCTCATCAACAAAAAGCAACCATGACTGTGAATTCGGTGCCCGAACATGTTCAGTCGCGAGTGCTGCTCGCAGTCGTAAAGCTACCATACAAAATCATTTCCTTGCTGGCTGCAGTAAGAGGGCCCTTTACCAAGTAAGTCCGACTTACTTTGCAAAGGGGTTACGACAGCTTAGGACACTGAAAATTTACGTCTTTATATTTTCCCAAGAGAAAATATGCACTACCGCTAAGTAGCAGTGACTTGTTTCTAGTCATGGAAAGGACCATAATTCTGCTTTCGCAGCATAGCAATTGCCTACTACCTGGTGCGCAAGTATGCCCCAAAGTCCGATCTCTACCCTGAAGACAGCAAGTCAAAGGCTCGCATAGACCAGACCCTGGCAGCACTTTCGGGCACTATCCATCCTCAGGCATCAGTATTCTTCGTAAGTGTCCTCCGTTTTCGTCAGCATATTGAAGCGAGGGTCTAGACAGTTTTTGAACATGCAAGAGAAATAGCTTGTGATATTGGTTGGCCAATTATCTACAATGTTGAAACATTCGTAGAATCAGTTAACCATATAACGAGTTTTCAAGGTTCCATCAGCGTTCAGCACGTTTCGACAACAAGCGCATCGTTCTGAAGTGTGCCAGTGTACCGCAGCCTTCTTTACCCACGACTGCAATGCCACGCGGTGCACCTCACGTCGTTCAAAGGTCGTTGCTATTAACTACAGCTGAGTCATCAGCCAAGGACTAAATGAAATAAGTTCAAGTGCGTGGCCTCACTTCTGTAAAACTTGAGTCAAAATATATGGGCTGTAAACATGCAGGAACGGTACATTGTGATCCTTGCTTTAAAAATAAACGGATCAAGCTCGCGAAACTAGCGAGACATTACGAAGCCGTTCTACTGAGTATATTAGCCGAAATAGACTGAGTGTATCAATTCATAACCACACTAAAGAGTGATTTTGCTATCCCTGCCTCGTGAGCATAAGAGCGCATGCTCTAAAAGAAAAGCCGCACGCATAGCAGGTGGTTTTGAAAGAGCTTACACAATTTATCCATAACTATCACGAGTCGCTGAAGGATAGTGAATTAAGAATAACGATACATGTAGCCAAGCCTGTTACTGTAATCATGCAACATTATTCTAAACGCACCATCAATGACGTCGCACATCACCACTTATAATGGGAAAGTGCACGGTGGCTCGTGGTGCAATATCGGCCTTCTTTATTGATCCCTATAACTTTTTTCTGACAAGCTGTTGAAGTTGTGCAATGCCGTTGCAGCCAAGCATGTGCTTGTTTTCGTAAAAGTACTTTTGAAGATATTTGAATATAAGAAAGAGGGAGATTTGCGTATTCTTGCAGAGCTTCAGAACGATAATCGGCGAAATTTTTGCTGCCGAGCCCACATATACTATTGATATTTGAGAAGATTGTAGCCACACCACTGGCTCAAAAGTTTCCTGTACGTCATCTCCAACAGGCCCTTCAAGTTTCACTATCGTTAGTATGTAAGCCACGGTGGTAACGACGAAAACTTACTCACTGTCATCTGACACCACGCAAGAGAATACACATATCTCCTTATCAGAACATCCATACACTACACAATGATATGCGAAAACTAGGAAGAATACGCATCTGCTTGAAAGCGGATTCCTCGCCTAATACAAAGGCAGAAGGAAGCTCGCGCCTAGCTTTTATATACGCTCAAAATCTTACTCTTATATATACAAGTCCGTGTGGGTGGGCTCATTGCTGATATTCTGTTGGTAGTAAACATTGCTGTGGCTTATCCTCTCACCCGAAAATTTTACTGTTTCACCACAAGGATGAAGCAATGATTGTCACAGCAAATAAGACCCATATACGAAGTAAGGCTAATGGTGGCTAACTGCTTCAGAAACCAATCTCGTATACTACAAAACGATGACGTAAAGGAATACGGCGGCTTCAAAGAGCGAAGCGATTTTCGTGCTGTCACGTCAGCGCAAAGTGAATGCCGGGAGCAGTGCACATATAAGTGCAGGATCTGTTTACCGATGTCCACTGGATCAAAGTTTTTATTTTATGCCCGAGCACCGCGACCTCCCATCTGCACCCTTTATTGATATTTCACTCGTCATGGGCAGGGACAGTTAGTTTGATGTCTACTGGAACCGTATACCCATGGGCACAGCTTTCGGAACCTTTTGATCACACGTGGAACGTGCTACGCTAAGGGTGATGTCTTAATTTCACACTTTTTGTGGAACGAGACAATGATGTGAAAAATTTGCAAGTAGTCTTCGTACAACTTGTATCGCAATAAAACATGCCTATAATTCGAAGCAGCTTCACTGCAGGTAGAGCGGGCTGAAACCCACTGCTTTGACCAAGCTACTTTGTCGGTATTTACTGTCTAATGGGCTCTCGCATATTAAGTATTGAAGAGCAACAAGTCTGTGGTTTCGTGTTTTACATGTATATTTATTGCCAATTTCGATTCCACCTGATTCCTTTTATTGGAAGAAAGAGTGCTTATAGCGTAAGAAAACTCACAATACACAATGGTAGTTACGACGGAAATTTAGCACTTGTTTGTATAAGCGTGCGTACGCTGTTGGAGGTCCTAGTCACTGAACAGGAAAAGGCGCAATGTCAATCGTAAAAATTGACCTAATAGGATGGGAAGCACTGCGAGAAACTATCCTCTCCTGCTCAAGAACCGTGTACACACCTATAATATACCAGTACAGGTTACGAGGCATATGACGTTACAACTTGAAAAATGTCGATGACGAAATGTTTAAGTGTTTACACGGCTTACTTTCTGCACAGCGACCTCGTTTTTACTTGAAGACAAAGCCAACTGCTGAAGAAGTCACTGCCTACGAAGAAAACGTTATTAAGGGTATCCAGCATCTCATCGGGGATGGCAAGTATGCGGTCGGCGACAAGCTCACTCTCGCTGACCTCGCCATCGTGTCGCACCTAACTCTCGCGCTCGAGGTAAGATGCGAAAATGAATGCCTTTGAATAATATGAAACAGGAACCAACGAGCGCTTATACATGCGATGGTGTTCTAGTTTTGAGGTCCTTTGCTACAAGTTAGCTAGGTGGTTCGAATCCGCGGAATGTTCTTCCTAAGATAGCTTGTTTGTTAAATAATTTTCGCCGTGACATTTTTCTAACATTGATGTAGCATTCATGCGCGAATAATTACTTGCAATTTCACTCTAGCCTTCGATACTTTGTAGCTTCTCGTGGTTTCTGAATACTCGTGATGCGCTGCAAGGTAAGGAAAAAAAAAACAGCGACGACACAGAGTGATGTGCAAACTAACAAGTGACTACTACTTTATTTTGATCGTGAACAGCTTTATGTACGGGAAAAAAGAAAATAGGGGAGGTGAATTCAGTGATAGAAGACAGAATATGCAGAATGTAAGTTGCTAGCGATGTTTTCCGGCGCAAAAGCTCTTGCGCGATCTTTTGATACGACAGTGATAGTTTACGGAAGCTTTTTGCATGCATAGCAGTGAAGCGTACGTTAGCACATTGATTGCTCTCTCTCTCTGAGGAAAAAAAAAAGCTTTTGATTGCAAACCATGCCGCTGCGTATGTATCTCTCGATACGTTTCAGTGAAATTGTTTAACGCCCAGATGTGTTTTTGATTTCCGTATTCTGTTTTCTCTCACTGCATGCTCTTCCCATCTTTTTCTTTTTGCATACACATAAGGCTGTTCACGATAAAAAGAATAGTCGCTAGTTTACGCATCAATTTGTGTCGTTCCTGTTTTTTTTTTCTTACTCTGCAGCGCATCACAAGCGTGAAAATCCACCGACTAGCCTCTATTGCCCTCTTATTAGCAATTATTTTTATTGAAAATATGAACTTTCAAATTTTACATTGATTGAAAAAAATGACGTTCAGCACCTTTTATTCAAGCATATTTTACAATAGAGGAAATGTACAAACATTTTTCTGTGCTTGTTTGCTATACTTCCCTAGAATACGTGTCACGTAATCAGGAGAGATAGCTGGCCTAGTGGTAAAATAGGGCTATTGGGTATACAGTGAATATAGAGGTAGACAATGAAGGCAAGAACACACAGCACTAACACTGCATATCTACCAACTAGCCCAACTTTCTTTCCTGTTGCAGCAACCTTTTGTCCACAGTGCTTGATCTAGTGTAAAGCAGGGGACTGGCCGCTAGGGGGCCAACGTGAGCGGATGCCTGCAACGTCGGCTCCGGCAAACGGTACGTGCTACTCTTTACCAACCTTTCCTGCGGTCACTAGCCTGTTCGAACAGCGACATAAGGGTCTGAGGAAGACAGAGACGACGCCCATTCCGGGCAAGCTCCGACGTTCTGTGTGCAACAATTAGTGAACCGAGACGCTGAGCATCCGAGCTAAGCCTCTCTGAGACTCCGCTCCTTCGTCGACACTGGCAGCAACGCCTCCCGTTATTATGGAAGTAACGGTTGAGGGCCACACCATCTCCGCTGAAGAGCTCCAGGCAGGCAATTGGACACCAGTTCTCTACAAAGCCTATGCGTCTCGACCAGCCTGTTCACAGAAACCACTTTCGCAACCCAACGCTACCGTCAAGGAGACCAACCCGAACGCCATGCGCGTCGAAGCAGCTGCAACTGGAAGAGGCAAGACGCCAACCCACCTACCACCTGCTACCAAGGAGACGCGCATCATTGTAAAACGCAGCAAGCAACTGCCGCCACTCCCACCGAACGCTATTCGCGTCGTTGTTCGTCCGCGAGGTCAACTGCGACTCCTAGATGTCCCAACGCCTCGACTCATGAAGGCAGTGCAGGCCGCACTTCAAACCACTCTGCCCGATGATTTCTGCCTGCGCATACACCCCACTAATAATACATTCACGGCAGCTACAACACACTCCGCCGCAGCCGAGCTCCTAAAGACGCTGACTTCACTCACCATTGGTGGCCATGCTTACCCCTGCATGGCTTACGTGGCACCCCCACCAGGAGCTACAAGAGGGGTCATCTCAAACGCCTTTGACGACGAGACGCCAACCCAGCTGTACGAAGACCTGGTCAAACGGAATCCTGAATACTCTATACTCGCAGCCCGACGAATGGGGAAGACGCACTCCATTCTCATCACCTTCGACGCCAATGAGGTGCCACATTCCATTAAATACATGGGAGCCATTCACCGCTGTACTCCATACCGCGGAAGTCCGGATGCTTGTACGAACTGCAGACTACCGGGCCATCGTCACGACGTATGCCCAAGCCCCAAGACTAATCTTTGCCCACGCTGTGGCAGCCAACACTCACCCCAGGAACCTCCTTGCACGCCTAAGTGCATTCTGTGCGAGGGCCCTCATCTTACCGGCACTGGTTCATGCAAAGGACGCAACCTTCACCAGCCACGCAAAACGACAAAGCAACCTCAAACGCAGCGACAAGAACCGGTTCCACACGGGGACAACTTCCCCCAGTTGTCAGCGGGACCCACTCAGCCCAGCCAACTCAGCCAACCCAAGCAAGCCTGGACCGAGCCGCTTAAACAAGATTGGGGCCCTCCCCGTTCGCCCTACAAGAACGCACTATCATCAACAGTGACTTCCAGTCTGCAAGACGCTCTGGCCAAGTCTCGGGAGGAGGCAGCGGCAGCCAAAGCAGAAGCTCAAGCAGCCCGAGCTGAAGCCGCTGCCCTTCGAGAACACATCGCGAAGCTGGAGACCCAGATAAGTACTCTCGCCACAAGCCATGCCACTCCACCTACCCCAACTCCTACTACATCCCAAACTCCTGCGCACAACCCACCCAACACCTCTAGCATGTCTTTCCCACCCAGCCATGTCAACGCGACATCCTGCTCTGATTCGCTTGAGTTAGATATCGACACGGCATTTCCTCGGCACACAAATCAGGACATTACCCCGCGTCCCTCAACACACAGCTCACTAGCCGATATTCCAACCATGCTTGAGTCTTTTACTGCTCGTTTTGAGGCAAAATTGCAGGAAGGTATCACCAGCATCAATCAGGAATGCACAACGCTCCAAGATGCGGTAATCCGTGTAACAACAGACAATGCAGCACTTAATCATCGTCTTGATGCTTTAGCTCAAACATTAACTGACCGCTACAACAATCTTGAATCACAGCTCAATTTGTTCGCAACATGCCTTGCAAAACGGGATCTCACCCCAAGTAAACGCAAGAAGCCCAAAGCAACTGAAGGGCAAGACAATCCACTCCCTGACGTCACTAACGACTCCCAACCTTGCGCGGCGGCTACGCCCCTTCTCAATTCTCATGATGGCAGCTCTAAACCGTAATCTGACACTCTGGCAGTGGAACTGCCGAGGTTTTGGCCAGAAGCGTCATGTTGTCCACCAACTGCTATCTTGCGCTGCGGGACCCGATATCCTTGCCCTACAAGAACCCTCCAACCCCCTAACCTTACCCGGCTATACTTCTATTACACCCACATCCCCTACACCCTCTCGGGTGGCGTTTCTAATTAATCGCTCAATCACCACCATCTCCCACTGTTTAGCAGTCCAAGACATTGATCACCTCTTAATTGAGCTTGTGCCGCAACATGCCAGAGCTAAAAGCCTCTTCATCCTGAATGTATACAGCAGCCCTAAGTGCTTACAGGGCAACTTCCAGCGCCTCTTTACGCTCGCGAAACGCATAGCCAATAAGTGCCCCCTACTCGTCGTGGGAGATTTCAATGCCCCACATACAGCCTGGGGTTATCCGCGCGACACACCAAAAGGACGTCGGGTGTGGTTAGCAGCGCAGCAAGCCGGCCTCTCACTGCTCACCGATTCTGCCTTTCCGACACGCATAGGGAATAGTGTCTGCAAGGACACTACACCAGATCTCTCGTTCGCACATCGCCTCCCTCATGCCACATGGTGCAACACACAAGAGAATTTGGGTAGTGACCATTACATTATCGAAATTCTCTTAAATATGCAACTACCCCGCAGGGTTCTCAGAGGTTCCACTTTTACCAACTGGGATTTTTTCCGCACTTATAGGGCAACACGCACCCACGCCTCTATCACGGACATCACTGAATGGTCAGAACAACTCCGGAGTGATGTCCGATCCGCAACTCGTCTAGTACGAGAGGACTGCCCAAGCGACACAGTTGACTCTCGTCTCCTACATTTATGGGACGCTAAAACAAGCCTAGAACGACGCTGGCAAAGCCAGCGTTGGAACCGAACTCTTAGACGTCGCCTGGCCCGCCTGAGCAAAGAGATAGAGACCCATGCAGCCACTCTTTCGCGACAGAACTGGGAATCGCTTTGCAACAAATTAGATGGCAATATGAGTATGCCTCAGACTTGGAATTTGTTCGGACACTTAATTGACCCAACTCAGTCAAAGACTACCCAAAGACACAACCTCACCAAACTCCTACATACTTGCGATAAACCTCCACCAGAACTACTACAGGAACTTCGAAATCAGTACTTCCCAACATACCCTGCCGTATTGTATCCCGATTATACAGGTCCTCCTAATGAGCTCCTCGACCAACCCATTACAGTAGCCGAAGTTCAAGCCGAACTACAGAAACTAAACACTTCCTCAGCCCCCGGTCCGGACAATATTCACAACAAAGCACTCCGTAATCTCGACGACCAATCAATTGCCGAGCTTACTGAATACTTTAATGAGTGCTGGCTAAGGGGCATCCTCCCACCACAATGGAAAGAGGCCAAGGTTGTCTTTATACCCAAACCTGGGAAACCTCTCCTTACGTCTAACCTCAGGCCCATATCCCTCACTTCTTGTGTCGGCAAACTCATGGAGCACGTACTCCAAACCAGGCTCTGCCAGTACCTAGAAGGCAAGAATCTCTTGCCTGCTTGCATGTTTGGATTTCGCCCTGGACTTTCCACACAGGACGTTTTCCTACAACTAAAACATCACATTCTTGACTCTCAAACCTGCGATACCAGAGCTATCTTAGGAGTAGATCTAACAAAGGCATTTGACAACGTTGCGCACTCAGCTATTCTAGAGAACCTTATAACCCTGGGAGTCGGCGTAAAGATGTACAACTACGTCCGCGACTTCCTCAGCCACCGCACAGCAACACTTACCTTTGGCGATCACAGCCTGCCAGGCATCACGCTTGGAGCCCGTGGTACGCCCCAGGGAGCAGTCCTCTCACCTATTCTTTTTAACATAGCACTTCTACATCTGCCCCAAAAACTGGGTCAGATCCCCGACATCCACTTCAGCTTCTATGCCGACGACATCACCGTCTGGGCAAACCGTGGTAGTGACGCCGAAATAGAAGAACACTTACAGTTGGCACTAACCACCATCGACACATATGTTCGAGAACGTGGCCTTACCTGCTCCCCTTCCAAATCAGAGCTCTTTCTTTACCGACCGAAGCAGCATGCTTCAGCCATTCCCCCTATCTCTCTCACGCTAGGTGCCCACCCCATCCCACTTGTCTCAAAAATTCGGGTGCTAGGGCTAGTACTCTACTCACATGGCGCACATGGAGAAGTCATCAGGACTCTCCAAACACATGCTCAGCAGACCATTCGGCTGATTCGTCGCATAGCGAACCGTCGGGCTGGCCTACGCGAGCGAAACACGCTTCGCCTCACCCAGGCTTACATCGTCAGCCGCACCACGTATGCCCTCCCATACCTACCTCTCCGACAAAAAGAGAGAGACCGCATTAACGCGCTTCTACGAAGTTGCACAAAAACAGCTCTACGCCTTCCCCCAAGCACATCCAATGACAGACTCTTCAAACTTGGTGTACATAATACATTTGAGGAACTCGCTGAAGCCACCTTTACGGCACAAATATGTCGTCTGTCTAATTCGGTGAGTGGCCGCGCTCTTTTGACCCAATTAGACTTATCCCCAATAACAGAATCACCTGGAAGGGTCCCTCTTTCTTCTAACCTCCGCTCTCACCTAAACGTACCGCCCATTCCCAAGAACATGCATCCTGTGCGCGACGAGAAACGCAGAAAGGCAAGGGCCCGGGCCCTCCAGAGACAATATGGCGAGGACCAGAATGTAGTCTACGTTGACGCAGCGGAATATGCGTCAAGATCCCGCATGGCCCTTGCGGTGGCTGACAATCAGGCAAATCTCCTAACTTCTTGCTCAATTGTCACAAATTCCTCCACAGAGGCAGAAGAGGCAGCCATCGCGCTTGCTCTCATCTCCACACCTGCCACCACTATCATTAGCGACTCGAAATCAGCTATTCTTAACTACGCCAATGGCCTGATATCATGTAGCGCTGCTCGCTTGCTACGCTTCTGGCAGCCTCAGTGCTCCACAACCCTGATCTGGACGCCAGCACATGCCGGCCTCCTTGGCAACGAGGAGGCTCATTCTCTAGCCCGAGGTCTCACATTCCGGGCAGGAGAAATGGAGCCCCCTCCACAGGTCGAGGAGCGCTTGCTCTCTTTTCGTGATATTCTATCGTATTACCGGGAACAACGAAGAATATACGCACCCCCAGCCCCATCCCTAAACATAGCGCAGGCCACACATTGGCGACGCCTACAAACTCGAACTGCTCCATACCCCGTATTACTAAACGCCCGTTACCCAGACCATTTCCCCTCTTCATGCAAACTTTGCGACAAACCAGGAGACTTCCTCCACATCCTCCTCACATGTCCCACCTTCCCACATCCCCCACCTCCGGCTGTGGCAGTGTCATACTGGGAGACCATCATGACCAGCACTTCTGCGTTCGATCAGCGCCGGATCATCTCGTGCGCCATGAAGAGGATCGCACTTCAAGGGCTTTCCTTTGCTTTGTAAGGGTGCCTCCTCACTGCGAGGGTGCACCCACGTGCCATGAGGGGGCTCGGCCCCCACGCTACACAGTGGCAATAAATGTTTCTACCACCTAGTGTAAAGCAGTGTCTTGTTACCTTCCTTGATTTGATTGATATGTGGCGTTTAACGTCCCAATTGTTACCTTCCTTGTTTAGGTCTTATTTGCCCTGCTTGATTGATGTTAGTTGAGTTTTCTGTGGATTGACGTATATAGTTCAAACTTCTAAGAAGATAGGCTGCACGCAAAAGACAATGGCACAGAAGACAGGGACGAGCACTAACTGATGCCTTGCGTTCATGGGGGGGGGGGGGGGGAAGGGGTCGATTCTACGAAAAATGAAAAAATAAACGGGAAATACTTTATATTTCTGATTTCTTTTTTTTAATTTTGTATATGATGCCGGTATGACCAAACAGTGCGAAATCTTATTTGATTTTCAAATAAGGAAAATCGCAGCACATCCACAGAGTAAATGATGATGAGTAGGGCGAAACGTCCATCAGCCCGTCCATGCTTCTCGCGACCGTCAGTGCGTCCATCCATGCATCCATCCGTCCGTCTGCCCGTCCGTCTGCCCGTGCGTCCGTCCATCCATCTCTTCCTGCCTCCATCCGTCCGTAGGTCCATCCATCCGTCCGTCCATCTGCTAGTCTGTCTGTCCATTCATCCGTGCGTCCTGGGTCACCGGTGGCTGCTTACTACTATACTACTACTACTACTACTACTACTACTACTACTACTACTACTACTACTACTACTACTACTACTACTACTACTACTACTACTACATACATTGGAGGATATTCAGACCCAAGCCTTAAGGAGCTTCGCCCCTAAAATATTTTTCGTCAAGAAAAAGTTGAGAAGCATCGCTGGTTCATGAACGCCATTTTAAAAGAGCATGTTCTCGTAAATTCGCGATCGAGCTAACAGCTACCGAAGCTATATATCAAAAATATCTTTTACGTAGCACAAACAGACGTAAAGCACGTAGAACTAGTTCACTTGACTTTTTCAATTCTTGTGCCCTTGCATATTTTTTATGAATTCTGAAAAAAACACTGTGTTTTGGAATTTTCTTCGTTGTTGGGACGCATCTTCTGCTTATTTCTGCTTAAAGGTAAATAACATGACTTTCTCAATTACAATCTCAAATCATGGCTTCGAGCGACTTAAGATGCCTGCCATTACATAAAAATCAACTGTGAAGACAGCAAATAAATATCACATTTTCCTGTTTTTTTTTTTTTAAGGAATTGGGCACATTTGTTGAAACAGCCTGTATATTTTCGCGTTTTCTATCTAATTAACAATAAGCTCTTAGACACTCTTCTGTTACCACTTGTTTACTCGCCCATGTTTCATTTGTGCAGGCCATCAGGGGTGAGAAGAAGAAAAGGGAGGATGAGAGATTGTAAAACATGACACTGTCTTGCGTCACAGCTTGGTCGCAAAAGCGAAAAAATAATTGTGACAGCAACAAACTGGATTTTCCCGAGGAGAATGAAAAGCAAATAAAAACGTGCCCCACGTTTCGCACGCACAAATCACGCACAAAACGTACTCATAGGTACAGATACACGCGAATAATTGCCTCAGTTGCTCCTTTGCTGCGTCTGAAAAGCGCGCTTTTCGCAAACGGAAACTACAATGGTTGCAGTGACTAAATGCGCCTGGTAACTACGACAGAATCGTTCCAGGTTAAGGCCGAGGCCAGCAAAGACGTACGCTCCTCTCCTTCTCTCTACCGCGAGATAAGGGCGCGCGAGGGAGCATCGCTCCCCTTCTCAGAGTGCAGAAAAGTACGCCTGGGAGATTAGAGCGCGACACGTGCTTCCTGAGCAATCTTGCTGGCAATTCTGAAAACAAAATAATCGACGTCGACGCTGACGCCGGCAGCGAAATCCAGCCGAGAGTGTTCATATACTTGCTATCGCAATAAAAGAGTGGGAAGAGAAGTGAGGGAACGGAGTTAAAAAGAAAAGTAGTGCTACAAGCTCCACAGTTTTCTGGGTCCTCGCATATGATGCGCGTATCTGCAAAAATTTCCTTTTTGCTCTAAATATAACATCTTATGAAGTAATGAAAATGCCTCTTCATTAGCGCGAGCAAGAATCTACTTATGCATATTTCACATACATTCATCTTAGTCTCCGATGTACTATACTTCGGGATACAGACCTAAATATTCTGCTCGCCAGAATACAAAGTACGGTAACAATTTTCTGAGGAACTGGTAATATTGCCTGGGATGGCAGTCAGTGCTCACCTTTTTTACTTTTTCGTAGTGCCGTTCTGTTTTGTCTTATTATCGCCATGAATTTCCGTACGCTTTCTCTTTCCTCGGTTTTTGAAGTGGTAAAACAGAAAAAAATGCTAAATCACTGTTATCGACCAATAAACTACTTTGTATCGTTCAACGTATTAAGAGCTGGCACTTCTTGTTTGCAGATCGACTGCATCGACCACGCCAAGTTCCCGAAGCTGGCTAGCTACTATGAACGCATGGAATCGGAGCTCCCTTACTTCGAGGAGATTTACAGGCCTACCATTGGCTTCGTCAAGCAGCACTGGGCTTCTCTGCAATGAGTGTGCCCTAAGCACCTTATCCTGGGTCGGGGAAAACCGAGAAAATTCTTCTTCTGAACACAATGCTCACATAGACGCCAGCATGGCTTGAACGCTTCAATCAGCCTTGATATTTTTTTTTGATGGTGTGCCAAGGCTATTTTTTTAAATGGTTTATTTTGCTAAAAGTTACGTTATAGAGAGGAGTTCTTGGGGTTTCTCACTAGACAATAATAAATTGTTGTTATACTGTTTCTCTTAAAAGAATGTAAAGAATTATGCCATGTATTATCAGAATTTGGCACAGTGGGCACATATAGATCTTTTATTTAAAATCACATGAACACCTGATATTTTCTGACGTGCAGCTTGAGCCATACAAATACTTTGAGCCAGAATCTAGGTTCAGCTTGAACAAATAAATATTACTTTGCCGGTCAGTTGCATGTCGAGATAACGTTCATTTAAGTGTTTGCTACTGGGTGTGTTAAAATCGCCATTGTGATCTGGCGGTTACGGCGCTCCGTTGATCACCCGCTCGTCGCGACATCTCATTACCGCCATAGGGGACAGATTTTTCATGGAGGCGAAAAAGCTCCGAGGCCCATATGCTTCGTTTTAAGCGTACGTTGAAAACCACTAGATGGTCGAAATTCTCGGAGCCGTCAACTATGGCGTTACTCATAGTCAAGACATTGTTTTGGGACGTTAAACCCCAATGCTCGTTAAGGGTGTCTCGAGCCTACGAAGTCATAGATGTGTAAAGACTGATAAACGTTAATCCTGAAACTTTAAGCAAACGTAATGAGTCATCAAAACGGACACGTAGCTTTGCACTGGCCTTACTGCTACCTTATACTCTCTGGTTACCGAACGGCTTCGATGTTCAGTCAACCCTCCTACGTCTTCCCCTCCCCCTCCCCACTTCTTCCGCTTGTTTTTCACAGAATACCCCTTTCCTTTTACTAACAAAAGTTGTCACGGCGGCCCCTTCCCTTACGCACCCAGTGTTCTCAATTGTCTGTGTGCACGCAGGTGTGTGCGTTTGTGAGTGAGCGTGTGTGTGTGCGTGTGTTTGTGTGTGCGCACGTGTATGTGTTTTGTGTGCGTGTATTTGTGTGTGTGTTTCTCTGTTTGTGCGTGCGCACGTGTGTGCATGTGTATTTGTGTATGTGCGTCTGTGTGTGTGTTTGTGAGTACGCATGTTGTTTGTGTGCGTGTGTGTGCTTGTGTTCATGTCTGTACGCGTCCATGTGTGTATGTGTGTGTCTTTGTGCGTGTGTGCATGCGCACGTGTGTGTTTGTGTGACTGTGTGTGCACGTGTGAATATGTGTGTGTGTGCGCGCGCGTGTGTGTGTTTGTGTAAGTGTGTGTGTGTGTGCTTTTGTGGGTGTGTTTGCACATGTTTTTCTGTGTGAGTGTGTGTTTGCTTGTATTTTTTCTGAGTGTGTGTGCACGTGATTGTGTTTGCGATTGTGTGAAAGTTCACGCATGTGCCAACTTACGTGGGTGTGTGCGCTCATACAACTTCAAGTACGGACATAGATGTGTGGTAAAACATCTTTTTCCACGGAGGGAGGAGTTTTGGGCTACAATCGCTCTCAGACCGAATTTAAGATCTTTAAATTTGGTCTTTTATTTGCAGCTATCTTGCATTTTCGCTGAAAGACAATACTCATTTTTATTCCCAACTTACGGTGAATAGGACACTACAATTTCAGCGAACCAAGCTCTGTTACGCTATAGAGTTTAATATGTTCCTAGGAATGTATATTGTGGATGTGAAATTCCTTGATGCGCTAGTGTGGTTCGATGCCTGAATAAAGGTTTGAAGATCCACAGCTGAAAAAAAAACTTGTTTTGAGGCAGCTTCACAATATTAATTTGCCAAAAAAAAAAAACAGTGGTCGATTCGAGGTAATGATTGCTGCGTGATGAATTCCTGTGGTCATACGTAGATGTAGCACAGCTAAAGCTGTACTTGGAGGTTCTATGGTATTTCTACTCCCTGTCAATTATTTCGTATGCTATTTTACTATTTTACTTTAGTACGAAGAATTGTAGCCTGATCACTTTCTTGTATTTGTTAATCTATCCTATTGCACGCCGCCGTTGTGGTCTAGTGACAAAAGTACCCAGCTGTTGACCCTCAGTTTGCAGGATTGAATCCCGACTGCGGCGGTGTCCATTTTGATGGAGGCGAAAATGCTGTTGGCCTGTGTGCTCAGATATGGGTGCACGTTAAAGAACTCCAGGTGGTCGAAATTTCCGGTGCCCTCCGCTACGGCGTCTCTCATAATCACATGCTGGTTTTGGGACGTTGAACCTCACATATCAATCAATGTTTCCTATTACTTGCATACAAACGTTTTTACATGCCAACGTTGTCCCCAAGCTACACACCGTTTCAGGCGACCCTGACAGTGCTGCGAAGAAGAATTCAGTGTGTGTTGGGGAATCACTAGTCAGATATATTATTAATCAAATTTTACGATATGGTAAATCTTAGGTAGCCGTTTGTGGTAGCATACAGGACATGGTGGGAACGACTCGTTTATTTGTTGATAAAAGCACGCAGTTGGAAAACTTCGTCGTATTCAGAAAAACTTGGTAGATGCATGCGACTAATGAATGCCATATTTTTGATGAAATCCATATCGTTTTGAAAGAACCTCTATCATGGTATGCCCCTCGGCGACATGCATTATTCAAATACAGTCTAACGCAACGATCTTGCACGCTATGACAAATTATTCTAGCAGGCATGCTTTCTTCTCCACTAAAATAAAACGCTGCAAGGCTGCGCTGCCACTGCATTCAACTCTCAAGTGCTGAGTAGGGACACCTTCATAAAGACAAAAATAAACTCGGTGTCATGCTTACGTGTATTGTGATTCAATGTATTTTATAGGAAGCATATATTTTATACTTATTGCAGTGGGCAAAATATGTCTAGTCTATTTAGCGCTGCTAATACTTTAGCACTCACGGGATCGAGTAAACACCACTTGTATTTATTTCAAGTTTGCTTTAACACAGACGGACCAAGACAAATAGTGTCATTCACTTGTTTCTGTTTTTATCTTTTTTGTGCGTTGATTGTGATGATCAAGACAAATATTATTTTCTAGTTATAACGTCAATGATTAACGCGAGCGTAATTAAGGCACGCAAACATTCATTTGAAATACGTGTGGAAGCTATGCTCACATACTGCCGTGCATCTAAATTAAAATTATTTGAAATGTGGTCTATTTGATTTATGCTAATAAATAATATCAGGTGCTCCATATTCAAGCTTATGTAGTTTCATGAAGTCACATGACGACAACTTCATAGTTGTTGCGTCAGTGGGAAGCATCCTTGCATGGTAGAGTTTCTTCCAGTACAGTTATATCTAAATAAGAAATGTCATCGCGTGAAAAAAAATCATTGATAACATGCAGTGTAGCCAGCACATTCGTGAGTGATGTGCGTTCACGTTCGATCACCCGGCGAAATCAGACTGTGGTTTAAATTTCAGGGCGATATAGATTTTTCGGCAGAGCATGTCACTCTTACGATGAGATGACGAAGTAACGTTATCATTATATTTAGCCTTCAGTGCACTGTCGTAGAAACGTCAACTGTACTAGTTGATGGTTCTCAAACATCTTGAAACAGGAAGCAATAGCTGCATGGACACGAGAAGTGGTCGCCGCCTGCATCAACGGCTTTAAACATTAAAAAAAAGGACAGCCATCATTGAGATTAGAGAGTAGAATAGTTGTGAGCGGCAAATTAGCACCTCCTGCATCATTTTACATGACAGCGAGTTGATATTTTTTGGACACTTGGTTGCTGAACTAAAAATGCCAAGCCTGCGTGGAAGGCACACTACCGTCTCAGCGAAATCTAGAAACGCGGCCTTTCAAAGGCTTTTCAAAACACACATTGGGTAACTACTGCAAGCACACTTGCTTCATACCTACTAGGAAATTAATAATAAATTTCTGCGTAGTAAGCTGGCATTCGCTACGCTATTTTTCGTTATTCTTCTGAGAAGCGTCGTATACGTTAATTACTAGCAAAGAATTTCGAGCGAATTGTTCATGCAGTGGCTGACGACGATGAGCAATTATGGCTGAAGTGGGTATGTGCCACAGCTAATAGGGGAACAAGAACAAGTTTTTGTAATGTGTTGAAGCCTTACACCGTCCTCTTGTTACGCTATTAGCATTGTGCAATGACTGGTTGTTCTTTCGCTGTTTTAAAGCGCTTTATAAGTCATATTAACGCGATTGCTTTCTCGACATTGAACATGCCTAAGGCAAGTTTGCCGATAAGTCACAAGTACGAGCGTAGCTCAGTGGTAGAATACTAGGCTGGCAGTCAGCAGACCCGGGTTCAAGCCCCACTTTGGTGCTAGGTTTTCGCTATAACTTCGTGCGATGTGTTTACGGACACCGTCAGTGGCGGCGGCGGCGGCGGTCAACTGCGTGTGATCTCATAAGAGCTTTCGCTATAAACTTTTGCGTAGATGCGCAAGGGGGTGGAAAGGGAGGGCAACACATGTTATCTTGGATTCATGATGGCTGTTTATTACCGTCGTCTTTTGTGAAACTGCTCCCATCTAGGTTACTTAAATGTACGACCTCCTTGTCCTGCCCTCCTCCTCCTCCTTGACTTTAGGTCTATAGATTCATATAAATATCATTTGCAAGTCAGCGTTGCAGTGCGCACTAAATTTCTCTGGTGTTCATGTCCTTTTCTCGCCGTGTTTCAAACCGTTCAACGCAGGCTGCACCTATATGAGTACATATTGCAGACCTATTGAAAAAAATGAGGATTTAAGGCCTAATATTACTTCGTTAGACAAAACACGGGAAAAAAAATAGAGCGACAATCAAGGCCAGCGAAGTTATTTGTAATAACTTTGGTGTAAATTTAAAGAATTTAAAGCGGATGAATAGGTAACTTCTGTCTGCAGGAACTAAACTTGCCACCTCTCAATAGCACATCCACTGCTCCACAAGCTATGGCGGTGGTACTCCTGCAGATGTTAGTTCCCAATGGTGTAAAGGCTTTAATTCAAAATGTAGATCTTGGTCTGGCAGGCTTCATGGCTTCAGGTAGTATGTGGAGAATTATTTGTCAGCTACCAGTTCGTGAAACTATCCCGCACTCCGTGACGGCGGCAGTCAGAAACAAAATGGTTTCATACTCACCATCATGGCTACAAGTGGCACTGATTAACACTTCTACATTTAGGTTCGCAGATATAGCCCATAAAGTGGACGACAGGATGAGTGCGGGTTTAGCTCAATAAGCAGAGCCTCGGAAACGTTATTGAAAGGCTGAAGGGTCGCTCTTTGCTAGCGGGAAGCTGTGTTTTTAACCCAGTTTCTTCCCTCATGTTTGTATTACAATTACTGCAGAGAACATAATCCGTAGTAATCATTCTCAGTAGACTGGTCTCATAGAGATGTTTTCAATCTCCAATCTCTCAAACTGACAGCCTCCCTTATGGTCACCCCTAAGAAGACTGGAATATTTTCTTTCTTGTCAGTCGATATACTGGTCCTGGATCACCACTCTCTCAAGCTTTGCTTTCTCTAAAGTGATCTTGAATTGCCCCTAGAATCGCAGGTGCCTAACCCAGTTTTGCCCTGCCTACATGATGAGCCCCTTGTTTATAAAGTTGAGACTGCATGTGATCAATTTTAATGTGACGCCATCATGTGAAATCGCGTCACGTCACTTGTCTGTGATGTCACTATGACATCCCAATTACACCCCAATCATTAAGGCTTTGTGACATCGTCATGCTGAAGACATCGAGTGATTATTTTTTCTATCACTCGTGCGGACGACATGACACGCTGGTCAATTGTCGCATTTTAATATACATCTAAGTGAGTACAATAAAATGAATTTGTACTAATACATCGGTGTTGCAACCCGGGAAGCCGCGCTTAGAAGGCGATCGCTTAAGCCACTGTGCAGCAAACCTTGCTGGCGGAGTATGAACGCAGGTGAACGGCATGAATGCGTTTTAGCATGCACAATAGTGGCAGATAAACAAGATTGTCACAGAAATATGTTCGAGAGCTATACGCAGTTTGCAGCATTTATGTATTCTTGTGGCTTGCGGAAGAGTAACACACACCTTCGCTATTTTCGTATAATCTTCAATCCTCTCAATTTTAAGCTTCCACCACGTCTTCCAAATATCATATAAGGCAAGAATATTTCTCATTGGCTACTATGTCAAGAAACATAAGGCCTTATAGGCACTTCTAAATAATGGTCAATGATATGTAGGGTTTAACGCCCCAAAACCACCATAAGATTATGAGAGACGCCGTAGAGGGGGGCTCCGGAAATTTTGACCCCCTGGGGTTCCTTAAAGTGCACCCAAATCTGAGAACACAGGCCCTAACATTTCCTTCTCCATCGAAAAAGCAGCCGCCGCAGCCGGCATTCGATCCCACGACCTGCGGGTCAGCAGCCGAGTACCTTAGCCACTAGACCACCACGGTAGGGCCACCTCTTAATAAGACAGCTCTGAACCCAGAGTTTCCTAAAATCAAATAGAGGGGACTCTGGCGTTTCCATCGTTCAGGGACCAAGAGAAAAATGGGTAGTACACACATTTGCCTAATCTTCGTACTTGCAGGCGGCGAATCACACTTGCGGCTTCGTTTATTGCTGCTTATAGTTTTGTTTTGAAGGAAAGAACAAATTCTTTTGAACTTTGTGACCCGATTTTGAATGATTAGCCTAAAATAATACGGGGGTGAAGCACTAGCCCACAACATTTGTTGATTTTTGTTTCGTCAGAAAACAGCTTGAAGCCACATGAACACAGACGGAGCCAGAAGCAGGCCAGAAGTACGAAGATTAGACAAATCTGTGTACTACCCATCATTCCCATGCTCGCTGCAGAAGCGCCATGCGTTGCAGCTCCCATAGACATTATCGCCAGAGTTCTAGTGTATAGTAGGACACGCTATGGCTCTAAAGACCTTTCTTCCTGATTTCACGGCATCAAAATGATGAGAAAAATAAGAGCCGCTGTCCCCATGACGAAGTCCCTCGCTGACGTCTTCTTCATTCGAACGTACTATTCTAAGCCTAACAATGATGACGCTCATCGCGTCTATACAACATTCAACATCATTCGCGCCCCCGCAGTGAAGCCTAACGCTGAAGAACACTGAACACTCGAGTTCTAATTGCGCACAAAATGCTCGATCGTATTCTTAGGAAATACAAGTTATGCCTTGTGGAGCGATCTGGATCTCCTCTTACCCCTGCTTGTTTTCCTGTCACGGATCCAACTACTTCTGGGGCGCGTCGTTCCGGAGCTAACTGAATTGGTTCCTGTTTGTCTCACGAAGTATGGAACCAAGCACCCTTCAATAACTTGTATAAGGAGCTCTGTTAAACAGCTGCGACGTATTGCTTCAATATTTTGTTCGTGATGAAGTTTATGAATGGCAATGTTTGCCTGTTACAAAAGGAAGTTCCGCATCAACAAAGTACCACTGCAGTGGAACTAGAACTAATTTTTTTTATATTCTTACGAACACAGCTGTCATAGCATCAAACGTTCATTAGTTCTTTACAGGGTAAACGTAGCTTTTGGTATTTGTTTTATTTTATCGTGAACTTTAGAACACGCTAAAATAAAACAAAAATTGGCGCACTTATTGAAAGTGATTTTTCTTAACGCTGCTGCAGTATTTTCATGAGTATATCCTCAACACGTTTTTTGGCGAACAGTATATTTCTCTTTCTGGTCTTTTCCAGAGTCTGACTTTGTTTTTCGATGCTGTACTAAACTCATTCGAAGCGCAAAAACAACAAAGTGCGTTTCTCTGGCATATCTAACTGACAAAAAAAAACTCCTCTGGCGTGGCCGCCGACTAGCATTAAAAATATTTTACATGAAGAAAAATATATCACTCAGTTGCCTCCAGCTTGCCACCGGCAATTTCGTACGAATAAAAGGGCAAAATTCAGTGCATTTCTATAACAGCAATTATACTCCTCTCTCTATGTGCAGTAAAGGAAAGCAATAATTGTGTCCTAAAACAAAAATATTTTTTTTCAGTGTGATGGTAAGTGAAATAAAAAAACTTTCCAACCGTGAAGCTGTCATATCCAGCAACATTCTGGACGAAGTAATAAGGGAATGATGTCTGAGTCCTTATGAGCTGAACTACTGGAATTCGTAAGATGAGTCTGATGAACATCAGCCAGCCAGGCTTGTGTAATCAATTGTTAGAATGGCAACGAGTAGCTGCCTCAGACATTTCAATACAAACTGGTTGTCCTAGCCGCCTGCTAAAATATACCTAATAAATACTGTGTGATCGAGAATTTTAATTGGGGAAATCACAATATGAAATCTTGCGAAAACAAAGTGATCTAATATCACAAAATTTACGAAGCAAATTAGTAGATGCATGGGCCTCCCCATACTGAATACAAGCTCTATGCTGGAGAAAATCCAACCTTATATACCACACCATACCAACAGATAACGTAGAAACCAGGAAATGGCGATTAGGCTGTGACAGACGGATTCATGTCCAAATCTACTCTTCTTGCTTCATAAAATTTAAGATACCCCAGTAGCTCAAGCCCCAGTTGTGGGGAAGTAGCTAGCTTAGAGCACATGTTCTGGCGATGCCCCTCGTTACTGGGCAGTGATCACGCCAACCCGGTCAGGTGGTGCCCTGCCACCAGAAGGTCCAATAAAGTGGGTCATCTTTGGGCCACTTACGATACGTCAGTCTGGCTTAGCCTACCAGTACCAACATGAGAGAAACGCACTGCGCGCTGCTCTCCTCTCAGGAGTATAAACAATGTTTCTTCGTCTACCCACCTGAAAGAATATATAGAAGCAAAGCTCCTTTAGTTGAATAAAAAAACGTTGAATTCATGTGCTTGAGCTATGCGCAAACTTTGGGGTGTCCAGCGAGCCCTGGACGTAAAGCGGAAGCAACAGCTTCAATTGGCCATCCAGGAGGACCTAAGCTAGGACTTTCCATTCGCCGGATTTTAAATAAAGCTAGATTATCATCATGTGTTCGAATATTTGTAACTTTGTTTAGAATGTGTAAAGACCATGCACTTCGGTGAAAAATTATTGTTGATGCTACTTTAGGCAGCGTATCTGTCCAAAAAAACACAGCATATTCACGGAGTGAATGATTATTGGTAGCGCGAACCGTTCGTCAGTCCGTCCATGCTTTTGTCCCACAATTCGTTCTTGCTTCCGTCCGTCCATGCGTCCGTCCGTGTGTCCCGTCATCCGTGTGACCATCGGTGCTTTCGTCCTTCCATGCGTCACTCCATGCGTTCGTCCGTACATTCGTTCTTCCGTCTGTCCATCCATCCGTGCATTCATCTGTTCATGCGGCCATTCCTTTGTCTGCCTGTCCATCTTTCTGTCTGTCCGTGCGTCCACCCCTCTGGCTATCTGCGCGTCCGTCAGCCCATCTGTCTATCTGTATGTCCATCTATCCATTCATCTTCCTAGTGTGCACTCCATGTACAGCCATCCCACATGTTTTCATCATGTTGTTGAGACGTTTATTGTCGGACACTTGTCGATGATGCTTGACAGCGACAGTCAATGCGGGTACCGACTCACTGCACGAGCTGCTCTTCTTTTTGATAAAAAGGGCGACCAACTAGAAGGCGCTGGAGAGGACGACCCATTGTTTGAAGGCTTCGCCACAACTACCCCGGGTACGAAGAGGGAGCCGCCTGGCGACCTAACAGCTGGTTACTATGAGTGGGTCGTGGTAGGCTTTGAGGCGCTCCACGTTGAAAATGTCGCGCCCTTGACGGCGCTTGTCCGAAGATGGTTCAATGGGTTCGATCAAGTAATTTACAGGGGAAGTGCGTTCTACGACAGGGTAGGGGCCTTCGTATTTGAGCAATAGTTTTGAAGATCGGCCAGTTCAAGTGGTAGGGATCGAGAGCCAGACGAGCGCTCCAGGGAGGAACGTGGACACAGTAGTGCTGGTGTCAGCACGAATGCCTTTTTGCCGCTCTTGATAATGCGCTGTAAAGGTCCTTGCAAACTCTCGACACTCTTCAGCAAGCTTCGCTGTAGCAGAAATAGGCGCCCACTTAGATGGATCTGGCTTGTACGGAAGTATAGTGTCGATGGTGTGCGACGGGTGCCTTCCATATAATAAAAATAAAGGTGAAAAGCCAGTAGTGCTCTGAGGGGCGGTGTTGTATGCGTAGGTGACGAAGGGTAGAATGGCATCCCAATTTGTGCGATCGGCAGTGACGTACTTGGAGAGCATGTCGCTGAGCGTACGGTTGAAGCGTTCAGTGAGGTCGTTCGTCTGCGGGTGGTAAGCAGCAGTTTAGCGGTGAACAACGTTGCACTCTTTGAGAATGGCTTCGACGACTTCAGACAGGAAGACGCGGCCTCGATCACTGGGCAGTTCCTGAGGTGGACCGTGTCACAGCATGAATCGTTGGAGCAGGAAGGAGGCCACATCGCTCGCTGTAGCCGCGGGGAGAGCAGCAGTTTCGGCGTATCGCATGATGTGGTCCACAGGAACAATGGCTCTGCCAACGTTAGTGGGAGTGGCCCATACAAATCGATGCCAACGCGCCCAAACGGCCTGGCAGGGCAAGGTAGAGGTTGTAGACCTACCGGCCACAGGTGCGTTGAAGTTTTGCGGCACTGACATTCTATGCAGGAGCGAACAAATTTCTGCACGTAGCGGTACATGCCGCGCCGAAAGTACCGTTGGCGAATGCGGTGGTAAGTCTTCGATACCCCGCAGTGCGCACATTGCGGATCAGAATGAAAGAATTCGCATATGTCAGAGCGCAGACTGTGGGGTATGACTAGTAGTCACTGGCGGCCATCACCGTTGTAATTGCGTCGGTGGAGGAGGTCATCGCGAATGGCGAAATGGTGGGCTTGACGACGCAACGCGTGAGTGGATGGAGTGAATGGATCAGTCAGCAAGTCTATCAGTGAGGCAATCCATTGATCCTTGCGCTGTTCCGTAGCAACGGCATGAATGCTAATGAAAAAAAACGGCAAGGTGAGACGCTGAGTCGTGGGCATTGTCGTCAGGCAAGGGAGAGTGCGACAGGGCGTCGGCGTCAGCACGTTGCCTTCCGTTGCGGTACAGCACGCGGATGTCGTAGTCTTGCAGGCAAAGTGTCCGCCGGGCGAGACGGCCTGAGGGATCTTTCAATGACGACAACCAGCATAGTGCGTGATGGTCGGTGACTACATCAAATGGTCGACCATACAAATAAGATCGGAACTTGGTAAGGGCCCAGACGATTGCCAGACATTCTTTCTCAGTGGCGGTGTAATTAATCTCGGCTTTTGTAAGCGTACGGCTTGCATACGCCACGACATATTCCGGGAACCCTGGTTTGCGCTGCGTAAGGACAGCGCCGAGAACGACACCACTGGCGTCCGTGTGTACCTCAGTAGTGGCCGTAGGGTTGTAGTGGCGGAGTATGGGAAGCGACGTCAACAAACGACGGAGAGTTGTGAATGCGTCGTCACACTGTGATGACCACGAATGGAGAGGCCCGTTACTTCCGAGGAGCTTCGTCAGTGGCGATACGATAGACGCGAAGTTTGGGATGAAGCGCCGAAAGTAGGAACACAGTCCTACGAAACTGCGCAGTTCTTGACGGATGTCGGCTTGGGGAACTCGGTCACGGCCCGAAGCTTGAATGGATCTGGGAGAATTCCGTCCTTGGACACGACGTAGCCGAGTATTGTCAACTGCCGAGCTGCAAATAGGCACTTCTTTAGGTTCAGTTGCAGACTGGCGTCACTCAGACGCGTTAAAACATGCCGCAGGCATTGAAGGTGCGTGGAGAAGTCCGGAGCGAAAACGACGACGTCATCGAGGTGGCACAGGCACGTGTGCCATTTCAGGTCACGCAGAACAGTATCCATCATGTGCTCAAAAGTAGCGGGCGCATTGCACAGCCCAAACGGCATGACGTTGAATTCGTACAAGCTGTCGGGAGTGACAAAAGCGGTCTTCCGTCGAGCGTCCTCAGCCATAGGTACTTGCCAATACCCTGAGCGCAAATCCAGAGATGAAAAGAATTCGGCTCCTTGCAGGCTGTCAATCGCGTCATCTACACGCGGTAGTGGGTACGCGTCCTTACGAGTGATCTTGTTGAGGCATCGGTAGTCCACACAGAACCGCACAGAACCGTCCTTCTTCGCGACGAGAACGACAGCAGACGCCCAGAGGCTGTTAGAGGGTCGAATAACATCGCGGCAAAGCATGTCGTCCACTTGCTCGTTGATTACATGGCGTTCTGTGGGAGATACGTGATATGGACGTTGCCGGAGTGGTGGTTGTGCGCCTGTGTCGATGCGATGCGTAACAGTGGATGTGCGGCCGAGAGAAGGCTGAGCGACATCGAATGAAGGGCGGAATTCTTCCAACAGGGCCAGAAGCTGGGAGTGCTGGACCGGCATAAGGTTGTCTGCAATGGAAGGACCGAATACATCAGCGGATGATGAAACATATGTAGAAACAGCACTGAGCGTATTGGAACTTCGGCAGTGCGTGCCATCAAGTTGATCCATGACTTGTGCGTCTTTGATGGGTTCCACGCTGCCGAGACATTCCCCTCGCACCAACGTAACACTGTACGGGATGAGTTCAGAACGAAAATAGTGGTGCTGCCGTGAGTGACTTGCACAGTCGTGAAAGGAACCAGCAAGCCTTTTCTGGTGAAAACACGATGAGATGGCAAGAGGAGTGCAGCGGTGTCGGAAAACTTGCGCAGTAGATCGACACCGCCGCGGACGAGTTTGCAGGCACTTGCGTGTCGTCCCTGACGAGTAACTTGCTTGCAGCAGATGGACTGTCGGCCACTGTCAAAGAAGAGAATTGTGGCAGCTCTATTTCAGCTGGTGCGCAATGAATGACGGCGTCGTGACGGGAGAGAAAATTCCTGCCTAGGATGACGTCGTGGGAGCATGAAGGAATTATGATGAATTCGACGGCTTTCATCACGTCCTGAATCACGAGGCGGGCTGTACACATCGCTGTAGGGTGAATGCTTTGGGCGCTGGCTGTACGGAGGGAGAGCCCGGAAAGTGGCGTGGTCACTTTGCGCAGTAATTGGCTAGATTTTGCGTCTATGACGGATACGGCGGCTCCAGTATATACAAGGGCAGATGCACGAACCCCATCCACAAGCACGTCTATCACGTTCGATGGGCTTTCCTGAGGGCTTCCGCAGTTCGACAGCGTCACAGCCCTTGCCTCGTGGACTGCGACGACTAGTTTTCCTGGTCACCTTCTAGTTAACGTGGCCGAATCGGCGAGAGTGAGCGACGTCGCGGAGAATGTGAACGGCGGGTAGATGAAGCGGGGTGGGACGACGGTGACGTTGGTGGCGGTTGCTCATAAAAGCGGCTCGATTGGCTGGGAAAATGGGGGGCGACCTGCGGTTGCTGCACACGATTGCAATAGCGTGCTACGTGACCGACGCAACCACAAGCAAAGCAGATGGGGCAATTGTCAGCAGTGCGCCATCGGTTCGCGGGTCCAATCTATGTCGCAGAGCGCGATGGGCGAGCCGGCTGCTCATATAACTGCATAGTGGGTGGCACACGGGGCACGCGGATGACGTCAGAATATGTAGGCGGCACAGTTTCTCTGAAGGCCTGGGACCTGGCGATGGTTTCGGTGTAACCAAGGGGGCCAGTCACAGGAATCAGTGGGGATGGCCTGGCGACAACTTGGGCGCAACTGAGTGGTGTAGATACTGGAGGCGACTGGTGGTATTCAGGAACGACCTCCGCGATTTCCTGCTGAATGGCTTGGCGAAGGGGAGGCAGAAGTGTGCTTGACGGCTGTTGAGCACGTTGCGGGGAAGCAAAAGCCAGCAAAGAGACTTGGCGGGCAACTTCCTTATGCACGAATGACTTGATTTCAGCGAGCACGGTGGTGCGGTCAGGAAGTGTTGACAAGGCCGAGAGATCAGCGTCACATGAGGGTGGTCGACGGGTCATTGAGCGCTGCCGCCGCAGCTCCTCGTAACTTTGGCATAGTGTAATGATCTCTGCGACAGTGCGAGGGTTCTTGGCCAGGAGCATGGTGAATGCATCGTCGGCGATGCCTTCAAGAACATGGGCAATTCTGTCAGCCTCTGACATGCTCACGTCCACTTTCTTGCACAAGTCAAGGATGTCCTCTATGTAACTTGTGAAGGACTCACCGGTCTGCTGTGCTCGTTCACGTAACAGCTGTTCGGCTTGCATCTTGCAAACGGCAAGACGGCCGAACACGTCGATGACGGCGGTTTTAAAAGCGGACCAAGTGGGGAAATCGGATGCGTGGTTGTTGTACCACATGCCGGCTACACCCGCGAGATAGAAAACCAGGTTGTCGAGTTTACCTGCCTAGTCCAATGATTGGGGACGCTGACGCGTTCGTACATGGTGAGCCAGTCCTCGACGTCGGTGCCATCCGCGCCAGTGAAGACACGAGGGTCGCGGATGCGGGGGACACCGGAACATGGCGTCGGTGCAGGAGTAAGCATTTGCTGCGTGGCGTCTTGGTGCATGGTAGAAGGCACGGTACGAGGTCGAAGCTCCAAGGGCATCGAATGATAACTGGATGTGTTAGAAGGGCACAGCACTCTCCACCAAGTTGTTGAGACGTTTATTGGCGGACACTTGTCGATGACGCCTGACAGCGACAGTCCATGCGGTTACCGACTCTCTTCACGAGCTGCTCTTCTTTTTGATAAAAAGGGCGACCAACTAGAAGGCGCTGGAGAAGACGACCCACTGTTCGAAAGCTTCGCCCCAATGTATTCATCATATACAAGTGCCGCCATCTCGCGGACATTCTAAGGACCGCTCTTTCGGTATGTGCCACTGGTAGCTACATACACCATCGGTGATGCACAGACCCACACCCTAAGGAGCTTGCACCTGACACGAGCAAATAATATTGCTAGTGTAAAGAGAATTATTGGGTGAACCTACCAGGCAGATGAGATTCGGGATAGCCACAGGACGAGGAAGGTGATGGTGCTCGAGCGCCGATATCGTGGTGCCATTCTCTGCGATGATGCTTGTTGTTCCCTGGTGTTGTAATCATTTCTTCATCATAACTGCCCCCGCCGAGAAACATGAAACATCTGGGCGATCTAGCTGGTGGGAACGAGTGGGCTGAAGTACGGCTTCAAGCGGTCCTCGTGATCAATATCGTGTCCACGCCGACGATGGTCACCGAGCAGCGCAAGCAGTTCAATGGCGTAATTGACGGGTGATGCGTGCTCTACCACGCGGTATGAACCATGGTAATTTGAAAGTAGCTTGATAGACAAACCAGGTGCACAGGGTGGTACATACAGCCATACAAGGGTTCCAGGGGCGAATTCTGTGACAAGAGGCTGGTCGTCATCACGGGTCTTATTCTGGCGTTACTGGTCGGCCGTAGAAAATCGCTTCGCTAGTTGGTGGCATTCTTACGCGTGACGGGCGGCTTCAGACACGGCCGTGCACTCAGATGCATCAGGTGCGTATGGCAGCAAAGGTCAAATGTGTGCGATGATTGACGTCCATATTGTCACGTGCTACAAAAGGTCTTCAACTAGGAAGAACTGAGCTGGCGGGGAGACGCACCAAAAAACTGGCAAGATGGCTGCTTCAATAATGAACAACTGGCCAGAGCACGCGCTGCCCCAGAACATCGTCTTCCATTCTCGTGGGCAGCCATGACTTGCGCTCGCCGTAACTAGCGGCCAAGTGGCATTATTCCCCTCTGAGGAAAAAAAAGGCATCACTCTGATGCTCGGAAAGTACAAAGGCAAAGTCGGGGCGAACCAACAAAAAATACGCGCATACAAAAAACAGCAATATGGTCCATGCGCAGTCGCACTACCGCGTGAAGTACGGCTTCAGGCGCACCTCGTGGACAATCTCTGAGGAGTGCCTTCACCGTCGTGGTGAGAAGGCGCCGTCAGAGACTACCTCGCAGTTCACATCGCTCACGCGTCGCAAGACTTTGTATGGTATGAAGTAACGACTTAGCAGTTTTTCAGACAATTCTTGCATCGAACTGGAGTCCACACCCAAACTTGATCGCCTGGATGGTATTCAACTTGTCGATGGCGAGCGTTGTAGCTGCATGCGTCTGTACTCTGCTGGCGCGTAATGTGTAGACGTGCTAACTGGCTTGCTTCTTCGGCGTACTGGGTAAGCTGCACAGCATCAGGAGTGATCAAAGCATCGCAATTGTGTGGAAGCATCGCATCCAGCATGGTCTGGACCTTACGTCCATAGACAAGACGGAAAGGCGTGGATCGAGTAGTTTCCTGGACGGCAGTATTGTACGCTTCTGGCTTTCGTCGCTGTCGTCGGGGAATCGCTCCGTGTCCGTGCTTGCGTCGTGTCCGTGCTTGCGTCGGTACGCAAATGTGCCTAACGGTAGCACCTGGTCCCAGGTCTTATGCTGGACATCTACGTACATAGATAACATGTCAGCGATGGTCTTGTTGAGTCGCTCTGTCAAGCCGTTGCTCTGTGGATGATACGCCGTGGTCTTGCGATGGCTCGTGTAGCTGACCTTGAATACGTCATGAATGAGCTAGGCCGTGAATGCTGTTCCTCTGTCTGTGATTACGCACGACGGGGCGCCATGGCGAAGAATGATCTTGTCCATAAAGAATTGGGTGACGTCGGAAGCAGTAGCGCGTTGTAGTGCCTTTGTTTCGACGTACTTCGTCAAATAGTCGGTGGCTACTACGATCCACTTGTTGCCGGCAGATGATAGTAGAAAGGGCCCCACTAAATCCATTCCTATTTGATCAAATGGCGCTCTGGGTGGTTCTATTGGTTGAAGAAGCCCCGCGGGCTTTAGTGGCGGGGATTTGCGGCGTTGACATTCCCGGCAGCTTTTCACGTATCGCTTAACTGATGCAGAAGGCTTAGGCCAGTAGTATGCTTGTCAAACTCGAGCGAGAGTTCGAGAGGAACCTAAGTGACCAGATGTGGGCTCATCGTGGCAGGCGAGAAGAATGTCGTCACGCATGTCTGTTGGCAAGACTAGAAGATAGGTTCTCTCATTGCCGTTGGAGTTTTTCTTATACAGGACCCCATCCCGCAGACAGAATGATGACAGACTTCGAGAAATACATCGAGGTATGGACGAGTTGCGTCCTTCAAGGTTTTTGATAACTGCGCGAATTTCATCGTCCGCACGCTGTCGCGTAATCAGATCTGTTGTAGTAAGGGCCCCAAGGAAACCATCGTCATCCTCGGTGTCGTGGCCACAAACTTCGACAAGTGCACGGGAAAATAAATCAGCATCTTCGTGCTTGCGGCCCGATTTGTAAGCGATCGTGAAATCGTATTCCTGCAGACGAAGACTCTATCGTGCCAGTCGCCCACACGGGTCCCGTAGGTTGGCTAACCAGCACAACGAATGATGGTCGGTCACTACCTTAAAGTGGCGTCCGTAAAGGTAAGGCCTAAATTTTATAGTGGCCCATACAACAGCGAGGCACTCTTTCTCTGACGTGGAGTAGTTGACCTCGGCGCGGGAAAGAGTGCGGCTAGCGTACGCTATCACTCGCTCTGTGCCCTCTTGTTGTACGAGGACAGCACCAAGACCCACGTTGCTGGCGTCAGTATGAATTTCAGTATCAGCGTCTTGGTCAAAGTGAGCGAAGACTGGTGGTGTCTGCAAGCGCTTCTGTAGTTCAGAGAAAGCTGCGTCCTGTTCTTCCTCCCAGACGAATGGAACATCTTCACGAGTGAGTCTAGTGAGTGGTTCAGCAATCCTAGAAAAATTGGCTATAAAGCGGCGGTAGTACGCGCAGAGCCCCAGAAAGCGACGAATTGCCTTCTTATCACGTGGAACAGGAAGCGAGGCACGGTGGTACTTTTGTCAGGGTCTGGTCGAATACCGTCCGCACTGACAACATGGCCGAGGAACTTAAGTTCCTTGTAACCGAAATGGCATTTTTCTGGCTTCAGTGTCAGGTTAGCAGAGCAGAGCGCTTCCAGCACAGTCTGCAGACGCTTCAGGTGCTCCTCAAAGGTGGAAGAAAACACGACAACATCATCGAGGTAAACTAAGCACGTGTGCCACCTTAGACCGGTAAGAACAGTCTCCATCACTCCCTGGAATGTCGCAGATGCAGAACAGAGGCCGAAGGGAAGCACTTTGAATTCATATAGGCCATCCGGTGTAACGAAGGCGGTTTTTACACGATCTCGTTCATCAACTTCGATCCGCCACTAGCCACTTTTCAAGTCTATCGATGAAAAATACTTGGCTCGCCGCAGTCTGTTGAGGGAATCGTCGATGCGAGGCAGCGGATAGATGTCTTCTTTAGTCACGCTGTTAAGTTTTCTGTAGTCCACGCAGAAGCGCAGTGATCCATCTTTTTTCTTCACGAGCACGACCGGAGATGACCAGACACTTTTCGAAAGTTGGATAATGTCATCTTGCAACATCTCTTTGACTTGAGCATTTTTAACGTCACGTTCCTTTGCCGAAACGCGGTAAGGGTGTTGTTTTATGGGCGAGGCGTCGGTATACGTATTTATTTGATGTTTGGTGATCGGTGTCTGACGAACCTTTGTGGTGGACGCGAAGCACTCTTTAAATTGATATAGGAGTTCACGTAGCTCGGTCTGCTGTTGTTCCGAGAGGGTTGAGTTGACATCGACTTCTCCAAGTAGTGAAATCACGACGCTTGGTGTCGGTCGAAGCCCGTCGTTGGCTGATGTAGATGCGAAGCATTCAGAAACGTCTGCGATAGGGTAGGCGAAAGTGATGGTGGAGTCATGAAACAGGTGCCGGTACTCGTTACTAAAATTAGTCACAAGAAGGGCAGAGTGTCCGTCATAAAGCGTGGCGAGGCTGCGTGCAGCGCAAATACCTAGCGCGAACAGAAGCATCAAGTTGCCTTCGGCGACAACCTCACCATCCCGTAACTTGTCAGACACCACATCAACTAGGACGTTTGAACGCGGAGGCAACGTGATGCTGTCGGCAGAAATGCGAAGCATGCTGTCACGGATGTCGTCAGGTATATCGGAGGATCCAGCTGTCGAAAACGTCACGGTACGCTCTCGAAGATCGATAATAGCGCCATGCTCCCGCAAAAAGTCGACTCCGAGGATTAGGTCTCGGGAACAGTCACGAAGTACAAGGCAGCTGGCGAGAAACGTACGTCCCCGAATGCTCACTCTGATAGTGCACATGCCGATTGGGGTGACTACGTGCCCGCCGGCAGTACGAATTTGTGATTCGTACCAAGGCGTTACAACTTTCTTTATGTACGCTGCTAGTTTCCCGCTTATGATCGAGTAGTCCGCACCTGTGTCCAATAACGCACTAACGTCGTGCTGACCGTCGACTACCACATGTATATCCAGAGAAAATCTGCTTCTGGCTTTCGTCGCTGTCGTCGGGGAATCGCTCCGTGTCCGTGCTTGCGTCGGTGGGAGGCATTGCTTGCGTCGAGTGTCAGCGGCCTCGCTCCCGAAGGTCGCTGTCGTTAGTTTTCTCGCCTAGGGCTTGGCGAGCGCGCCGGCACTGCTCCTGGGAGGCTCAGAAAATTCGGAGAAGATCGCCTTGAGGATGGGGACCGTGACTGCCACCGCAGTGGCATGCGCTGCTGTGAGAGGTAATCTTGAATAGCTCTCGATCTTTCGCCAAATCTCGGCTGTGGTGCGTCGACAGCAAAACCCTGTAGTCCGAGGCGACGGTAGGGACATTCCCGGTACACATGTCCAGCTTCATCACAATGGTAACACAGTGGCCGTCTGTCTGGTGTGCGCCATACGTCAGATTTTCTGGGAAGTGGCTGCCGATTTTCTAAGTGCTGACAGCGAAGGAAGTGCATCCTGATGCATAGGATTCACGAAGCGCGGTGAAGCAGGAATATATCGGCTTACAGCTTCTGCGTATGATGCACGATGGGGCCCTGCCGGGACAGGTGGGACATACCTGGAAGGCGGAACTTGGACAGCCTGTCGTACTTCGTTTCTGACAAGGCTGCAAATAGACCCTGCAGTAGGTTGGGACTGGCACTGAATCTTTTGTAGTTCGTCGCGCACCACCGATCGAATGAGATCGCAAAGAGACTCGATGTTGATGTTGCCTGCCGCACCTCCGATCTGACCTAATGACGGAGCGGCACTCACTTGCCGGTCGTACACAGTAGAGCGCTGCTGCAGCACTTGCTCCATGGTTGTGGCTTCGGTCAAAAATTCCGCCACGGTCTTTGGGGGACAGCGAACGAGGCCAGCGAAAAGCTGCTCCTTCACTCCTCGCATTAAATGACGGACCTTCTTTTGTTCTGCCATGTCGGGGTCAGCTCGACGAAAGAGGCTCGTCATGTCCTCGACGTACATCATGACGCTTTCATTCGGCATTTGGAGGCGCGACTGAATCTCTCGCTCGGCTCGTTCGCGGCAATCGGGATTGGCCCAACTTGCCAGCAGGTATCGACAAAAGACGCTCCACGAGGGAAAAGGCCCACGGTTTTCGTACCAAGTACGAGCGCCCTCTTCCAAGCTGAAATACATGTTCCTCATTTTGTCGAAGTCGGTCCAACCATTGTAATCTGAAACCCGTTCGAATTAGGCCAGCCAGTCTTTGATATCCTCCAAGACGGAACCGTGGAACACCTTCGGCACACGTGGCTTCCACAGCGTATGATGTGTGGTCGCACCGCTTACCTGTGCGTTGGAGGCCGCAGCGCCTTCCATAGCGTTCGGGGGTGTGACAGACGTCATCTCAGGAACAGGTCCACGCTCAGGAGGTAGTCCTCAGAGTCTTCGGCTTGAGCGGTGGACAGGTGTTGTCACTGCAGGTACAGGGCTACCTGGAGGCGTTTGGAACATCGGCTGGGGGTTACCCGGCACCTCCACTAGTTGTCACGTGCTACAACAGGTCTTCAACTAGGAAAAACTGATCCGGCGGGGAGACGCACCGAAAAACTGGCAAGATGGCTGCTTCAATAATAAACAACTGGCCAGAGCATGCGCTGCCCCAGAACATCGTCTTCCATTCTCGCGGGCAGCCATGGCTTGCGCTCAACGTAACTAGCGGTCAAGTGGCAATATATATAAAAGGAAGAATGGGGAAAAGCTGGTGGTGACTTCAGTACCGTTGTTGTACGCTTAGGTCGCAAATGGAAGAACCAGGTCCCAGTTCGTTTGGTCAGATGCCACATGCGTCGCGAAAACATCACCCAGGGTACAAATAAACCGCTCAGTCAGGCCATTCGTCTGCGGGTGGTAAGCAGTACTCGTACGGTTTACAATGTGGCACTGGCGAAGAAGTGCTTGAATTACGTAGGATAGAAATACACGGCCCTGGTCACTGAGGAGCTCGCGAGGAGGGCCATGACGCAACGCAAAACGATGGAGGATGAAAGCTGCGACGTCCTCAGCGGTCGCCGTAGAAAGAGCAGCGGTTTCGGCGTACCGTGTCAGGTGATCTACAATAACGATAGGCCACCGGTTACCTACTGTGGTCAATGGCACTGGTACATAAAGGTCAATTTCAACGCGATCGAATGGGCGATCGAGGCACGCAAGCGGCTTTAGGGGAGCTGCTCCTGGATTCGGTGGCTGTTTCTGTCGCTGACACTCGTGGCAGCCGCGAATAAACTGTCGAACAAAAGTAAATATCAAACGCCAGTAGTACCACTTTATTAAACGTTCGTAGGTCTTGAAGACACCGGCGTAAGCGCATTGCGGATTGGAATGAAGTGATGCACAGTTTGTAAAGCGCACATTTCGGGGAATAACGAGTAGCCACTTCCTGCCGTCTGGTGAGTGAGTGAGCCGGTACAAGAGGGCACCTCAAATTGTGAAGTGCGAAGCCTGGCGTCACATTCCTCGAGTGGTTGGAAGTGTCGGTACCTCAGATAAAACGTTCATTAGCGAAGTTATTCATGGATCGTCGCGCTGTGCAGAGCACATTGTGTCGAAGTCAAGAGCTGACAGTGCGTGTTCTATAGAATATATAGAGGCAGCCTCAGTGGACAGTGTTGATTGTGAGAGCGCATCAGCATCGGCATGTTGGCGGCCGGAAAGGTACACGATGCAGATGTCATACTCTTAAAGTCGCAGCGCCCAACGAGCAATGCAACCGGATGGATTCTTCAGCGACCACAACCAACATTAGGCATGATGGTCTGTAGCTACAGCAAACGTGTGGCCATATAGGTATGGGCGAAACTTTACAATCGCCCAAAGTATGGCTAAGCACTCTTTTTTGTAGCACTGTAGTTTACCTCAGCCTTGTTGAGCGTTCTGCTGGCATAGGCGATGTCATACTCAGAGAATCCAAGCTTGCGTTGAGCGAGAACTGCATATAGACTTCAGCTGCAGCCGTGGGATTATAGTGATGTCAGGAGATGGCGAAGAATGGTAAATTCAAGATCACACTCGGAAGACCATGACGGGATGTCGTTGGCAGTGCCTGAAAATTGGGTCAAAGGGGAAATTATGGAGGCGAAGTTGCGCACAAACCGACGAAAGTAGGAGCATAATCCTACGAAGCTGCGCAACCATTTTTTACAGACGTCGGGTTTGGGGAACGCCATCCTTTGATACAACGTGACCGAGAATGGTGAGCTTCCGAGCAGCGGCGTGGAATTTCTTGAGATTCAGTTGGCGTTGCGCATTCTTCAGACACGTGAGGACATGTTTCAGGCGTACAATATGTGTTGCGAAATCAGGTGCCAAGACGACGACATCGTTGAGGTAGCAGAAGCATATGTTCCATTTCAAACCCCGCAGAACCGAGTTCATCATGCGCTCGAATGTAGCTTGTGCATTGCAGAGCCCGAAGAGCATGACATCGAGCTCATATAGCCCGTCCGGTGTCACGATGGCTGTTTTTAGACGATCGGCATTTGCTAAGGGCACCTGCCAATACCCCGAACGCAAATCTAATGACGAAAAAAACTCGACACCTTGTAAGCGATCAAGAGAGCCATCAATCCTGGGAAAAGGGTATACGTCTTTGCGAGTGATCATATTTAAGCGCCTGTAATACACGCAGGAGCAAATTGAACCATTTTTCTTCTTAAAAAGAACGACAAGTGATGCCCATAGACTTAAGGGAGGTCGGATAACGTCGTGCTTGAGCATATCGTCAACCTGCTCAGTGATAACCTGACGTTCCGCGGCGGAAACATGGTATAGTCGCTGTCGTACTGGCGCGTTGGAACCTGTGTCGATGCAGTGAAAAAACTGCGAGTTTTGCCAAAGTTGAGTTGAGCAACGTCAAAGGATTCACGGCACTGGTAGAGCAGCTGGAGAAGCTCAGAGCGTTCATATGGCGATAGTCCATCGGCGATCGATCAATCGAAAAGCTCGGAAGGTGGTGCATTGGAAGGGTTGAGGGCCCTGATGGCATCGTAGTCACCGGAACAATCTGGCAGCATGGTAAAAATTTGTTATTTATCAATGAAACGCACGTGTCCAAGAGATTCACATTGAAACTGTTCGACGGAATACAGAAGGAGATTGATGAAGCAGAGACCACTGTTTCCTTCAGCAATAGAAAGGGTTGAATAAAGCAGAAGTGATTTCCGAGTAAAGAAGAGGCTTGACGGTTCAAAGAACGCAGCTTCGTCCCTAATGCCATCACAGAATACGGGAAGCAGCACATCTCCTGTCGCAGAAGTTTCAGTGTCTTCTTTGACGACGAGTTTGTGTATGGTGGGCTGAATGTGGTTGATTGATTGGTCGTAAAACGAGAAGAGTTCAAGTTCAGATCTTGCACAATCACTAACAGCGTGGTTACGTGATAGAAAATCTCATACAAGCATGTTGTCGTGCAAGCATGATGAAAGGACAATAAACTCAACAGTGTAGTGGCCATTCGCGATTATCAGTTAGACATTACAGGCGGCTATAGACCAAACAGAGTCCCCATTCGCTGTTTGAAAGGATAACATATCAAGATGCGTAGTCACTTTTCGGAGCTTGTGGCATAGTTTGGCGTCTATCTTGAAAACGGCAGCACCGGTATCAACTAGAGCATATGCACGAGTACCTTCTACACAAACTTGGACAATAATCAACGACAATGTACCAGGACTTGAGCATTTCGACAGCGCAGTTTTTGCCTCCTGAACTGTGGCGGTTCTTTTCCTTATGTTCAGGAGCTGGTTGACGACCCATGGGTGACAGGGAGCGCCAAAGGGGTGAAGGTGAGCGAGCAGGCATAGTTCACGGATGTTCCCGTGAAAACGAGCTTTACTGAGGAGCCAAATGTTTCTGACGAGATGCAGGAAGGTTCATGAAGCTATTCTGTGTCCTGGCTACTGTGTATCCCGGCACGCGACAGTGGCAGTATTGGGCGATATGGCCAGGATCACCACACGCAAAAAATGTGGACCGGTTATTTCACGTTCTTCAGGCATTTGCTGTGAGGGGAGCAGCCCATGTGGCGGACGGGTGAGTTGAGGCTGTGGTAGCAATGGGAGGAGCCCATGCGGTGGGCGGCTGAGTTGGGGCTGGGGCATGCGGCAGCCCCTGGAGCGGCGGGAGCTGATGTAGCTGCTGCCGCTTTGGTGCCTCAGCGTAAGTAAGAGGCGCGTTGACTGGAGGCTGCTACAAGCGCACCGGCATAGCCCCAGAAATCTGCTCCTGGACCACATGTTGGAGCATGTGAGCCAATGGTGGTGGGAGTCGCAGTGGCTGTTGCTGTGAGAGCTCCTGGCGTTGAGCGAAAGGCAGTAGAGAAAGCTGCCGAGCCACTTTCTCTCCCACGAAGTCTTCAATTTGTGCGAGAAGGTTTGTCTGGTCAGTCATGACGTCCAGTGCGGTCACTGGTTGGATTGTCTGGAATGAGCGTTGCTTGTGAGCTCGTTGCCTCTGCAATTCATCATAGCTCCGACACAAAGTCACCACTTCGGCCACAGTGCTAGGAGACTGCGCGAGAAGCATCTGGAAAACATGATCGTCGACGCCCGTCATAATGTGGTGCATCTTTGCACTCTCGCTCCTAGAAGCAACGACACGCCGGCAGAGACCGATTACATTTTCTATATATGAGGTCAAAGTTTCATCTGGCTCCTGTGCCCGTGTGCCCAGACGTTGTTCGGCACATAGCTTCCGTGAAGCAGGGTGACTAAAAACGGCGCATATCGCCTCTTTAAAGGCGGACCAGTTCGCGATTTCGGTTTCGTGGTTCGTATACCACCGCTTGGCCACGTTGGTGAGATAAAAATTGAGTGTCCAACTTAACAGCGTCATCCCACCTGTTGGGTCCACTGACTTTTTCGTATGACGACAGCCACTCTTCGACATCCTGGTCTTCGGTGCCCGCAAAGATCAGGGGGTCTCGCTGGTGAACCGGGCCGGGGCGAGTAGTGGCCGCGAGAGGTACTGTTTGTTGGGCAGCGTCAACTTGCACGGTCGACGGCAGGGTGCGGGATCGTAGTTCCAGGACACAGACGATGTGGTTACCCAGTACCTCCACCAAATGTAAAGAGGTTTTTTAGGCGAATCTTACGGGCAGGTGGAAGATTCGAGATAGCTACAGGATGAGGAAGATGGTGGTGCTCGAGTGCCCATCTTGTGGTGCCTTTCTCTACAATGATGCTCGTTGTTTCCTGGCATTGTCATTATTTTTTCTTTATAGTAGTTTTTTTCTGTATAAATACCTTCACTTTGTCTTCCCTAATTTGCTCAAGACTGTCTCTGAGATCATCTTGACATGCATTCGTCCTGAAGCGGACAGAAGTTGCACCAAACATGACGATGATCATCATTATCATGGTAATGACTACTTCATGGAAATGGGAATGACAGAAATGGGCCTATAAAACTGAAGAAGACTTAAGCTTCGCTTTTAAGAGTTGAACGTGATAGCGATATTCTGCTCCTTGTGCACGCCTAAAACAATTATTGTATGAAATATTTTCGAACTTGTCATGCATACACTATACATGGCTTTAAGGGTGCAGTAGCATGTGTGCCTTTTGCAGTGGGTTACTGGCTTTCAAGTGTGGTCACTTTGATAATCCCATGCTATGACACTCGATGGCAATATATTATGGCAATACGGCATTGCGGCAACATTTCTTGTATGTGAAGCGTGTATACAGGACCAACGTATTTCTAAAGCATGAAAGTTAATTTGACCCTATTTCCAAGCAGAGGAAGTGATTTTCGCTTTCACAAGCAAAGGCGTGGCTATGTGGTAGAACACCGGCTTGCCGCGCAAACGACCGTGTACGATTCCCTCGCAGACTCAGAATTCTTAATTTTTATATTATTTACGTGTTTCTAGATTTTTTGCTCACGCAAAGATAAGTTTTCGCTCAGAAACAAACGACATTGACGTCAAAATTTCTGTGAAGCGAACACATTGATGCCATCGCGTTAATATTTCTTTGTTTCTCTTCTACGAAATAGAAATACCTTGCTGGTACTCTCAGCCAGTGAGGTCCTATTTCGTACGTCACACCTCCACTCACCTTCATAAGCGCTGTCGCTTACTCACTTACTCGTACAGGACATACCCAAAAATCGGAAACACTAGTTTCTCATTTAGGAATGAGTGTTACCAGAGGCTGATAAGCCATCAGTTTGGGCATGTTCAAGACACAGTTTGCAAAACCTCCGCAATTTTCAGCGCAAGTGTTCTGTGAGCTGTGCTCTACGTGGATACAAATGGACGCAACTCATGGCAACATTCGTAGAAAACACTTGCAACATCGTACTAACGAAGCACAACTGGACGCTTATGAAACAGCAACATTTTTTTTCAGCCAAGCTATATGACGGAGTCTATAATGGAATCTATAATGAAGGAATCAATTATATGGCCGGCAGCTTTTTTCGGGCAGAGCCGGCGGGGAAAAGGGATCTGTAATGACTAAAGGAAATATGCCAGCATGTCTCTTTTCTTACTCTTTAGGTTATGAACACCACAAAATTTATCACATCAAGTACAAATAAGTCATTCAGTCAGCAAAGCTTTTATTAGGCTTTTGAAGAAAGTTAGCACCAAATAATTGAAATTTGCGTACAATTAGCTGAAAATGTTTACGGTAGACCGGCTGGTCTGTACAAACGAATTCCCAGTGAATTTACTCCGTAGCATCGGAAGAGTACACAAGCACAGCCCAAGTTTCATGACGCCGGGCTCAAACGGCCGATTGATATAGCTTCGATCTATTGAATCGAAAAGCACTTGTAGAATTACGTGATTGACTTATAAACAATTTCGACACTAACGCGTCATCATCTTCGCCGCAACATTACTGATGTGTTTACATTATAGGTTACAATGGGTTGCCATTTGACTTCAAGTACCCTACTACAAGTTATGGCATAACAGCTATTTTTTTACAGAAATCAATTTAGACTTTGCAGGCAACGTTTAGCTTGACTGAGTCAGGCATAAATAAATAGGCTCATTTGTTCGGCAATACATTTGTAATTGTTTTACCGTATATGAATTTTTCTATTCAATTAACTAGTTGTCTCAACAAATAACTCATATGCTAGGCTTGAATGAATAGTTCTTACTCACACATTGAAAACAAACTATTTTTAGAGTCCGCAATGTTTATTTTGATATACGCAAGTCTTTCATTTCACCAATTTTTCGTTAAGCGCGTAAAGCTTGAACGACAATAATTAGCCCTCGGTAACTTTTCTCGAAAGTGTTTAACGTAACTGTACATAATTTCTAAACTTCTTTAGCGTGCTGGAAACGTGGACACTCAATGTGGGTGTCCGTGCACATAAGATGTGGAAAGGAATCCACAATGCGAATGTAACATAATAATTGTGCCCAGCACAGTCTTAGGTAACGTTTTTTTCTGAATATCAGAGAATCCATTTGTGCATTCTGCATTCACAATAATCACGTGCTTTAATGAGACGAAGGATATTTTCACTTATTTTGCGCAATCTTTCATTCATAAAGGCAACCAAAACTGGTAGCTCTTTTTTTATTCTTTCAAATAAAACTCTACCGTGGGCTCATTGACAGTGATGTCTAACCATACCTTTTTCAACGTACACAAAGACAGCTGGAAAAGCAATACCAAACAAATAGTCTAGGCTGACTGCCCTGACGCAAGGCCGTACCGACCTACCTGCCAGATTCATACACTCCTTCCGATTGGGAGTTTCGGCGCGCTTTGTTGGGCTGCCCTTAATATTAACACGCAGTAACGGGATAATCAAAGGATGAACAGGTGAAGTGCCTCAGACTGGCTGTCCAACGTTTCGATAGGAGGACCTATCTTTTTCAAAGGCGCCGTATCATCTTTGACGTGTTAGTTTTGAAGAGGTGTGTGGTGACGTCATATCATGGTGGTGGCGCGTGTCTTTGTTGATGATCGCCGTCTGAAAAGGAAAATACTATAAAGGGAAGAGTGCAGTCCTCGCTTCACTTCAAGTCAGGTGGTAGTGATTAAAAAATGTTCTCAGAGAGGGGAGAAAAAATAAAACAAAAACAAAAAAGCGCAAAGTTGCAGTGGTGTGCTGCAAAAGGGGTGGCCGCTTCCGACACGAACAAGGTTGATTGATTGATATGTGGGCTTTAACGTCCCAAAATCACCATATGATTATGAGAGACACCGCAGTGGAGGGCTCCAGAAATTGACACGAACAAGGGAAAGAGCCTAAAGCTTCGGAGTCAGCAGACGGTCACCGGGGGGGGGGGGGGGGGGGGGTAGGCGGCGTATTTTTAAACGCCATGATGTCGAAGGCCAAGACGTCGAAGTCCAAACGCGAAGATGTCGAATACGCAGTAGTAATTTTCGTGCGTCGTATATCTATGCTCCGTGCACGCTGTATGGCAGTGCAAAACAAGCAGTGCGTTAATCTTAAAAAAATGCAGGTTATTTCTGATATTGTTGTTGAATGGTTGGTCAGAAATAATAAAGAAAAGGCTTCAGAAGTGCACGTCATAGCTATGCTGTATATAGGTGGGGTGAGGGGGTAGCTCTTGTACAATACCGTAGTAGCATACAATTTTAGCATGCAATCGAGGCGTGAAAAAACTTAAAAACATTGGTCAATACAAGACACTCGGGAGTTCATTTAGAGGCAATTTCGAAATACCGCAATGGGGTTAGGTGCGTACAGCTACATGCCTCAATAGATAGAATGGGAGGGACATGTTTTCCGCCAAGGGCGCTTGCTCCGGATATTACACTATGTGGCAAAACACGTGTTTATCTTTTGACGGATGGGTGTTTCTCTGCAGACGTTGAGTAGGTTAAGGCCAAGGCTTTGCTAGCATTTGGGAGTTCTAACTTCGTACTAAAGTCTTACTAGCACTATATTAACATAATAAAGACGACATGGTTTCTTCCTTCGCATTTTTCGTTTTCGCTCTCTGCGTTTTAAGCCTTCAACAATTGTTGAACTGTTTGTGTACACATTGTTAAAATATACGTAAAGTGCGTAAAAACACCCACAGACTTACCCTGTGTGTGGCTTGTGATGTTACTTTTTATAATAACCAATTTTCATTGAATCTCTGCATTCGCGATAGACGCAATCGATGACTGAAATACATAAGCTGCACTGGAGTTTGAAGATTACTCTAACAAAGACATCATATGACAAAATAAGATCTATAATAACACACTCTTTTCAGAGATCTTTAGAGCAGTGAATCTCAGTCTTTTGTTGTGTTTACTTCTAATATTTCAAAACGTTCGCCGCAGCGTCAACATTCAAAACCGCAAGTTCTCCAAGGTGCTGGGATTCAGTCTTTGTCTTAAGCTTTAGTTTTCTGAGCTAGTGACGTTTCGAAATCAGGCCCATATAATTCATCACCGCATCAAGATGGTTCGCTTGAACGTCTTTCAATACTGAATGCCAGATGAGCTATACAAAAAACACCATGGAAAGTAACAGCACAGATTAAGGGCAGCTTTTAAAATCCATGTTTGTTTTACCGCTATTTACGCTTCAGTTAGAGGGTTGCCACGTTCAGTGCTGTGAGCGTACTGAAATGGACCCTATCTTTAACTCTGTGAATATTATTTGCGCTGAGTATTGCTATAGGCACATTCAAATCGTCAGCCAAATCCGCCCAAAATTCAATAGTCATTAGCCATCTGACGAACTTCGTTCATTTTAACGAGACCACCTGCTAAGTCTCATCCGACCAGTACGGACAGATTGCTAGCTCGCTAATAGGTGTAGTGCTACGTCACTCGCGTAACTTTCATAGTGCTCAGAGTCTTCCTATGATGATCTCTGCTCACGTAACAGGACGGCACAAGGTTCGCAGGCTCAGGTGATTGCTATAAAGGCACTCTCGCTGGTGGGTCACCCTATACGGCTTCCTGCTCATTTCGAAACAGACTAATCCGCTAAGCCCGTAAAAGCCATGACTATTACTCTGTACAACTGGCCAGGAAGCCCGCCATGCGGCTTCGTGCTCGCGGTCGCGAAGCAACTGGGCGTTCCAATGGATGTGAAGAACGTGAATCTGGCACACAAAGAGCAACTAAGTGAGCAGTACCTCAAGGTAAATCACCGTATTTCTGTTACTTGATAATCAACGTGACCTATTTACGTAAACGGTAAAAATTCATGTAATGACACTCCTATTAGCAAAGTGAGGAGAACAGCTTAAGCGAATTTTACGTGACAGAAAGCGAACCTGCTAAAGGAAGACGATATACACGATCTTCGAATGGGGTTGGCCTGTTAAGCTTGTAAAGCCTTATAATAAATTCTGCTCTACTCAATCGTGTGCCTAATATTAAGTTTCTACGATATGAATAACACTAAATATCTAGTCACAATACTCAGCGTCTATGGTGAAGGGGCCAATACCGTTTTATGACAATACGCTGCACGAAAAACGGAAATAAGTGCTCGAAGTTGTGATACATGGCTGTAACATTCGTTTTGAGAAAGTTTTCTGTGTCTACATGGTGCGCGCAACACGCGTATGAATTAGGCGGGGGAATGCTTTATTACCCATAAATATGGGGAACGGGCGAAAAAAGAGAAATCAGCTGGCTGCCCTTTGCTGAACTCAAAATATCCGGTAAGAAAAAAAAGTGCTACACATAAGTTAACCAATACGTTCTCAGGCATTAGGTATATATTAAGTAATTTACTCAACTCTACGTCCATACCAAGAGTAGAACTGCTAAAAATGCCAGAGCTTCTGCTTCTTATACACCTTGTGAAATATCCCTCCCCTTTATGTATTTTGTTCTAAAGAGACCAATTCAAGATCACGTCATGTGAGGGTGCCCTCGAAACCAACCACCTCTCCCTCTACACATTAATAGAAAGGCACAGGGGCAAGCTACTTTGTGCAGCTCGACACCCGATGTCCAGGGCCCCATATTGGATTGGGCCAAGAAGGTAGCGTGGATCTACGCCTGGTACGCTCCTCTGCTTCCTTCTCCACCACGTCTTTCCCTCTTGTAATAAACAAACTTTTGCTCCTCCTCCTTGTAAAGAGTTACACGGCCTTATACAGAAATATAACAGGTATAAACAACAGATAATTGGCGTGTATTCAACCTAATGGCACCACATGATCACCAATGGTATATGTGCATGCCTGATTCGTCGCCTGGAATACAGAAGAATCTCTCGCCCTATATAAAAAGCATGACCTTATAGCGACACAATCACCACCCTTTTGAGAAAAGTGCTGCTGCGTTCAGTCCTGACGGTTTAAATTACGACATTCGTGTGACCTTCGGGTTTAAGAGAGTTAAAGAACGAATATAAAAAACTACGCCAGCCAGGTAAGTGACACTTGCAAACAACAGCAACTTTACTGTACTGTATACAGAACATTTGTAATTGTAAATAATAGAGGTAATGTGCACATTTTTCGCAGATAAACCCATTTCACAAGGTTCCTGCTCTTGACGACGATGGCTTCATTGTTTACGAAAGGCAAGCTCGCGCCCTTGTATTCACATACATAAAAAGAAGACCGTTTCATGGTAGTGTTTTCAGTAAAAAATATCATCGTGCAATAATGATGCGCTGCGGTTCATTAGTCATCACCTAACTGGACTGCTCAATGCTGAATTGCTCTTACTGAGGAAACTCTTGAATAAATACATGTAGAGCGTTTTTATTATTACTGCGTAAAATGGCTTTCTTTAAGAATATAGTATTCTAATGTGCTACGCCCACCGAGTTTATTGCTGTAGATTTTTTCACAGCTTTTTTTTTAATTCATACAAGAATATATGTTAATCTTATTCGCAACCTATAAAACTGCTTTCTTTAAAAAAATATGCAGATCCCACGTACCTCAGCAATTGAGAGGCACCGAGATAGGAACCGAACTGTTCATATACATATTAAAAAGACAGTCAATAATGAAATAAAACTTCAATATTCACACGCACTTGTCTACTCAGCTTTTTATGGTAATTTTCATGCATAAACAAAATATTATAGGAAGGACGAACCATAATTTGCAGACATAATATCAGGCGTGAGAATGAAGAAAAGCGTGGACAGCTGCGCAAAATGTCATATGTCAGCGTTTTCATATTTATTGACATTAATGTGACCAAGAAAAACTGTATACTTCTTTACATTAGGAGGGCATACATCATAGTAGAAATTACTGCCTGTCATTGGTAGGCGGAGGGATGCTGCTTCATTCATTTCACAATACCCAAGGGGAGGATACGTTAAAAAAACATTTTTTAGATCAGTTTATTCTGATTAGATCACTTTGATGCATGCCATTTCACGAAAACGCTATAAGGGAGCTTGAAATGGGGACAGCAGTTAGAAGAAAGCTTCTCTCTAGAAGCAGAATATGCAAGTTAAACAGCGAATGCTGCAGTTTTTGTCTCATTTGCATTGTATACAGGTGATGCACGTGCTCATTCGATCATTTGCTTCACAGCGCGGCCATCGTATACTACCTGTTGCGGAAGTACGCCCCGAAATCAGACTTGTACCCCGATGACATCAAATTGCGCACCCAGGTCGACCAGGTCATCGCCGTTATGTACGGAACTGTTCACGCTTCAGTGGCAGACTTCTTCGTAAGTGCTTCTGCATCACTTAAGCATGTAAACGTACTCTTTCGAAGTCTTTTCAGCCAAGCGCCTTGGTGCACTTCTCACCAAGAGACGTAAACCGTGGCTCTGTTTCTCTGTCATAAATTTCTTTCTTGGGAATGATAGTGTACACGCCGAGTTCAATAAGAAGCTTTGCTCAAAGTTAGTGCGCACAATAAGTTCCAACTAAGCAAAGCTTCTCCTCTGTTGGTCGCTGCAGTAGCGTGCAGCATTTAATCTTAATGTTGGTCGAGACATAGGCAGATATGATAGCATTTACCATTTTATAATCACCTAGTAATAACAAGGTATTGCTTTTCGTCACATTATCAAAGTACAATGCGCTGTGCGTGCGTTATAAAAATACCGAAATTAGGTGTTGCAGCCCAATATCTCCCTGTACAAAAACGTTAGAAGACAATGTTTTCAAGTGAAGACAGGAAGGCAAACAGGGGGAAAAGAACGGCAGGGAGGTTAACCAGCCTATAGGCAGCCGGTTTGCTACCCTGCGCATCGGAGAGGAATAGAGGAGATGAAACATAGAGAGCAGAGAGGGAAGAGAGAAACACAGCACATTCGGCAGCACACGCGCGCACACTCAGTCATAGTCCAGTCTTGTCTTTCGCGGTGTGTGACGTTGCTGTTACAGTCGCTTGTTCAAGTCCGTGTCGCGTAGGAATTTCAACAGAGCTTTCGTCGCCTTCTCTTGCACTGTCTTCTCTCGGGCACGTGACCGAATAGTGTCTACAGAGATTTGGCTGTTGTCGATGCGCGCAAAAGTGGACGCCAGTGACTGTCTCTGGATTTCATACAACGGACAGTCACACAGGATGTGGTGTAGCATCTCTGCGCAATGACAGGCATTGCAGAGAGCGTTGTCGGCCATTCCTATGACAAAGGAATAAGATTTTGTAAATGCCACTCCTAGCCATAAGCGATGAAGAGAAGGGTGGCTTTTTTCAAGTGAAACTGCACAGGATTGTCATGGTTTCAAACTTTTCACCAGAAACACGCTTACTTGCGATAGTGACTAAAATGTTCAGTATTTATTATTAGGTAATTCGGCCGCTAACAGAACTATTTTTTGTCTCAGTTTACGTCACCCTGGATACATAAGTTATCTCGAATTGAGATTGTTATCTCTTTCTTATTTCTTACCTTCAAAAAGACCATAAAGCCTAACTTAGCTGAATTTACTGTGTCAGGTACAGTGTGAGGTGCAGTCGATTTGAAGTTCAGAAATCTTGATAAAACTAGTGCTCCTCTGCCGAGCCTACAAGCACAATGGCCCCATCGGCGTGAAGGGCTTGTAAAATGGTAGCTTCTTGCAGGGTTGAATCATGACAACAATGTCCCTAAAGAAATGCCAGACTTTGCATTCTGATAATTGTCATGGTGCGAGCTCAGAACTACGACAATAAGACAACAAGACGAGCGCTAACTTACAACTGAGTTTATTGTGCAGAGCACAAAAACATATGAAGGAGACAAGAAACAATGTGCTGAAAGATTAACAATGCAAAGATGAGTATTGAAAAAATACAAAATCTAAAGCAAGAAAGAAATCCAAGGAACGATATTGAAGACTAAAAGCTGTCACAACTTGCGTGCGTCGATACTTTCGAGGAACCTTGACTCTTTGCTTATTTAGCGTAACTGTGTCTTCTAAATGAGGCGTACAGTTTGCACCCAGTGCAATGCTGTGCAAGAAACTCATATTTGCCGTTTATAAAATTGTGAGCATGTTGCTTCAGTCGGTTGTTCGGACACCTTCCAGTCTGTCTGACAAGCGTGCATCACAGAAAAGGAGAACCCTATAGACCAATTCCCGGGAACATTGCACATACCTTGTTTTAAATTTAACTGCACATTCAGTAGAAGACTGCGTTTTGAGGGGGGTTTCTCGATTTAGTAAGACTGATTGATTGGAATGGTGCAGAAAACAGCACACGAACGCCCAAACTTTTTCAAATTTTCTTGAGCCTATGAGATATCTAGTGCTTCCACCAAAAAGCAACTGTGCTATCGCGCTGTTTTTTCGTGTTACTCAGATCTCCATGTTTTTGCTTTGCCTTACTAGTCCGGAGGACAGATTCAGTGACAGACGCGATGAACAGCTAGGGAAAACCAGAAGCCATAAGTCGAGACACTTGAGCTTTGAAGCTCGCTGAAACGCTGTCATTAACTACCTGTTCAAAGCATTGTCAAAGCAGGCATAAAAGTGAATTGCAGATAGCAAGGTGATTCCACGATATGTCATTTCTAATACCATAACACAATTCATTTTTTTACTATTTTGGTAGCTTCGCGTTGCTTTCTACATAGAAATTGAAATGTATCTGAAAAAAAGTATGTGACAATATTTTTAAAAAACTCAATAACTCAACAAGGATATGGTATTACAGTCTTGCTATGGTGTGAAGATTAAGACTTCGCTTCAATCGCAGAGACCTCGCATACTGCTGAAGACAAAGCCCAGCGCTGAAGAGCTGACTGCATACGAAGACAACGTCGTCAAAGGTATCGAGAAGATCACCGGTGAAGGAAAGTTCGCGGTCGGTGACAAGCTGACACTTGCCGATATCGCCATCATCCCGCAGCTGATGTTAATTGTCGAGGTAAGGCAAATATTCATTAAGCTTTCCATCCCATTTCCTCCACATCGATCGGCTTCAAACCATAACGCATGCATACCTCCGAAACTTAGGTCTTCCAAGTTACGTGAAGACAAACAGTACTCGTACATTGAAACTAGACATCACTTTTCAGGGGCGAAGCTCTTTATAGCGGCACCCGTTCGTCCCTCGTAGCCGTTGTTGTATGTAACAAGTATAACATTTTCACACTCAAGGTGGTGCTGGTGGGAGATTTCTTCTGTGCGTTGTTGAACAATAAAAAATCGTGCACAATGTTCATGGCAATGGCTGTTATTGGGGAATGAGAGACAGGAGCATTCAGCTTTCAGTTAACGCGCACGCTGCAATCTCCATTAGCAGCCATCGGCATGTACATTGAGCACTATCTGACAACAAAGGGTTGCTACGTTACACTCGCTTTGTGTAACCTCCTTAGTTATAGAAAGTTTTAGCGAGCGTGGAGCCGCAGTGCCATGAATACAATGAACTAGTATATACCATGAGTGAACTCGAGGTGGTTAAAGGTGGGAAGTAGATACGAAGCGCTAGCCGTAGGAAAGTAAAAGCCGAATTCTCGTCTCTCATTTCCCATTAGCAGCCATTGGCATGTGCATTGAGCGCTATCTGACAGGAAAATGTTGCTACGTTATACTCGCTGGGCGTAACCTCCTTAGTTTTAGAAAGGGTTTAGCGAGCGTTGGGCCACTGTGCCATGAATACAGAGAACTAGTATATACCATGAATTTGAGGTGGTTAAAGGTGGGAAGTAGACCCGAAGCGCAAGCCGTAAAAAAGTGTGCGTGTGCCACCTCTCGTTTAGTCTTTGGAATGTCCGCTGTATGACCGTGCTTCTATACGGTGAATATATGATGAAAAGATGCGAGATGGTGGTACTTGGAGTGTTGAGTAGATGGACGAACGCACACACAGACAGATGCATGGATAGACGCATGAACGGACGCAGGCGCGGATGCATGGATGAACGCAGGGATGGACGCACGAAGAGACGCACGCACGGACGGGTGGATGGACGCATGAATGGTCACACAGACGGACGCATGCACGGACGGAAGCAAGAACGAATGAACGGACGAATGCTTTGCCCCACTCTCCATCATTCACTCCGTGGATATGCTGCCGATTTTTTTAGAATGTCAACTGATATGTGCAGCCACTCGTGCAACCTCGTTATGCCGCTGCAGAATAGACATATGAGGGAAAGGTCATTGGTGTTAAGGCTCTCGTAAAAAATATACGCCCATATGACATGAGCTACAGAGGCTGGAAAGGAAAGTCCATGCATTACCTAGCTCTGAATAATTGAGCTTCGATTCGTGAGTATAGACCTAAAGGCCACCAGCAAGATCGGGAAGGCGTTATAAATGTTGATTTAAAATAATTATGTATATTGCATTTGGTAGCTGCTACATTCAGTCACGCGAATTTTATGCAATGTTTAATAAGTGTAAAAGGCGTGCATGCTTCCGATAGGTAACTAAAAAGTTAGTAACCGCGTGGATTTACCCGCTCCAAGAGTATCCCACTGTGCACCCTGGCGTCATCTCATCACTAGGCAGCCGCAAGAAAAGATTGTAAATCTTGCCGTTACTAAACTGGAAACCTTATTCAGTGATTCCAACTACTAGGGAACTACTAAGCAACGAAAGTTGGCAGATGTTTTGTATATGTCATTGTACATTATACCGGAATTGTGACAGTGTCATTGAAAGTTTTAACAAACTAGAATTATTTTCATTGATTAAGTTGAAATTACATCTTTGTTCCAAGTTATTGCAGGCATAGGTGCAAACTGTAGGGCACAAGGTACTGGGTACGAAACATCGATAATACTTCTAAATTATATGGTGGTTAATATGTAGGATGCGGGTACCGCAAAACAGGGGCATAAACAGCCGTCATGAAGCTCAAAGTAAATCAGACGCTAATAGCAGCCCTATTATCTTGCGTGCATGTGTGTGTTCCTACATCTCGATATTGATTTGTGGTTCACTAGGTACTACGTTTTAGTGCGGTTATCGCCAACTTCAATTGATTTGATTTATATGTGGTGTTTAACGTCTCAAAACACCATATGATTATGTGAGACACCGTAGTGGAGGGCTCCAGAAACTTCTACCACCTGGGGTTCTTTAGCGCGCGCCCACATCTGAGCACACGAGGTTACAACATTTCCGCCTCAATCGGAAATGCAGCCGCCGCAGCCGAGATTCGATACCACGACCTGCTGGTTAGCAGCCGAGTACCTTAGCCACTAGACCACTGCGACGGGCCTTGTCGCCAACTTCGTCATGAAATAAGCATTCGAGTTAGTACTATTCATGGTATATTTCCTGCAATATATACTAACCATAGTATTTATTTATTTATACATACTCTTAATCCCAGAGGGATTATAACAGGTGGACAATCTAAGGCAGTGATTAGGTACAGTAAATTGAAAGGAAAAATTATTAGGAAAAAAATAACAAAACATTAACATAAAATAAATCATACAAAAACACATTTGTCAAAGTACAATCATATTGACACTTTACTTAAATAACAAGAAAGATCACATAGCACCCTATTGTGTTTGGGAGGCTATCAAGCCGCTTTCTACTAGTTTTCTGAAGGTGGCTAAGGATGTGCTACTGGTAATGGAGGGGGACAGGTTAATCCATTCTCTGATCGCAAGCGGGAAGAACAAGAATTTGAAGGCATCTGTGTGAAATCTGTAAGAGGCAAGGGTATGAGAGTATTTGTGGGGGGTAGTTCTTGCTGCGGAATACTTTATGTAGCGGGACATGTCTATGTTTTGTTGACCATGTAACAGTTGGTACATCAGGTTTAAGCGTGCCAACATCGCCCGGTTTTTTATGGTTAGTAGTCAAGCTCTTTAAGCAGCTCCGTAGGTGAATCTGTTCAGTTAAATTTGTAAAAGATGACCCTAAGCACTTTTAGTTGAACACCTTCGAGCTTGCTGGTTAGTTTTTTTGTGTACGGGAACCAGGCAGTGTTTGCGTACTCCAGGATGGGTCGTATAGATGTATTGTAGGCCAGTAACTTTGTGTGTGGTGGTGCTTGCTGTAACCGCCTTTTTATAAATAACAGTCTTTTCAGCGCAGATGAAGTGATGTAATGATTATGAGCGTCCCATCGTAGGTCATGTGACAGAATGACCCCTAGATACTTATGTTTCGTGACTTTAGAAAGGATAGCTGAATTGATGACGTAATTGAAATTGGATGGATTCTTTTTTCTATTTATAAATAAGAGCACGGACTTTTTTCGTTGATGTTCATTTGCCAATCACTGCACCAGTCTTAAATTGCGTCTAGCGCTGTATTTAAGGCGACATGGTCATCGTGTGAGTGGATTTCTTTGTACAGGATGTATTCATCTGCAAATAATCTGCATCAAACATTAACAGATGACGGAAGATCGTTCACGAAAATTAAGAATAATACCGGCGCCAAAACACTGCCTTGCGGTACGCCAGAGGTCACCGGTACGATTGAAGACTGGACATGGTTTAATTCCACGAACTGCGACCTGTCTGTTAAAAAGTTAGTAATTCAGACAACAATTTGGCCCTTGCCTAGAAGAAGTTGAGTTTCAAGATGAGTTTGCTGTGCGACACCCGATCAAACGATTTCGAGAAATCTAGCAGAATAAGTTCAATTTGCTTTTGGCGATCGATGCTTAATGAGGCGTCATTCACCATTTCAATGAGTTGTGCTACGTTAGACATGCCCTGGCGCAAGCCATGTTGAAAAGGGGACAGTATTTTGTGTTCTTATAGGTGTTTCGTTATGTGCTTTAAGATTATGCCTTCGAGCAGTTTACCAACCGTACATGTTAATGAGATGGGCCGATAATTGGAAGGTTTGTTTTTGTTTCCGCACTTATGTGGAGGAATCATTTTTTCAATTTTCCAATCCATTGGCAGGGTACGCGACGACAATGATTGGTAAAAAGCAGGCACAGGTATTTTGTTACCCATTCGGCGTATGTTTTTAAAAACGCGTTAGGTATGTTGTCTGGTCCGGAACTTTTTTTGCCATCTAACTTCAATAGTAAGTTGAAAACTCCCTCTTTTGAAACGAATAATCGCTTAATAAATTTCTCTTCTTTAATTTCTACGTGAGGTTGTTTTCCGTCGTCAACTGTAAAAATTGATTGGAAATAGCTATGTATACATTTGCGGAATAGGCATTTTCTTCAGGCGCTTCGCGGGTCATTTTACGGACCTTGGGATTAATGTACTGCCGAAATTTCGTCGGGGAACTTTTTATGAACTGAGGTAGAGTTTTTTTTCAAAATAAGTAGACTTGGCGACCTTTATTTTATTTTTCATGTCAGTTATACCTGCGCTCAGATTTTGTCGGCTATAAATATTTGCTTTCTCAGATTTTTCCTCAAACGCTTCACCTATCTCTTAGCATGTATAACGACACGTGTGACCCATGGATTCATCTTTCTGGTCTTTTTTTCTTCGAAGGAACGTGGTTTTGTAAGCAAAAAAGAACAATGTCTTCGATTTTATGCCACAACATTTCTATAGTCGCAGTGAAGTGAGAGGCTAATTCTTGAAATGATGAAAATACGTCGAACAGTAAGTTGTGTATTGCTACGTCATCGGCATTACAAAAGTCTTGAAATGTTTCCTCTGCGTATGCAAGTGTTTTACTGTCCTTTATAAGCATCCTACAATAAGTTATTTTATGGTCCGAAATGCCGTCTGGAAGTTGTATCGTTGCTTCATGTACCGGAAAGTTATCAGTGAGAAAGATTAAGTCCAGCACACTCGAGTTGTGTCCCTGTACACACGTAGGCTGCGTCACTATGTGTGAGAGGTTTAAAGAAAGAATTAAATCGTAAATTATTTCTGAGCAGGCGCTGTTGTATTGCATTGATTCCCAGTTGAAGTCAGGCAGATTAAAGTCCCCCACAAGAATAACTCTGGCATTAGATGTGTGACGCCGCATATACATGCACGGGGCATCCATACACTCAAGGTTTGATGAAGGGGCGCGGTATGCACACCCGAGAACGATAACGTGGGTTGTGAATTTAAGTTTGCAAAAGTAGCGTTTTCGCCTTCTATGTCGGGAAGTAATGTGAAGGGGATTCTTTTACTTATAAAGACAGCTACGTCGCCGCCTCGTGTTGGTCTATCTTTGCGTATGATCGCGCAGTTTGGGGGTGTTAGCTCAGCATCTTCGATACCACTTCTTAGCCACGTTTCAGTAACGGCCAAGAAGTCGGGTTTGAGGCCAATAAGCAACGATTCTAAAGCATTTAATTTGTTCATGATGCTGCGCACATTCACATTTGCAAAAGTTATTTCCCGTGATGCCTTATTTGTCGACGCCTTAACTGCCGAGGTCTGCGATGAACTTTTTTTGTTCCGTTTACTGAGGGTACTTCTGGATTGGTTGTAAGGAAAATGACAGCCGTGTACGTGATCAAGAGTTGATTGTGATCAAGGGATGATTCGTTTGCTTCAGATGGCTGATATAAAGGTACTGGTTGGTGATACGAGAAGACAGGGTGATGGACATTTGGGATGCGTCAAGTGTTGTTGCGACGTGAAAGTTGTTTAGCACTGTTCGACTCTGTGTTCCACATGTAAACATCATCATTAACGAACAACTTACTGAAAACGAGATGAATACTGTCACCGTCCTTCTTTAAGCTCTTTGAAAGCTGCAGTAGTTTGCGTCTTTTGTCGCGCACGGCCTCAAAATAGTCTCGTGCTGCGCTTAGTGCTGTGTTTTTCAGTTTCAACCCTTGCTCAAAATGGATTCAACTTCTTTCTCGTTAAAAACTTTTGCAATGATTGGACGCTTCTCATCCGCTGAAAATCGGGCCAGGCGGTGAGCTCTTGAAATAGACGAAACAGATACGCCAAAATGGCTTGAAGAGAGCTTTTTTACGATTCGCTCAGAGGCCTGCCACGACTTGAAACTGTCAGTATCAGCAACTCCGTAAAAAAGTAAGTTAGAACGGCGGGAGCGGTTTTCCAAGTCATCTATTTTGTCCTGAAGAATTCTCGAAAGCTCTTTCTCATGCGTGGAACCAAGCCCGGAATCGCTCCCTGTCACCTTTGACTGTAATTCATCAATTTATCTTGCATCTTGGAAATGTTTTCTGCATTCGCAGACGAGTGCTGTGTCGACATTGACTAAAGTTTGTTCTCGAGCTCGCCTACTCTTTGAATCAGCGATTCGAAATATTTTTTAAGGTGGCATGTGGGAGAAAAACCTGGTTCACGGATTCTAGAAGGCTCACATTGTTAGCTTGAATATGTTGCACACTATCAAAAACTGAATGAAGCTTCTCTTCTGGTTTTAGTCATAGGACCAGGATTTGTTTTGATGTCACCTCTCAGGAGCAGGAGGCGCCGAAGATGCGATGCACACCCGCGAACTGCTTCAGGGCACGGAAGCACGACAAAGAAAGAATCATCTGATCGGAAGCTGCCAGAGGGTAATTTAGAAAAGCAACCAACCTGCAGAGCGAAAAGACAGATGCTTAATCCTTTCGTTGTTTCTTCTATAGTGCCTCCGTTCCCACAGAAGAGATACTGCTGGATGCTCGGTAATATTGTTTCCGAACTTGACGTTGTCGTGGCGGCTGTGCATCGGTGATATTCCAGGGGGCGTCCCATGCGTTCGGACAGGTTCACGCAAGTTGTTTCCAACAGGCGTGAATCCATGGCCGGCGCAGCCTTGCAAATTCCTCCCATGGGTGGAAAGTCGTCCGGAAGGCCAAGCACCGATGCACCGGCCGCGACCACGGCGAACTACAGAGCGAAAAGACAGATGCGTAAGCCTTTCGTTGTTTCCTCTATCGTGCCTCCGTGCCCACAGAAGAGATACTGCTGGATGCTCGGTAATATCGTTTCCGAACTGGATGACGTTGTCGTGGCGGCTGTGCATCGGTGATATTTCAGGGAGCGTTCCATGCGCTCGGACAAGTTGACGCAAGTTGTTTCCAACAGGCGCGAATCCATGGCAGGCACAGCCTCGCCAATTCCTCCTATGGGTGAAAAGTCGTCCGCAAGGCCAAGCACCGACGCACCGGCCACGACCACGGCGAACTGCAGAGAGAAAAGACAGATGCGTAAGCCTTGCGTTGTTTCCTCCATCGTGCCTCCGTGCCCACAGTCCAGAGTATAAGTGCGGGTTTGTCTCTTTTGTATCGATTGTTTTATCGCGCACATTTGTATTTATTCTATTCCCTAACTCGAACAGGGAAATATATTGTGTTGTTTTGTATTTAATTACCTGTATAACAATTGACTCGTGCTACAGTTAGATATGTTAGGTCAAACAATTTGTTGTGACCAACGATTTGTGATGCCACTTGTTTCTACGTCTTTTCCAAACTTCCCACCGGCTTAGACCTAAGAGTCTACAGTATGAAAGCAATAAAATAAGTAAAAAAAAAGTAAGGGTTCGGCCAATCAAAACTTCGCGCTTGTTAGCTACACGTTGTCATTGCTGCTTGCGCAGTCGGAAACAGACTAATCGAAGTGGAATCCACTGACCGCGTGAGATAGTCATGCGAGGCAAAGAAGAACGGATGAGCAGATGCACGAAAAAGCAGTGCATTTTACTATTAACATCCGATACTTCGTGTATACGAACCAATAGACAGTGTGAGTTCATGATATACGTCTCAGGAACACCGGTTCATGCGTCATGAAGTGTGCCAGAAAGGCGAGAAACGCCGGGAGAGAAAACGGCGCTCGTTGTTTGAGGTTTCAGAGACTGGTGACTGGCACTTTAACCAACCAAGTGTGCAAGTTTTTGCAAAAAAAAAAGAAACTTTCGCAGCTTATTCAATCGTTTTCACAGCGGTTTTTAAATGTACAAAATGTTTAAATTCTCGAAAAGCTTGTAAAAGAAAGTTAGGAGTGATATCTTGATGTCAAAATGGCTAAAGAACTGCATATTATTCAATTGTATATCATAGAGTGGTATTGCTTAAATTACGGCTCTGCGCACAGCGCCTTATCGCAGTCTACACACATAAAGGCCGTAACTGTTGTTCTCTTCTATCGACGAGTCGTGCTGACACACACACATGCGCGCGCTATCTCCTCTACGTGCGGCTGCTTTGGGCAGAGTAAACTCGGCTATTATGGAGAACAAGAATACCTCGTGAGTGTCGGTGGTTAATATTCTAAGAGAAGCGTGAATCAAGATGGAAATAAACTTCTCCGGTCCCTGGAAGGAAGCGCCGTTGAATACATAAATTACATTTCGCGTGTTTTCATTCGGATCACGCGTAAAACCGAAACCCTGAAAGGTCGTTGCCCATCGGCGTCATGGCCGATCGCCCGATGAACCTACGCTTGAAATCAGGGCTGTCGATCTCCGCGCAATTATTGCCAACGCTTATTCTGAATCCTAGAAGATAGCCCCCTATGAAAATGGCAACGTCCTGTACGTGTACTGTATGGTTCCTTGAGGCAACATGAGGATACCACCTGTATGTTTCCCAACTGTAACGATTAGGCCGCCGCTTTTATGTTGCCTCAAGGCGTCATCCTCTATGTTTCGCATCTGTGGCCGTCCTGTATGTCTCCCAAATGTCGCAATTTTTGGCCGCTGCTTTTATGTTGCCTCAAGGCGTCATCCTGTATGTTTCGCACCTGTGACCATCCTGTACGTCTCCCAAATGTCGCGATTTGGCCGCCGCTTTTATGTCGCCTCAAGGTGTCCGTCCTGGATGTGTCCTGTAAGTAGCCACCTTTTATGCAGACCAGAAATTAGGCCCGTTGTACTGTCTGCATGGTGCGGCATAATACGGCTGGTTAAATTGAAATGTACATGGACATGTACACGAAACTGTAAAATTATTGGTTTATTGTCGTTTACACTTCAGCTTAGAGCATTTTACAGATAGTATTCAAACAGGTAATGCACATTTGTAGGCGGCTGAAGAAAGATAAGATTAACGGATCAGCCTTAACCCCATGAAGCTTCAGCACATCATTAACATTTTAAAGGGTTTAATTTTTCAGCATCTTTCTAGGTAATAGATACTACATTCGTTTCTCAAAAACACACTCTTCACAACAGTAACTTCTCATCACAAGGCAAATTTCAAGGCATTCAAAACACTATGGGCTGCTTCGATAAACTCTGCACACCCAAATTAGCCATTTCATGTACGATATGCAAAGTGTATCACAGTGACTTGTTAGGCTTTACAGGCTTATAACAAATGTATGCAGCCTTACAGTCTTTAAAAGAACGAACAACCATAAGTTCACAACTAACTCACAATACATGCAACAGTCATTAAATATTGCAAAAGATCAGGAATGTAATAAACAACATCAGCACACACTACCCACAGCTGCTGAAGAATGTGTGCATGCTAAAATAATTACATATTGCAGTAAATTAGGAATGTGAAAAACACAACAGAGCACTAGCAGAAATGCTTGGTTGGCACAGACTGCTCTACTTAACCTGCATAATTGGAAGCAAGACTGCAGCCCACAAACAGTATACTGTTCACGTAACCCCGGAATGCCGAACTGAATGAAGGCCACAGAATTAACCCTGGCTGTGGCCACAATTTCGATCAAAGAAGAAATGGTTGAGACCTGTCTGCTTAGACATGCGTGTATTTTATAGAACCCCAGGTGGTCAAAATTTCTGAAGCCCTTCACTACGGCGTCCCTGATAATTAAAGACCGGAACTTTAGGCAAATGCCTATTTTTTCTGGAGTCCGTTTCGAGCCTCTTTCACATATAAACACGTACTAAGCGATGGGTAATATTTTAATCGCATATATATGGTGCCTATAAGTGCCTGATTCGAGCTTCATGCATATATCAGCTTTTCAGTGCCTAAAAATTCTTTTTCATGTTCGTCACGTAAACGTTTTGCTCAAATGAGTTCTTCATATGAAGGAAAACAAGAAGCACTTGATGTGCTATATTAAAGACAACACATGCATAGAGGGCTAGTTTTTATTTTTCGTAGATGTTTTTAACTACTGGTAAAGTGCGAATATGGTTCGATGTACGGTCGATGCACACATGCACTGTGTTGATGATACACTGTATATTAATGAAAACAGATCATAAGTCGACGCACAGCCACAGCCAACATATATCTAGACTCGGCCATTGTGCTCCGACGCATGTGACGTTTGCCAACGCTTCGATATTATCGCACTTTAAACGCGCTTTACGTGAGTGGGGCTTGTACACCAATGAGGAAGAGCGAGGCTAGCATCTATAGTGCTAGCAGGCCCCCCTTAAAGTTTTCTGTCGCTTGGATTGAGAGTAGCGTGGCACGACTGTTTGAGCGTGGCTAGAGCATACTGTAGCGAAGCGAGAAGAGGCTAACGCTAGTGTATCCACTGTTCCTTAAAAATCCCAGTCGCTAGGTGCCAGAGTAGTGCAGCTCAGCGGTTGCATTTGGAAGGCTACAGTACAGTGTACCTAGAACGTACACTAATCAGCTGAAACTAAGCTAGCCTAGCGCTGCAGACTACAGCCTACACATAAGTTTTGTTGCCATTTATGTTTTTAATAACGGCACCTGTCGCAAGTCTGCCGAGCAATTCGGAATAAAGAGAAGCCGTAAAATGACCAGTGGATCATAGCGCTACTTCATTGATCGAGAAACGGTCTACATGAGAAGCCGGGGAGAAGAAATGGGAAAGGTCAACAATATCTTTAAGTTTGATGTCCACTCTGATGCACCCATAGGCATAAAACTTCCAAAATTGGTTATGCAACTGTCAATTTATTGAAACAACCGTTAAATCTGCGCGAATAACGTGAATTTTGTGGTCATTCCACGGGCACAAAGGTGCATATTGTTATTTTTATATTGACATCTGGGAACTCACATGCACATATTACATAGAATGCAGCCATATGTGAAAGCTTCACTGATACAAGCCACTTTCAACTTTATCGATTACACTGCATGGTAATCCACCATTTGAACTTGTTGAGTAACATCATGCAATAATGGTATGCACTAAGTGGTGGAAGTATGCACCAGGGACCGGGTCGCTAACGCGTTTCAAAACTTAAAGGGAAAGCTTGAGAATATCCCCCCCCCCTTTCTTTTTCCTTTTTCGGATGTGCAGGAAAGGTTCGCCTCGTCTCCAATAGACCCGCCACTGACAGGGTTGCCTCAAAGCTTGAATCTGCTTTGGAAAGAATCGCAGATATTATGTGCTAAAGCAAGTGTCGAAAGTTTCGAGTAGGGCTGATTCAAATATTCTGAATGCAATTAAAGCATTGAAAGTGCTAGGCCACAAGTACGCTTCACTAACTTCAGTGGACGTCGAACATTTTTTTTCGCATAAAAGCAAAATACTTTATGAAAGCAAGAAAAATTCAAGGCAGAAAACCTTGAGATAATGGTGGTTCATCACTGTTTACACAGCCTTTCTCACAATGTTGAATTACCTCAGCTTTCACCCAAATCTGTTCAAATGATTGTGCTTCTTGCTATTCCTTTTCATGGAAAATATAAATTTAGCTTTTCTAAAGTCCTGAATTCACCTGCTGTGTTTGCTAGAAGTACAATATTTGTCCTCAGCACGCTACTGAATCGGTGCCTATATATATATGCCTAAATGATAGTTTTAACACCTATTTATGCCTAAATGGCAGTTTTTAGAGTCTATTATAGACACCTAAAACATTTTTTTTCGTGCCTCTATAGTTCCGGTCTTTACTGATAATCATATAGTGGTTTTAACACAAACTCAGCAAGTATCGTTCTAATTACACTTCAGAAAAAATAAAGCAAGCAGATATTACTATGTAGTTAGAAAATTAGAAAAATTCACCATCCCCCCTCAATTCATGGACTCAGGTTACAATATTCCAGATTGACTTCTATCAGTTATTAACAATGTTGACTTAACATTAACAAGGCAGCAATTAAAACGTGACATGCAAGCCTGGAGGGAAGCTCACTCAGTAAATCTTGAAAAAAAACTAAATATGCATTAAAGAGCTGTGCTTTGTAGAAATGTGCTTTGTAGTTTAACTGAAATTCAGCTCCAAGAGCAGAAAAAATCATTTTCCAGATAAGTTGTGTCCAGGGGGACACAAAGAAAAAAAAATAGTGCTGTCAGTTGCCCCATCAAATAAGAATATTGAAATTTTAATAACTGAAAAAAGCGGGCATGTCTGCATTGGAAAGCTGGAGGCGGGCATGTTTTTACACAGACCCACTTGGAAAAATTCTTTGAGCGTGTTTGATATCCCATTCATAAGTTTAATTTTGCTTTTCAGGAATACACACACAAGGCAGTGAGGATCAGCAATATATTACTCCCTGGTGGGTCAAGCAGCCCGTTCTTGCTTTTGCCAGCCAAAAGTGAGGGGCAGCCATTATTATATCGTTCACCCATGCCTTTGACTTATGGTCAGATTAAATGCATCAATCGCATCAGGGAGTCTGTTCCAGTTCTCACTGTCCTGCATACATATTGATTCGAGCGCAACTAGACTTTCCAGCAGTATATCTGAGCACAAGCATGCTAGAATTCTTACAAGTAAAGTTATGTAGAAATGTAACTCGCTGAAATATTTAACACATACGTAACTGCCCGCAGTGGTCACAATAGGTTCATTAATTAATAATACTCAACGGCACCACTGACAATGATAATTATTATCTCACGTTGCGTCTCCCTGGATACATTGCTGTCTGCAAAGATGGCTTTTACACACATAACACACAGTGCGGACTTCTTTTTTAAGGAAAAACGAAAGGGTTAATTTTGAACATCCTGAACATGCGTGCTCCTTGAATACAGCTACCAGGTGGTTCTGTGAACTTCCGTTTTCACAGAAAACAGAAACCAAGTACAGCTGCTGTGCACCAAGTTTTCCACGAGCCACCATTGATGACAGGCTAGTCCGGACGTCTTCCACACTCTTCGTACGACGAGCATGTATAGACTGCGATAGAAAAAAAAACTATTTAGTTAGATGTGTCGGTTAGTACAGCTTTATTTGGCAGTTTTTTAGAATGATCAGGTACAATGTTTCTTAAAAAGCAGGATGTACAAAAACCAGACATGTTACAAGGAAAACTTCCTGTTGTTTTTGGTGAACACAGCTGCAACTTTAAAAAAGAACATGGAAATTCCACGTCACAGGTATGCCACAAATATGCTTGAATAACACTCTTGCATTGTGCGTATACATGTCAATTTAGTGATATGACAGCACATACATGAAGGTATGCACTTTTATCAAGTATCCATTGTAGGTAACATATAAAATTAAATTCTGAATTTTATTTTGAACACAGCTAATATAGCTTTCTTTGGTGGCCTACATTGTGACGATTATACCTATATTATCAGAAGTTTGTTTCACTGAACTACTATTGTTTGCTGCTAAAGAATGGCCATTAGTTTCAAATAATTCTGTTTGGCTAAATAGGCAGTATCCGTCACATACCTCTTATCACAGGCTGTGTTATGAATGTATGAAAAAAAAGTGGGAATGCTAAGGCATACAAGGCATCTATATTGAACTACATACCATCCCAACAAAGCAAGCAAGCTTCTGCAACAATCTCCAGTAACCAGAATCCTGGAAGCTATTAGCCGGGATTTAGCAATACATAATAAAGTTTATATGAAAATGATTTCCAACGCATATTTGCTTCAATGCAAACAGCTTAGGAACATTCAGTCTATATTCATGATTCTCAGATAAATACAATGTCCAATTTTCATTTTAACAGCAACACGTGCATGCCTTATGCATGCATATTGTGATGCATAACATTATCACGAGTTTTAGGTGATAAATAAAATTTTAGTTTTTGCCACTACTAGACATTCCTTCTACAACTGTAGCGCATGGCTAGAGAATTTATTTAAGCTTGTCCTCTGATGTGAAAGCAATTAAAACAACACGCTGGCCACGATTGAGAGCAAATAACAGCACTACGTTTTGGCCTCTGTACAGGAGCCTTGCTCACAAGTGACAAACGTGCTTTTATTCGTGGTCAGTGTGTGGTTTTTAATTCTTTTCATGTCTTTTCCTGACCAGATGAGTTTCAGCTTGTCATCTATTACAAAATTTCATTGGAGGTGGTGGTCTAAACTGTTATTGATGTTTGCACATGTCAAAATGTTTAGCAAAGTTTTAACACCAAGGTCGGGCGGGGCGCACACAATATTTAATAAACCAAAACAAAAGTACGAAATCCGAGCATAGTGAAAAGAAGCTGAATAAAATCAAATCGCATGGACTCAATCGCATGGACTAATGATCGCATTAGGCCTCACACAGTTAGGATAGTGATTCGCCCACAATTAGCCATCAAAGATTCGCTCGAAAATGCAGTTTAATTTTAACGAACGGCTCAGACTTCACAAGTTCTGGCCGAATCTGGCAACCTAAGTTGCGGGTGTATGCTGTAAGCTCGGATTTGACTAAACGGGCAGCATTATGCAAGCTTTTCGAGCCCTGTTTAAGACGAAGCAACATGCTGCACGCGAACACAACTTGAGTAACGCGGTAGTTCAAAGATGCGTGCCCGTACGGATGCATACACCTGCATACGTTCAGCTACCCGCCAGAATTCGTGATAGCAGTTAAAAAAGGACGTACAGCATATGAAACTGTCTGAGACAGGTTCACTTATATAGCACAAAATATGAACAGGCGTGCAAAAAAAAAAACAGATCCAAGTACATCCGCCCTAGACGTGATCAACGCTCAGAGCTAACAAACGCCGTTTCACCCAAGAATTATTTAACCAAAATAGTAGTACATCGCGCACAAGCCCCCTTCCAACACCACTGCCAACAGAGGTGGGCGCCGCCATTAACTCTGCTCAAATCTGCCGCCGAATTCCCGCTGTGCACACAAACACTGAACCATGCTTCAATCAAAAGAAAAAGCTCGCCCGCGCTTCACTTCTAACAAATTTGCCTTCAACTTGATGACACTATACACACAAACAGGTTCGCTACGTTAACAAACTTCCCTTATCGTCCACATGTTACGAAAAACGTAGCACTAACAAAGCGCTGACAGCAGTAATGTGGTACATACCTGGCGAGTGCTCCACAATACGACGCCACACGTCCTCGCTTGAGTATAGCTCATCTTTGTAATAAGCAGCACCAGCAGAACACAAAAAAAAAACAAACACGTAGCGCAAGCACACCTCAAAACACGGCAAAAATCGACGCAAAACCGAGCCCTGCGAGCCGCCACAAGGCCCCCACTTGCGAAAGTATAGTTGCTAGAAAAGTTTTCCTGATGTCGTGAACGGGCGCCTTCCCAAGCGGTGGCGAAGAAACCGAATTCTATGCACCGCGACGCGGCGCTGCCTGTGGCTGGCGGCAGTGAAACTGCGTCCATGTTACATAACTCCTTCCCGAAACACTCATTTCAACCGTAGATATTATGACTAATTATTTTCTCGGCAGGGATAGAAGGAAATAAGTATAATTTTATCAACTATATAGCCTGCTACAGATGCACAACCTAGCACGCATACAATTTAACTGTCTTAGCAAGGTATCATCCTAAATATGCTATATTTTACCTGTGCTTGCGCCCCCCCGCCCGCCCAAATTAAAGTGGATGTTTCAGCTGACAAAGACTGGAATGAAATGGTCAGAAAGTAACTACCAGACTGATGAAGTACCAACGAAAGAAATATATATATGGAACAAAAGACAGGCCTGTTTTTTTCTCCTACTTAGAGCTGTCTGTATTAATTGTTAATTTAGGAAATTTGCCTGCTTCATTGTGCTTTTCTACACACGCACAAAGCAGCTGTGAAAAATTCCTTGAAGATCAGCGTGTCAATTGCTTTGAAGACCAATATGTCTAATTTAGATCGTACGTTGAAGGGGAGTGGGAAAGCCGCCGTCACTAGTTGGAGGGGGGCGGGGGGGGGGAGGTTCTGTTAGAGTTCGGCACTGGAACCGGTGGTCGCTCCATTTTATTTCTCAGCTGCGTCTTGAAAGGTTCGCACTGTGCCAGCGTGAAACTGCGTATCTGTCTAGCCTCAAAAACGAACCATATAGCTAAAAAGAAAAAGAGAACTTCTTTCGTGCCATTATGCAAAGGCGGATACAAGTCCTGCGAAGAAAAGGTATCCCTAATCAGAGCTCCCACGGGCCCAGCACGGCTGCAAGGGTGGGGAAGAAACATTAAGAGAAAAGACAAGGAGCTTGGCAAAACGTGTGCGGTGTGTACGCGACATTTTGATGACCGCTATGTCAACGTTCAAACACGTGATCAACGGCGAGGTTGTAGAAATTGATTGCGAACGACCAGCATTTAGATTTTTCTTCAAGCTTGTGAACTCGAACCAATCGATTGCATGCACAGTACATAAGTGGCGGCTCACTGGGGACATGATAAAGTTTTATGCACTCACTAGGCTGCATCTCTTCCACAGTCACTGAACATATAACGTGGCCTGAAAACGGGACAAACAAAAACACCTGGAAAGGCAGCGGTGCCAGTAACCACAGTTTAAACCTCACGAAGAATACCAATTTTTTTTCTAAGTGTCATTGCAAATAGGGGCACTGAGAAATCGAAGTTCACATCCACCTGTCACTTGTTTTTTTTTCCTTCTTATGGTAATGTATGTACATTCGGTTTGTCGCAGCTTCCTGGTATATGCTCAAAATATATTTATTCCTGACGTGTGCATGAACTTCAATGTAACGCGGGCTGATGCTCATTTTTAATTATTTTTATTATATCATGCTTATTTCGTTAAGATATACCTGTCTTTCTTTTTTTTCACTGTGCACCTATATCATGCATCAAAACACTTGTCTTTGCGTCTTTTTATCTGGTTGTTGTATTTTTCATGTGAGCGCTGTAAATATATAAGGATATTGATGAATTTATACTCAAACGCTACTGCGTGGGAAAGAATGATAATCAAATGGGAGTGACGCCCTGAATCTCCTACATCTTCGTTTTGTACGCGCTATATATTCTGCTTGTATGTGCTGTTGAGATAAAATAACCTGGTAGCATACTCCGAAAATCTGTTTTTTTTTCTTTGCTTAGACTTTATCGGTACCCTGTGTGACAGGCACAGTGAGTTCGTACCGTTACCACAAAGTTTCGCTACAACGAGAAACACTTGAGAGCGCGGACTCGGAAACGTAAATGCCGCGTGCCAGCAAGCGGTCCCGTCCTCTGGCGGCTATATTGTAAAATCTTTCAGCTTTTCCGCCACGTTCACGACTCAGAAGTGTGGCAGCTTGGGCTAGTTGGTATGACATGGCGATAGTACAAAACAACGACAAAGAGACAAGAGACGTGTCGTTCGTGTCTCTTTGTCGTTGTTCTGTTCTCGCGCTGTAACTATCGTCGTTGACGACACTAGCAAAACCTTTCAAGCCACTATAGCCAAAAGTATCTATAAATGTTGACTATAGCACAAGTATCATAATTACAGACCCGCAGACGTACATCGGATTTGCGTACTAAAAAAACTTTGTTATTGCATTTAAATGTAAACAACATACGTATATATATGTCACGCAAATACTTAGAGCGCAAAATATTTTTTTTCATTTTAGAAAAAAAAAGTAAAAAGTCAAGCTCGCGAAATTTAAAACGTTCGCAGGTGAACGCAAAAGGGGAAAAAACAGCAGCGGTCATAATCACCACAAAACACTCATGTCTTTTTAATAAACATTATACACTTGTTGATCCAGACATGTACACGCGAGATTTTATTGCAATGATTGATGGCCCTTATGCATAAGCCCTTCTGCATAGGGGGGGGGGGGGTGGCCGCTTTTCGTTTTCTCCTTTGTCACTGAGGAGGGGGGCGCAAAGTCAGCCTATACAGAGAGAAATAGAGAGAGCCTGGGCACACAGCAACCCGAGGGAGGGGGAGGAGAAATCACCTCATTTATTGACTTCGCCCCCCCCCGAAGAGATGTCAAACTAAATAGACAGCAAATACAAATTTTTCGCCGTGGGACGCGCACGTGTCTGCCATGTTTCATATATATATATATATATATATATATATATATATATATATATATATATATATATATATATATATATATATATATATAAGGTTGTATGTGTGCGTGGCGTGCGAGTCATATGGGAAAGTGGAAGGGAGGGATTCTGCACAGTCACTCACCGCTCTGGCCACGGCACTGATAAGAACTGTTATTGTACTACCACTTCTAACCAACATGTGAATTAAGGTGTACTTGCAGGTAACATATAGTTCACAGCCAGGTAACATCCTGCAGTAAACTTAAAGGAGACATCCCAGAGGTAACAAGAAGGAATCCTTCCATAGGATGTGGAAGGAGTTCGTGAACATACAGTAGTGTCCTACAGGCAACATATAGGATGAGGAACCATAAAGGTCAGGTAGGACACTAGTAGGAAACAGGCAGTACATTGCCAGGACATCCCCATTTTCATGCGGGGCACCATTTGCCGGTGAGCACGCATCATCATTACGGCACAAATTTTTTAGCAGGTGGTTTGGAAACGCACTCGACTACCAGTACGGCAAGTACACTTCGGGGCAGAAAACGGCTACCGTATGTACGACGAGAACACTCAAACGGTTATTAATTATGCCGACATACAAGTGTCAGCGTGTCCCACCGACCTTATACGGTCACGTACATGCCAGCTAGCCATGGTTATCTGATCGATATGATTGATATGTGGTGTTTAACGTGTATAGGCGTATCAGCCGGAAGGAACAAGGAGGGCACAACCCCCCCCCCCTCCCCAGCTGAGAAAAGTGGGGGGTGCTCAGCCTCCCCACTTTCAACAGCCAGCAGCCACAGTCGGCTGCACGCTGGGGAAAACTACTAAAACAAAATTTTCGTTCCCCAATGGAATCACTCAGTTATATTGTGACGAGAAAAAGAGAGTATTACGAGGCAAAGGTGCATTGTAGTGATAATTTTTCAACATTTCGGCAGTGTCGATTTTCCTTGAAGGCTTTTGCAACATTTTTCGCCCTGTGCAGTAGCACTGAAGAGCAGGCTAGCGCTGAACAAGTGCCCTTATAATGCATATTGTGTTCATGTTTTTTATTCGACTACAACTGGCCGATGCAGTTATAAATGGAAATGAACAAACTTTTTATGGATCGGTCAAATCATTTGCTGCTTCGGCAAAATTGTTTTCTTTCATTAGGAAGGGTAACAATCACCACTGCTCTTACGAAGCTGCTGTGCTCACATGATTGTGACTAATTTTTCTAACTATTTTAGTTTTGCTGTACTGAAAGCCCCAAGAAAGGTTTCTACTTTAATCTCCGATAAATATGATCAGCCTTGCTTATGGCAACTTGGAGCGACGGAGGCAGCTTGCAAAGCGGCAACGAATAAAGCAGGGGAATAGAGCTCAGCGGGTAGCTTAATTAAGTAGAAGTGCTCAAATTACCTTTGCTTCTTCAAGGAATATTTTTAAAAATTTATTTATTTGTGAGCTGTTTTAAGTCTATAAAAATTTTATTCAGCAATAATCCTAGTGACTGTGCAGAATCCAAAATATTGGTGGGTTGTGAGAATGTAGGTTAGCCCGCGCAACTTGCGAAAGTGTTGGTACGCTACTCTTAACATCCCGAAACCACCATATGATTATGAGAGACGACGTAGTTGAGGACTCGGGGAATTTCGACCACCTGGGGTTTTCTAACGTGCGCCCAAATCTGAGCACACGGGCCTACAACATTTCCGCCTATATCGCAAATGCAGCCGCTGCAGCCGGGATTCGATCCCACGATCTGCGGGTCAGCAGCCGAGTTCCTTAGCCACTACATTACTGCGGCGGGGTCACCATGAGTATTAATGCGCACTTTAGCGATTTATGCAAAAATGAATCTCTTCCGCGACACCATGATGCTCAACTCACAATCATGCGGTGAACGAAAGAGAAATACCATTTGACAGAAAAGGGCGTCATGTCCAAAATCACTCTTTTAAGCGATTCAGGCTAACTAGACTTCACTATTTGTTCTGAGGTTGCTCTGAAGAGATAAAAAGTCATTTGGTTAATGGTTTGATATGTATACCAATTACTACTTTCCGAATAAAAAGTATTGCTTGGAAGTATGTCCTCTCATTATTTGTGATAATCAAGTTTCGCTTCATATTTTAATATATCTGATTCCAGGGGCCCGTCGTCGACCTCAACAAGTACCCAAAACTTGTCAGCTACTACAGAAACATCAAATCACAGCTCCCGTACTTTGAAGAACTCTACGGACCTGCCATCAACCACATAAAGCAGCGGTGGGCCGCTCTGCAGTAAAGACTACATCTTTGCCTGGCAACGTAAAGGCAATTAAATGCTCCCGTTGTTATCGTTCAATAACAGCTTTGTATTCAATTTTATTTGGAATCAGACTCTTTCGATCCAGCTTCTTTACTGTGTTTTAAGGGTGTTCCTTTCCGATACTTTACAATCTATTCGTGTTCGCGGTGTACGAGCGTTTCCCTTAGGAGATAAGGGGCGGCAAGCGTTCGTTTGTATGTCAAACAGAACACGATTAGATCGCCTACACAGGTGATATCTCACAGTTTACAATACCTACGTGACAATCGCTTGGTGTTGTGCACCTTGTAAGGACGTGGCGGAGAAAAACAACATATGAAAGATCTATCTATCTATCTATCTATCTATCTATCTATCTATCTATCTATCTATCTATCTATCTATCTATCTATCTATCTATCTATCTATCTATCTATCTATCTGTCTGTCTGTCTGTCTGTCTGTCTGTCTGTCTGTCTGTCTGTCTGTCTGTCTGTCTGTCTGTCTATCTATCTATCTATCTATCTATCTATCTATCTATCTATCTATCTATCTATCTATCTATCTATCTATCTATCTATCTAATAATCACATAGAGTCTCATACCTAGAGGAAAATCAGGTGCTAGTGAGCTGCTCGATGTAAGGGAATGACTGAATATGTGAGCTTTGAACTTGGCTCGGATTCGTATCGTTCATTTAGACCCAGGGCACCTCGCAGACGCGTCTGTGTTCAACGCTTTCGTTGCGTCAAAATCACTGGTTTCTTACTAACAAAGAACAAATATGCTATTTATTTTTTGTCATTGCACAGAAACGTATTTGATATAATGAAGAAAACTTCTGCGTCGATGTACAACTTAGAAACTGTAAAAAGCAACAAACGTTCGCTAAACTTGGCAGGCAGCCGACAAAGCCAGCATTCCCTCTGCCACTTCATGTCGTCTCTTTCTTACTTTGACCATTTGGTTGTGCCTTCAAGGTAAGTGGACTTTTATTTTACAGTATGATAAGCGTGAAAGAGGCCCGCTTATAACAGCCTTCTTTAAGAGAAGCTTTCTTTGGGCACTTGTATCTGCTTTTGAATGGACGCCCCGCTCAACACCAGCCAACTCAATCCTCGCAGACACATATATCAAATTTTGTAGCGGTCTAATGGCACTCCTTAAAAATGAACACACATGGTGGCGCCATGATTTCCTGCAGGTATTTATATTTTTGTGAGAAACTTCATAACCTATATCTCGCCATTGCGTTTTGCCGTTCTGATAAGTGTCCGCTTAGCTTCGTACATACCGAAATTCGCATAGAAGGACGGAAACGTATGACGAACGTGATTCGCAGGTCACGATGCGTACATTCCTCCGAATTATTGTTTCACTTGTGGTGAATTTTGTTACAATCCCATGTCGATGATCAATATTCGTGTTTTCTCCCGGCACACTACTTCAACTATTTATATCTGAGCAAAAAATGAATGCACGTTTAAAGTGCGCGCTTCTCCTGAGAAAAAAGCCAAGTATTCGGAAAGTTATCCGCTTGTCTTCCTTGCAGATCGTTTTACACACTGCAAATACCGATGATCACTCGCCTAATCATTTTTTTTTCTTTTTCATTGCTCAGATGTCTCCAAGCTGTAGACCATCTTCATAAATCGCACACGATGGCCGCTGCGCCTAAATATATGAATTCATCTCAAGTAGTTCCACTGCGTTGTATTTTCCTGTGTAGACTATTGCCCTTCAGTGGCCGAAAGTTATTTAGCTGGAAGAACTGACATCTGACCATTTTTCAAGCTCAGGCCTGACAACCTGAATAGTACACAACACAACTTCGTTAGTTTTCGACAAGTGTATACATACACCGGCCTTTTTTATCGCTTCTATTGGACAAATAGACAGAACTAAACCTGTCGGAAAAGAAGTGTGGCTTCAATGTGTTCAGTGCTTAACGTGTTTAGCTTTATATTTCTCCCGTGTTTAAGATAAAAAAGCTTAGTTATCTACTTCTTCGTTCTACGACGCCACTTACTCCATTACTATTCTCGTTTAGACAACCTAGTGATTCTCCGAAGAAGCCATATGAAAACGGCATAATAAACAATACTAACAGCTGTGTTCAGAGTTATCGCAATTACTTCTTTTAAAATTGTCGTTTTGATGCTTAGATAAAAATGCATGTGAAACTTGAGGATCACTTATTGGCATACATACAACTTCTTTCATCTGCCGATAACCCAAATATCTCTATCACTGTCTTTTTGTGTTTGCGTCGTGTGCATCCATGAAGGGCTGTGCTGCATTCATTCATTCATTTCATTCATTCATTTCATTCATTCATTCATTCATTCATTCAATCATTCATTCATTCAGTTTTTCTTCCTTTATTCCGTAAAGGCCCCCCAAAAAAGGGGTAATACCTAAGGGGTAGGTTTACAAAAATATAAAAACATTATATAGTGCGAGAAAGGCAGACGCTTCTTCGATGAACTCAGATGAGCAACTTATAGTAGCAATGTTGTACGGACAGAAGTTACAATCTACATCTACACGAGAGAAAAAAGAAGATTAAAAAGTGACAGTGCATGTGCGCTTTGTGGTGAGCAACATTTAAAGAATAACCGGTGCGATGTGATACTCGTACTGGTGGTGGCGAGATGTATGGTGTGATGGCAAGGGAACTGTAAAAAAATCTGTGAAATAATAAGATGTAAATGCGACGTGTGTATGGAAGAGATGACAAAATGGGAGGCTATTTTTAATTAGTATATGCTAATGTTTTATGAATATGTGGAGTGAGTGAACCTACCAGCATGATTTTGAAAGAGTTCAAGGGCATCGGCAAGGTAAGCTTCGTGTGTACACCAGATTGAAGAAGCGTATTCAAGTTTAGGTCTGATGAACGATGTGTATGCTAAAATTTTTACGGGGAGGGGGAAGGGATCTTTCATTAGGCAAAGTTTAAAGAAACCTAGTTTTTTGTTGGCAGATGGTATGGTGTTGTTAATATGTGAACACCAATCAAGGTCGCTGGTTATAGTGACGCCTAAGTATTTGAATGATTTGACTGACTTGATGGGTCCATCATGAATTATGTAAGATGAGATAACGAGAGGGCAACTACAAGTTATAGACATATAGCCTTGCAATTTTAAAGCTTCAGTAGCATTAGCCAGTTATCACATGCACCAGTTTTGAATATTATTGAGGTCGGTTTGAAGCAAACTTCGGTCATTTGTATTATATATAGTAGGATAAATAACACAATCGTCAGCAAATATGCGAATATTACTAGAGATAATAAGCGGTCAGTCGTTATTATATATTGAGAAAAGGAGGGGACCCAACACAGAACATTGAGAAAAACCTGATGTTATCGAAAATGGGTTAGAAGAGTTATTGTTTATTTGCACAATTGGAGAGTTGCTTGATCTACCTAAAAACGTTAGGATGAAGGTTGAGGTGTGAAAGTTTTAACAGCAACCGCTGATGAGCAACATTGTCAAATGCCTTAGCGAAGTCGAGCAAAACTACATTAGTCAGTGTATTATTGTGACGCTGAAATGTAGGTCATGAACAAAGAAGGCTAATATAGTTTCACATAATAGTCCTTTTCGGAACCCATGCTGTGAAGAATGAAACAATTATTGGAGTCAAGAAAATTCATTATGCGAGAAAATATGACATGTTCCATGAGCTTCCAAAGAATGCTTGATATGGAAATAGGGCGGTTGTTTAAAGGCGATTCTCAATAACCTGACTTGTGAGACCGGGACCACCTTGCCCACTTTTAATTCTGTTCGCAGGTCACCTGTGTTTAATTACTAGGAAAGCAGCAATGTCAAAAAGAAAAAAAAAAGGAAGCAGAATTTTTTTAGTATTTTTGAGCAGTTTTGATGTGTTTTTGTCAGGATCAGCACATGATGGAGATTTCAACTTATCTAATAAGCAACAAATACGATTTATGGAAAAAGAAATGTCGGACATATCTGGCATGGTGGAAAATTCTGGAAGGGGAGCGCTGGTCTGCAGGGTGAAAACCGATGAAAAAGTTGGGTTTACAACGTTAGCACACTCGAAGCCCGGTCAGGGATCACCTGTTTCGCTTGTACTTGTTCGGTGCGACTGAGGATTGATGGTGTGCAAAAATTTTTGGGGGTTATCTGGCACCATGGCTTGTCGATTATTGTGGTAGAAGCAGTGCTGAGCTGTGCAAACGGCGTTCAAATATACGCGTTTTGCTTCATAGTATCTGTCCCACGCGCCCACTTTCTCTTTCATTTTTGCGGATTGAAACAAACGCTTCTTTTTGTTATCGAGTTTATTAAGAGATTTATTATACTATGGCTGATGTCGGTTTGACGGAACGATGCATGTTGGTGTGTGCTTACCTGCGAGGCTTTTAAGCTTACCTTCAAAGAGAAACCAGTTATCATCTACTGACTGTGAATGAATGCGCAATACAATTTTTTTTATAAAATTCATGAAGTTTGCGGGTTATTGTCTCATAAGCGCCCTGATCATATATTGAGGAATTCTCTTTTTACATCGACAGCGTAAGATGGGAGCAGTAGTGAAGGTAGTGTTAATTATTTTACGATCACTAATTCTACGAAGATAGTTACTGCTAGTAAGGCTATCAGGATGAGTGGTTAGTATAGGTAAGATCCAAGATGTTCTAGGTAGTCTCGGTTAAACGTGTTGGTTACGTGACCAGTTGAGTTATGTTAAAGTTCAGACAAACGTCAAAAAAAAAAATTCCTCGAACCAGCTTGGTTTGAGCGGGGCAGCACTGAAGACCAGTCGATGTTTCTGTAATTAAAATCACTAAAAAGTAAGACATGGGCATTTGGATATTTTTTAGTTAGCTGTCTTAAGATGTTGTTAATCTTGTAAGGGAAATTAGCCTGACTGTTTGGAGGGCGATAGCGAACACCAAGAAGTAGCAGCTTAGAATAACGTTGAATTTTAACCACAAAATTTCCCATTAGGAGGATACCTTTAGTAGAGTCAGGATAGTCGTTTATTCATGGCAATAAGAACATCGCCTCCTCTTGATCCTTGTCGATGTTTGCGAAATACAACAAAGTGTTTTGGGACGTTAAACCCCACATATCAATCAAATTAATTACAACAAAGTTTGGAATGTCGGTGACAGTTTCCTTGTCGGAAACGTCATCCCTAAGACACGTCTTCGTAAGCACACGAAGGGTGCTTTTGGAAGATGACAAGATACCCGGTATTATATCATGTTTCACAAGAGAAGTGCGCACATTAAAAAAAATGAGTGATATAAGAAGGGGTGGCTCACGATCATGCGTATCAAGTTTATTTGGACATCGCTTGTTACGTGGTAGCGACAATTCTTTGACTTGTTGGCATGATTTGTCAAAGAAGTATCGCTTAGAACCGATATGTAAGGTTTTATACCGTAGTGAAAAGGGTACCGATCTTATTTTCACAAATGAAATAAGACTCTTTTGCACGATCTGAGCTTGTTTTGAAAAGTCTTCACCAATGCTGTACGCAGTACCTTTCAACTTTCGGCTATTGCGCAAATTGCTTCGTTTGTTTTGAAATTGCCAGATTTCACAATGATGGGATGGTTATGGCCTGGATTATAGCATCCAAGCCGATGGGCACACTCGATATCTTCCGTTTTTACACTAAAGTTCAAATACTTGAAGCAGTGCTCAATAATATTTTTTTCAGATCGTACGAAAGATTCGTTTGAAGAAATGTCTGGTATGGCAGAAAAAATGTGTTTTCACGCCTAGAACAGTTTTCCCCATCTTTCTGTCTATCTGCCAGAGAAGTTACCCGACGAGCAGTTTGGTTACAGTCAGCTTCCACGCTCTGCAGCTGTTGTCTCATGGGTTTGCAATCTGCTGACAGTTGGTTTCTACCGTTGCAGTAGAAACCAACTGTCATTATGGTAACCCCTGTACAGTCGAGCACGATTTGAAGGTGATCGCGCTAGCGTCGACTCAGAACTACAGCACCATCAGTGCCCGGAATTCACTCCCAGATAGGCTAAATCAGGTGAGCATTCAGGCGAGCCTCAGAGGAGCTTTACTAACATTTCGCTGTTTTATTAGACTGCGATCACTCCTAGCTGAGTCCTCCGCGGTTCAGCAGTGGCTAAGCAGCTCGTCTGTTGACCCAAAAGTCGCAGGATCGATTCCGGTCTCCTTTTAGTGGAGGCAAAATGGTAGAGACCCGTGTACCATGTGATGACAGCGCATGTTAAAAAACACTAAATGGTCGAAATTTCCGGAATCCTCTACTACAGCGTTTCCCATTACCATTAAACCCCAGATATCCTTAGTATTATTCCCTCCTGTCGGGGAGGGCGAATTTCCAGCTCTCTCTGTTTTTTTACAATGCTATCGATTTTGTGCAGCTTAGCAAGTTGCTTAGATGAAGCAGTGCCGAGCGTCAGCTTTACTGCGCCTTTGCGATCAATTTCGTTATCGTCTGCGCAGATAAGACTCGGCGAAGTGTACCCGTGAGGGCAACGAATGTCAAACACTAAAAAGAAAAGGTCCAGATTTGGTGTTAGGGGCAATGGTAATGATTGTATCTAGAGTCTCACGTTTCGAAATCACAATATGATTGTGATGGACACCGATATTAAGGGCTACAGAAGCTTGGATCATCTGCTGCACTTCTACGTGGACAGTACACGGGTCAATAGCATTTTAGCCTGCGGTTAAATTCGAATGCAGAGGCGGGTTCAGACCCGAGACCTTCGGGTCAGCAGCCACGCACCATACCGTATATCAGTGATTGGGGTAGCTTGGAACAGCCAACGAGCAATAGATGATCTCGTGATCTTCATTTTTTGCTGTTACGAAACACGCCGTTATGCCCGTCGACCCACGCACGATAACATTCAAATGGCGCTAGGCTCTTCCCCAGAAGTACGCAACCAGATAGCGTATGGTGCTCGTCGTGTTATTCCTCTCAAACACGACCAACCCTTCCCCCCCCCCTTCCCTTGCGAGCAAAGCGCGCAGCTCACTGCTGGAAATGCTGGCGAGAACAAGGAAGGAAGGGGAGGAGAAAACGGAGACAGGAAGAGAGGAGAGCCGGCATTCCACGTTGTCTGGTTTTACCGCTTTCAGATAAGTGAAGCACCATAGACGCTGATGTTGCAGTCTCGTTCGTTGTGAACCCTCGTCAGGTCAATGGCAGCGTAGATACATTCCGTTTAAACCTGTTGCTCATCGTACGAACCTGCGCGCGAATTCCGACGAGCGGCCAGTTCTTGGTGCCGCTACGTTTTCCCTTTTATGCACTGTTGCTCGACTTATTCATAATTAGTTCAAGGTGTCGCAGACTGGGAGCTGCAAACTGCGATGATCTTCGTGTTGCCCACTTGAAGATTGGTTTAGAATGTGGCGAGGTGTATTACGCTGGCTGATTTCGTAAACTCTTTATTTAATTGTTTTACATAAGGTTGACTAATATTCCTGTGCAAGAACAAGCTCTCTTTTCTAATTGGGCACCGGAAAGTGAGAAATGCATAGGTGTTGTGCACCAATACAAGTGCTGTGGCTTTGTAGTTTCATATATTCGGAAAACGTAGCATCGACAACGAACTGCTTTAGCGAAGCTTGTGAAATCGCCATTAGAACTTTAAGCAGTTATTGCTCCGAGTCGCGTGTTTCTTTCTCTCCATCAGCAGCCTAGGAGAGAATTGTTAGCTCCTGCTTCTTACAGTCTAGGTGTTTTGCTGAAGTGTTAAAATCATTGGCACCACTGCGTAAGTGATAACCCCAAAACAGAGGTAACTAGTATATATATATATATATATATATATATATATATATATATATATATATATATATATATATATATATATATATATATATATATATATATGCTTCCCCTCCCCATATTCATATTATGTAGAAAAACATCAATATAAAAAATCGCAGCTCTCACGTGCAGCGGCAACCGATTATATGCTAAGCACGACTGAGGAAGGTTAATACGTTACCGCAAACGGCTACAATTCCACAATGTCTCCTGTTGCCTCAACAGTCCCCGAGGTGCCGGTTCTCGGTTCTTTGTTGTTTTTAATATTGTCACGCGGTCGTGATGTGAACGAAGAGAGCAAACTCCATGTCAAAGAAGAAACTCTTTATTCAAGCCGAACTTGTGGCCACGCAAAAGGAAAGTAAGACACTGGTGCTAATAGCGGCGAACAGACCGTCGGCCGTCGATCAACTGACAAGCGGCGAAGCATGTCGGCATTTTACATTCACCATCGAACATTCTAGCATTATCGCCAGCGGCGACGTAGGTTCCAGAATAATCTGGAAGGTTCACGAAGGGAGCGTAATCTCAACAAAACGACCTACTGCAGCCTTGAACCTCAGATCTCTAACACCGTAGGCGCGGTTTGCGCTGAACATAGTTTAAACGGGGCGATAAGAAAACTTGAGGAAAGGAACGTGGCAATATACATTATTGATCTACATTGACGAGTAACTTCTACCAGTCATCTTTTCGCTGACGATTGCGTCATTTTTTACAGAAATCACTTAGAACAACGATTGTAGTCGCTTATAATTTGATTTAAATAAAATATCTAACTGGTGTAATACAGTGCTCATGGAAATAAATACTAACAAGGGTAATATTATGCATGTTTCTAAGTCACGTAACGCTTCACAAGAATACTACTTAAATAACCTTCATTCAGGGCAAGTGACCTTATACAAATACTTAAGACTTCATATTGCATCCAAAATTTTTTGGGCAACACACATTAACTACGTCCTTAAGAACACAAACCACACCCTTGGCTACCTAAGGCAAAACTTTCTTTCATACTCTGGGCTCTTTAAAACTATTACTGTATAAATATTTAATCTGCCCGAATTCAGAGTATGCTTCAGCTGTTTGGGACCCACATAACACTAACTAAATAATGCATTAGAACTTGTCTAGAATAACGCCACTCGTTTCATTCTTTCCAATTATCACCGAAATGCCAGTGTAACAGTGATGAAAACTGGTCTATCATTTACATCTCTTGCAGCCCGGAGGAAAATTCTCGTTTATAATTGTTTCATAAATTATTGCTCCACTGATCATTGCATGATTGGCTTATTCATAATCCACACTATGTATCCCGTCACATAGACTATTTTGATAAGGTTCATGTTCCTTCTAGCAGCACAAACACCTTTTGTCGATCATTCATTGCTAGGACGTGACAACAGTTGAACAACATTTCCCAAGACATTGTTTCTACTAGTGATAACTCCTTGTTTTGTAGTGCTATAAACAACATTGCTAACTAGAATGTCAACTTTTCACTTGTATATACTGCATGTCTGTTTTTTCTTGCGTTGTTTCATTTTTCATATTTTATGTTTGTATTCATTGTATACCTTACCTACACTTTACGCTTTGTAATGGTTTTCTTATGATTTTTGTTCTTTGTATTACATCTATATTTATGCTTTGCCCATGCTGTACGAACTTTTTATTGTCACCACTCCCCTCTGTAATGCATTGTTTGGCCGTGAGGGTACAATAAATGAATACATTTTTCACTTTAAAAACAGCACAAGGTTACAAGCTGGACGTAACTCATGCCGTACATGACTTCCATATTATCATTATCATGTTTGGACGAGTCATTGTTTTTCATCGTCCATTCACGTCACGTGATACCAAATTTGGTATATGTGAAGCTAGCGAAATGACCGTGAGCATGCTATGAACGTAGCATGTAGTTAAGTTTTACATGGCATGCGGGTCATGATTATTATGTTTGGGTGTGTCACTTACCATCGTCGTCTATTCGCGTTGCGTGATACCAAATTTAGTATATGTGGAGCTAGCGAGACGGCTTCGAGTGCATCATGAGCGTGTTACAATGTCATGTTCTTACACCACACGCATGTCATGATTGTCATGTTTTCACCAGTCATATACCATCGTCATCCATTGCCGTCACCGAACACCTAATTCGATATATGTGAAGGTAGTGAAATCACCACGAGCGCATTATGATCGCAGCATGTAGACATGTTTTACATGACACTCATGTCATGATTATGTTTCGACGGGTCATTTATCTTCGTCATTCGTTCTCATCACGTAATACTTATTTTGACCTATGTGAAGCTAGCGAAGCGGCCGCGAGCGCACTTAGAGCATAGCGTGCAGGCTTGTTCTTACATGACACGCATGTCATGATATCCTCGTTAGGGTCTGCACCTATGTTCGCTATGCAGTCATGCCATGCCATACCAGTTTTGCAATGTGTCATGTATGCGAATCCATTGCAAGAGCAGCAAGACCATGAAATGTAATTATGACATTTGCGACGTACATGTCATGATATTAATGTTAGGACTAGTCACTTATGCTCGTCAGACAGTCATGCTATGCATCACCCAATTTCGTATTCATACCATTATTGCAACGGCTAGGAGACCTAAATGTCGTAGGTGGATAGATAGATAGATAGATAGATAGATAGATAGATAGATAGATAGATAGATAGATAGATAGATAGATAGATAGATAGATAGATAGATAGATAGATAGATAGATAGATACGCTCAAGGTCACCGAAGTTCGCTTAGAAATGGTTGTCATTTATTAATGCGGCAACACAGTGTTTAAAATAGAGAACGTGGAAGTAATAACGGCAAAATACAGTTTCATCCATCAGACACTTTCTTAGTTTACAATGCACCTTAATCCGACAAGCGAGGCTGTGAGCTGGGCTGCGTCACCCGAGAGCTGAGACGATACAAACTTGAACGTGGTATACTTGCAACAGCAGTGCTGTGAAGGTCACCTTCGAATGTACGGTCAACAGCGAACATTCCACTGTTGATTTAACGCATCTTTTCGTTCATTTCTTCCTTCATCCTTCAGAAAATCTCTAGCTCGCTAGCATTCCTTGTCGAAAAAGGAAACACACACGCACACACACACGCACACACACACGCACACACACGCACACACACACACACACACGCACACACACGCACACACACACACACACAGCCCCGCCACGGTGGTCTAGTGGCTAAAGTACTCGGCTGCTGACCCGCAGATCGCGGGTTCGAATCCCGGTTGTGGCGGCCGCATTTCCGCTGGAGGCGGAAATGTTGAGGCCAGTGTACTCAGATTTGGGTGCACGTTAAAGAACCCCAGGTGATCAAATTTCCGGACTTCTCCACTACGGCGTCTCTCATAATCAAATGGTGGTTTTGGGACGTTAAACGCCACAAATCATATCAAATGATCACACACACACGCGCGCGCGCGCGCAGAGAGAGAGAGACCTTCCCGTGCACGTGGTAAAGTGTGTCTGTGTTTATTCCTTTTCTTTTCTGCAGCCGTCATTGTGTTTTGCATGTCGAGCACCATTTCCAGCAGTTTGCGGCTAATCTAATCTCCATTTTTACTGTTGTGTAGCTTCTAATTTTGCCATAGCTTGTACGCAGGGCCTATATATATCAACGCATCCCACGCGGCTTCCGTGCGTCTAAGAAGCAGACCCAGCACCGAGTACACTGCGCGCCACAGCGGGCGGTTTGCGCTCAGCGAACTGCAGCATCCCGTGCGACTCCCCCACTCCGCTTCTTGTTCTTTTACTACAATCGGTACTCTCTCCTTGGCAAGAGAGCTGAAATCTCCGGCTGCGTGAACGACCTTGCCCGCCACGACAGCTCCTCCGAGGGAAGCAGTGGGAGAGAGAGCCTCTGGGCAGCCACGTCGACGCCTCCTTGCCCCAAGGACGCCATCCGGAGCCACACCTCCCCCAGTGAGACCAAGGCAGGAACGGAGCGCTCACGTAGACCGGCATTATAGACCGATCAACACCGGCGCACCTATGCCTTACACGCTGTACAACGTCTACGGCAGCCCGCCGTGCGCCACCGTGCGCATGCTAGCCAAGCACATCGGCGTCGATTTGGAAGTGAAGAACTTGGATCTTTTCAAGGGGGAGCATTTGACGCCGGAATACCTCAAGGTACGTTAGGTGGGGGCAGACGAGTCCCCGTCCGTGAAAACCGGAGTCGTGCTGATGCGCGCCGTGCCACGAAACTCGAGCTGATGACCAGACTTAGCAGCGTTCTGTTTTAGTTACGAATCAGCGCGTATATCGATCAATATGTGTGGCGAAGTGTTTTATGTAATTTTAATCAAAGGCCAGCTATTTCCCTAGAACAGGTACAATTCTTCTGTTTATGACAACTAAACTTAGTGTCATGGAGCTAGGAATGAACATATTCAACTAGTGCTGATATGATGCAATCGTCCCAGCGTCAACAGGCAATTTTCAGCAAGATGGGATAATGTGCGAGTTACAGCTTCATGATGGCTACAGTGCGTCAGACACAGAGACAAAGAAACGGAAGGAACAATGTGCCGCGTTTCGTCCGCTTATTTGATTTTTGCGTATGTCTGACACTTTGTAGCCACTACAACGTTCTTTTCTGCTGCGTACACCATTTACTATAGTCAAATGCACGAATAAAAGAGCTACTAACAACACAATATTTAACAATAAAAAAAAAGACACAGCACCCTGAGGCTTCACGTAGGTGGTCACTTGGTAGTCTTGATTTCACTGGAGGTAGTTAATTTATTTATTAGCGGAATATATTCAGCTTTCCACTGATCAGCTCTTGGACGCACGCCTTTTATTCTGCTGGGTACAAGAACCACAGATTACTCGTGAAGACCCTAATTGCAAAGAGCTGTGGTGACTGGTGGTTGAGGGCGAAAAAAATCTATGAACACTTGACCGTTGACAATCATCCCACAAGTGAATTAGTCATCAATGTTTGCATACCAGTTATTTGTCTTAATACGTTAAACATTCTTGGTTACTTTCTGCAATTTAGTACGCCCACTCTGTTCTATGGTTTTTGGGGTTGAGCAGCTTATATATGATTAACTCGACAGAAAACTTACTGGTTATGTGGTAACTCTGCAATCGGTGTTGAATGATGAGCAATGTTACTGAGAAGTTCCTGGCGAACCAAGGTGGACAAACAGAAAACACTGCAGTGGTGTATGCGCAGGTAGCGAGTGATGCCGGAATCAACCGAGCGTTGCACATACCATATTTTGCACAATTATTCGGTAACGAAGCTGTCATTGACAAGGACACTTTCTCTGAAGACAGTTCCTCCCCATTTTGCTAGCATCGAAGTGGAGCGTACTTTGTTGGGTTAGAAGTTATGCGTTGCGTCATCGTGTGACTGTTTTCTTAACAGCATGAAGAGGGGGAAGCATAAAAACCTGCTGCGCACTCTCACATCTAGACAGCGCGTTATGCCGACACTCTTACAGCCAGAGCCACGTTGCGAAATCCTCTATATGAAGGCTACTTCACCGTAATTGCATTGGCACAGCGGCCAACAAATGGTTAGTCCCAGATGCGTTCGCCATTCATGGCGCACAACAACCAAATCGTTCATTCCTCAGCCGACTGGCAACATAAGTGGCAGTTGAAAACATTATTCTGCAGAAGGACATGTGTGCTGTTAAGCGCACAGAGAGAGAATGGGGGTGCAGGTGGGTGCACTTCTCCCGCTTTTTCTTTGGTGTCCAAAAACGCCCCTAGAAGCTAGCAGCGTGATCCCTCGGTGCAATGACGGTCGCCTTGCACTCCACCCTCCCTTTTTTCTCTTTTTTTTTTCTTTACTGCACAAATCGTGGTGCTGTCCGTGATGCCATAAAAGGAAACCTAAATTTGGAAAAATGAAATAAAAGCTCTCGTGAAAAATTTGCGCGCTTTATCTACAGTGATAAACGTGAACCGAAACTATCAAGACCGAAAATGCAGCCTAACATTTTACAACCTGTTATTTAACGCTGTTGTACACACAGACATGTTCTGAAACAGCCACTAGCAAGCGTACGTCTTTCACTTGCGCTGCGAAGTTTGCATTTAGTTTCTGCTAAATGCTTAGCTTGAACACGCGTAAAGGCGAATTCCAAGGTATTTAACTAGTGTATACGATCCAAAGCTTAACTTCGGTCGCTGCTTCTATATGTGTGCCTGGTTGTTGAACGAAGTACCAGGTTCACTCCTATGTACAACTGCAGTGTGTAACAAAGAGCACAGGTGCAAGCAAATTCACAGCACGTTTTCAAGGTTCTTTGTTATAATTGAAGCTGAGGTATGTGATCTCCCGCGTGATGTCTCAAAAGCTATCGAACTTATGCCATTTATGCACCTAATTAATTTAAAAGTGTTACACAAAAATGCACATCCTCACAAAATTTCCTTTATTTATGTGCGTGTAACTTCAACAGCAACAATTGTAGCAACAGATATAGGTTGTAAATTACGAACGGGATCCCCTTGCGTATAATTACTTCGAGCTCATACTGATTTGGGCCAAGTTTACTGCTTCTGGCGTGGTTATACGGCGCATTTTATTTATATACTTCATCTGTCCACACGTCGCTAGCACCAATTGCATTTAGTCGTAAGAAATAAAATGTTATTTGCCAAAGCTTCATTTGTATTCATTTTGCTTCCGCCTCAGATTACTATGTTCAGGTCAATTACGATTGTCTAAAAATATTCCCATTATTAGGCCATTTGATGGAAAAACTTTCATCGGTAGTGATGATTTGTTTACACCTTCAGTAAAGGAAATACTGGATGTTAATCCGTAGCGAGATTATTCAACCGTCGCTGATTGTATGAACGGAATTGGAACCATCCCATCAGATTGAATTTTTTCGAATGAAATTTTATTCACACAAGATAATTCAACAAAAGCATCAATTTAACCCTTCAACTCATGCTAATATCAAGTGCAAAGTTGTCATCGAAATACGAAGCATAAGCTATGTGTAATTTTGATAGATAATTATTTATTTGCTAGAGTTATTGCCCGTGTACTAATGGTCGACCTGTCTCAGGTATACAAAACAGAACAGAGCCTAATAAAAACTCAAGACAGCAGCGCCATGAAACTTATTCAAGTTTGCTCTTGACTGTAGCCTTTAAATGCGAAAGTGATTTGAAAAGTATTCAAGGTTATTTATAATGTGTTACATCGGCGCCTGCCCGAGCGCATTCAATGCAATAAACCAGTCTGTACACATCTGCGGTGGTGGCTGCATGCCTCGCCGGCCATGTCAATTCTACCTTTTAAGGAGGTGTGTCAAGTTGCCCTTGCTAATTTCAGTTCTTCAATGCTGTGAAAAAAAATGAAAACTTAGATTATCCCAGTTTTCTTGCGTTTTAGTTTCGATTCAGATGATCAGCACAACGCCCGGTTATTTTAATGACAGTTATGTCTGCAGGAGGCGCCAAGTAAAATAGTGAAAACGAAGGTGTTGCTGTTTTATTTCGTGGATGTCGATAATGTCCACATTTCTTTTTTTAATATATTAGACGTTTTCACTAAACGTATAACCTTTGTATAGGTGTTTTTTGTGTGTGTTTGCATTTCCGTGTGTAACGTTTAAGTGGTTTAAATCCTATTGCAGTTCTTAGGCATCCGCGTGTAAAAAATTCATGGGGTCCCAGATGCACTAATTTAGGATGACCGAGAGGCATACTGATTCTTCGCAATCGATGTACTGATCCTGTCCCGCCACTACCAGAAAGCTTACTGCACTTAACGCGGTTGTCCATTGCACCTGGGGTTGTAGGCGAGGCAAGCTTTCTCAACCTCAGCTGTTTTTGCACGGCCTTCAAGATAGGCACACCCCTGAACAAGCTGCAATGTTGTGTAAGGGCGTCATCACGTTACCTAACGTCGCATGACATAACGTGACGTAACGGCGCGAAATTACGCCTCGAGTCTTGGCGGCCAGTGACGTTAAGAAGACGACACGTGCCGATGTCATTGCGTGTAGATTTTTTTTTTGCCTCATTCGTCTTGATGTCACTGACGGTCGACGCGGACGCGAGAAGCCGGTCAATTTTCGCGTTTTATGGGGCATCTAAGGATTTAATCTTGATATACATGCGCGTTCGATGCGCTTCCCTTTAGAACTCAGTTCCCAAATGAGTGTACTGGTATAAAATATTTTTGTATTACAGTCTGACCCTGTTGTCTTTTTTGGTCAATCTTCAGAAAGCAATCTGAACAGTGATTGCTAACGCGTTTCGAGGGGCATGCACGATTCATATCCTAAAGGGCCATTCACCAGGCCCCCAAAATACAAAAAAGAGCGCAATATTCTTACCTGATATTCTCGTCCTTCTTAGCGCACTACTGTGGTGTAGACAGTAGTTTCCGTGACATCTACAGCGTACGTGCTCTCGATTCGTTGATATACGCGAAAGATCACATGTGATTTGTCTCCTGCACTGCTTTGCCATGCAGCCGCCCACCCGTTCTTCTTTGTCTCGCATGAAATCGTCCACAATAAGCCGATCCAACTTCACTTTTTGTGTTCACAGCTGCGCAAGCGGTGATAACAGCATGCAGCCGAGAAGCGCGAAATCCTGATAGGCTCTAGCGCTTAGTGCTGGTATTGTTCACGTGCATTCAAGAACTAAGGAGCGAGAAGGATGCACCGAGTGTAAGAAGGAGATGAGAAAATCACTCCCTCCTCTTTAAACGCAAGGTGGCGAGTGGCCCTTTATGCTATTGCTTGTGATAGATACTTTCAACAAAGCTTTGTATACATTAGGAATTTTCATTTGTCTGGAAAGTGAAAATTTCTTCCGGCTCGCCTCAAGGAATACCGATTTGATTGGTACTGAACACACCAGCTGCCACACTGCATGCCTCAAATCAATATATGGCACGTGATTGCTTTTTAGGTTTTCAATGCTGAAGGCCATTTCAACGCCGATTGCACAGCTTGTGAACAAAAGTCTGACTTGACATTTGTCAACTACCTGAAATATTTGTGCACAAACCGTAGTAGTAGTGTTGGGCATATTTCATGCAATCTATATACGCAGCTCATGTGAAACTGTTGGCACATCTGTTCACACGCCGCTCCTTTCCTTTTATGGCAGCTGAATCCCTTCCACAAGGTACCTACCTTTTCTGACGACGGCTTCATTATATATGAAAGGTGAGTTTTGTGTATATAATATTGAATTTCCCCAATCTCTGTGATTACTACTGAAATATCCAAGCATGCCTCACTAACAGAAGGAATACCCACGATCTAGTCAATCATTTCTTAGTTTAAAAAAGTGCGGAAAGAGCGCATGGAAGATTTGCTAACATCTAGCCTGAAACGAGTTTACGCAAGGCCGTTCGATACTCGCGTATTGATGTTGGAATCTCGTATTCATTCGTATGCTTTTCCTTTACCCATTTGTTTAGTCATTCAGTAATGAACAAACATCAGGTCAGAGGCAAAATTTTGTTTCTGTGTAAAATATATGTCCTACCGGGAGTAAACGAATGATTGCTTTTAATTGTTTCGAAATAAACACTGATGTTACAAAAATCATGAGCTGAAAGATTTTTTAGTTAACTTTGTCTTTACGTGGGACTGTGACGGGTGAGTGACCCAGTCGCGTTCCGCAGGATCAAATAATTATTATTTCTTTCTTCATTCTTTCCTTAACTTTGAGCGAGGGGTCTTTTTCCACGCTTCCGTAAATGCAAGCACGAATCAGTGTTGTAATTCTGTCACAATGCTACTTACGAGTGTGGGTATATGGAGCCCACGACATTTATTTGTGATGCGGAGGGCCCGATAAATTGATATGTTAGAACAAGGCAAGCTTTTCAGGTGTTCATGACCATACCCGTGTTCTGGTGCGCACGTGGGTATTACCCACAACTCTTTAAACGCGTAATTTAAAAGCTGTTCATAAGTATTTAGTAGCATTCATAAGCCAGCCTATGTAAATATACAAACAAAAATGCCTTCCTAAACACGTTTTGATTGAAAGGCACACTCGTGCAGCAGCGAGGCACCCGTTTCGGACTTTTTAATTTCCTAAAGAAAGCAGCATGCTCGTTTGAACGTTGCAGCGGGTGACTTCGAACGAGTCTCGCTGCTTGGCGTTCTGTACTGGGGGCCTAAATGTACAGACGGGCTCACTGTTAAAGGAAACACCTTCGTGAGCTGCATGTTTAGATTTCGCTATCTTACAGAATCATAGCGGCTTAGATTACTTGTGTCACGAGACTACTTGTGAATGAAAGTTCTGACTCCTTTTGACAGACTGTTGACTTGCATGAAGAACGTTTTTTTTTTTTTAATCCACTGGCTCTTGGATGGCCATGAATGTTGATGGTGTGCATTCGAGCATTCCCTTCAACGGTGGACCATCCTGTACATGCACGTAAAGCGTTTCCTATTCAACCCTCGAAAAGTTTTTATTTTTTCTGAATAACGCACGCCTTTTTTTCTCGCAGTTCGGCTATATGCTACTACCTGCTCAGAAAGCACGCCCCAAGTTCCGACCTCTACCCAGACTGTCCCAGGACTCGCGCTCGTGTCGACCAGGCTCTAGCCACGATTACCAGCACCATACAGCCTCACTACTTCAAGTTCTTTGTAAGTATTTGTGTACGTTGAGCACGTGTCACTGTCCTGCTCTCGGATTGATTTTTTTTCTTCCCCTTCTTGCTCCTAATTTCCTTTCTTCTACCTCAATAAAATTTACTCTCCATCTTTTTATTCTGAGCAACTGAAGCAGGAGCTCATTTCTTGTGTACATCATGCGAAATATTTAATTCTTCAAAAAATCTCACAAGAAACCTCCGCCATATGCACACATCGGGGTTTGATTTTCTCAAAAAGCTGCGTGTCCTTTATGTACGAAAGCAAGTTAGTCAACTTAGGCTTGGCAATACTGCGCGTTTGAATATTTTTTAACTGGTATGTCTTTGTTGGCCACAGTCAGCCACGTCCACCGCAAAGCCACATACGATTATGGGCATCAGCCTAAAAAAAATACACTTGAGTGTGCTTTGTTTTTCTGTACTGTATACTGCATCTTTCTAATCGTAATAACTGTCTTCCGTTACATATAGTCATCTTTCGTAAGAAACAAAAGGCCGAGGTCGCAAGAGGTGGTTGTGTTCCAGTGCATTTTGCTCTTACCTGTTTATTCCTTGACCACAGTGTGTCCGGGGGCTGTTCTTTGTTTTCGTGCTTGCTAGTATATTGGCGCTTTTAATCGGGACTATGTCTTGGGAACCGAGACATATCACAATACAGGCAAATAAAGAGAAATTTTCTGGAGAGGAGAACGGTACTTCCCGAAGGCTTTCCATCCCCTATGAAAATTTCGGAGCTGGTGGTCCAGCCCCCTTCCCTGTCATCATTTGGCTGTGGGCATGGCACAAAGTGCAGTCTGTGTAACGACAGGTTGCTGGTCGGCCAACAGCGGCGTCTGAATGTCACTGTTGAAAAATAATCTGCTCTTTCAGAGACCCCGCTTCTACGAGTTGACGAAGCCTACACCAGAGGATGTGGAGCAGTTTGAGGAGAACGTGATCAAGGGATTCGAGCACGTGTTGGGAGAAGGAAACTACGTGCTGGGCGACAAGCTCAGCCTCGCTGACCTCAGCTTGGTGGCTCACCTTACGCTTGTTTTCGAGGTAAGCAGTGAGCTTAAAACTGTTTGGAGCTGTGTATCATTGACCTGCTCAGCCAGGTAGCCTCAAGAAAATTCTGCGTATTATGAGTCTCATGGCATGTTTTATTTCTGTTTTTATACAAAAAGGGGCAAAGCAGAATGGGACGATCTTGTAATATAAAACAATGCAACTTTTTTAGATCATGTGGATTTTCATTTCTGGTACGATCCGGTCAACCCGTTTTACTAAGCCAACGTAATGGAAGGATAAACTCTTGAGACCTCAACCCTACTTGTTTTACTGGACGCCGTTTTTAGGTAACTATAGATAGCAAATGGGCAGATCATTGAACAAGGTATTTTCAGGCGCGTAAACAGCATAGGTCGAATAAACAGCATGGTCCGCACGGTATATGTGAACTGGTAGGGAATCTCCCGTAGTAGTTCATGTGGGAAGTAGTAGGTGGATTGCTGTCACCGTCACCGTCTACGTATGGTGAATGAACGAACGGTAAGAGAGAACTGAAACATAAATTCTAAGGGCACATCTGGAAGATGTAGGAACCATAGAAATTCAAAATAATACGAACTATAGAGCAAACTCTAGATATAGTGTCTATAGGAGCTGCAACGCATGGTGCTTCAGCGAGCATGGACATTGTGAGTGGTACACAGATGTGCCTTGTCCTCGTACTTTAAAGTTCCTGTTGCCTTCACGTGGCTTGAAGCTGCTTTGTCACAAAAGATTATTTGTCAAAGGCTCAGCAGTGTGCTTTACCACCTTGACATTTTAGGCCTAATATTTGAAATCCGGTCATGAACTTCTAACTGGTTCTTTATTTTCTCCAAGCAAAACCAAAACCAGCAATAAAGGAAGCCACAAATGTGGTTGGCCATACGCAAGTACGAAGACTAGACAAATTCGTGTACTACCCATCATTTGCATAGTCGCTAAATAATTGCAGCACCAGATTTCTCTCTACTTAATTTAGGGAAACTCTTAGGTAGCGACGTCATGCGTTTACCCTACATGACACACTGAATGTCATATTTTTGAAATGTGTTGCTCATACCACCTGATGATGATTGTAGAATTTTTCACACGAAAGTCTTTATGCAGGGATTCTGCAACCACTTAGTGACGCATTTCCGTCTCGGATGTGATGTGGTAAAGTTAATGCTGTCACATCGGAAAGAAAAATGCATTCAAGAAAAATTTACAGCATATCCATGGCGTGAGTGATAAGGGGGACGAAGCTTCCGTCCGTCTGTTTGTTCGTCTGTCCGCTTCTATCACACTAGAGCATACATCCAACGGAGACTTCGTTACACTCATCACCAACCACTCCGTGAATATGCTGTAAATTTATTGTACCAATGCCACCTGTCCTCTCTAATCGTCAACTATAAGAAAACCCCTAACATCATCTGGTGATATTATTTCCAGGGACACATTCACAAAGGCCATCTAGTGAGCCATTCATAAACTAGGGGGGCTATGCACATACTACATACAAACGGAGGAGAGATCCACCCACATCCTAAGCAGCTTCGTTCCTAAAGTTTTTCTCCGCTGGGCGTCGATTATCTCGCATGAGGGAAAACAACTGAACGCGCCCAATGCTCTACCAACTGAGCTATTGAAGCACATTGCGAACACAAGTTCTCTCTTGCTCCGTGCTCTCTGTTGCTGAAGTGGGCGATGTTGCCTTTTAGAATGCGGCATGACGCAGTAAAATCATAGGGTTAGAGATTGTGGGCCAGTATGCAGTCCTAAAGGTCATGGTAAAAGCTTTAGGGTTAAACCTTCTTGGTATGAGTGAAAGGCCCTGATCGAATGAGCATCGGAGAGTTGCTGACGCGGTTATGTTTTTTGCCTATCACTTCGTATTAGGGTGGGACGGCTCATTGTTGAAGTCGTGCAGCTTGCACATGTGCCATTGATGTTGCACCACCGACTACAGTGAGTGTGATAGCGCCGGCCTATTCAAAATAAAACTGCCGCAGTGAGCACTGCAGCAGGGAAACAATGTTGGCGGGCAAATGGTCGTACCTTGGTGAAGCGAAACTAAGGTGGGCATTCGCGGCTCAAGCTCCAAACCTCTGCGACTTGTGTTGGTCATGCGCAGTATGCAAGTGCATTGGCGTAGGTTTCAGGAGGGCACACTGGGCTGTTTCTTTCTATAACTGGCGATCTTTGAACAGGTGCATATCGAGTAGCTGATTTTAGTGTCGGCTTGTTGATATCATCTGTGTGCGCAATAATGATACGCTGTGTGCAGGTATACAATAATATCTTTAGTTACCACAACAGTTAAATCATGGTCGTGGGTAGTACCCGTCACAATAAAGATGTGTCACTAGAAGTCGACATGGCTTTTTCTATGCTAAGCGGTTCTATAGCTGCGAAACGCCAGTAGAACTTTTTCAAGGTCTCAAATATGTATACACAGTAAGCTCATTACTATTATGAAGACTTGTTTCACTTTGGTGTTATACCGATTCCTATGAAGGAGGGATCAGCAATGTTTTTTTTTCAGATACGTTCGCTTTTACCGCAGCAAGAATAAGAAAGAGTGAGATACAATGACTTGAGAAAGAAGCATGATTTGGTATCTAAATAGTCTGCTTGCACTTACTGCAAGGCAAAATTTCTTGCAGTCGATAACAAGCGGTACAACGGCCTACGAACAGAATAGCACAATAGTTGAAAAGCTCACATTCCCCAATCAAAGAAGACCCCTGGACAAAAAACACCCGTGAAACGATTACTGTGGCAGCCTTACTTAAGTGCAGCGATTTTTGTTCAGCTTTACACGCACTCTATGTCGAAGAGAAAGGGCATGTGGGTACCAGATGGCATACATAACAGCCTTAGGTCACAGGAATGATTATCTACAGATTATCTGAGCTAGTTTAGCTTCTACGAAATGAATTCCACAAAGAAATATCGCATGGTAGATACGTGTGACAACACCGCACAAAATCGAGCGACGTCCTACTGATCATATATAATGCGCTGAAGTAAACACAAGACCACACTCACAGACTTTCTCCGGAACCCCCACCCCCTCTCTTTCTGTTACTATACCGTAAATTGTTGCACTCGAAAATTCAATTAGGTGCCAGATAAGCCCAAAGGTAAACGTATAGTTCTCGTTCCCATGTACAAAACTAAAAGCATTTGAAAACATTCACTAAATTTTTGTTTTTCATCATTGCCCATACGCTCTGTCGATGACCGCTTTTCATTAGACATTGCGGGGCGGATATGAATTGACCTTGTAATCAGTGCGTATAACTTTCTATCATTTTATAGGAAATGCATTTTGCTTAGTCAAATTGTTGTACATGGCTATTGAATTGGTAAAGGATCCACTTTCTCGGACGATAGCACCGTCAGTCGCTGGTATGACTAGGTTGATTTGATGTTTTCCATTCACGATGACGGCCAAGACCCGCAGCTGAAATGATTTCGAAGAAAATAAAGGATAACCCGTATCATTCCTTTGCGGGTGAACAGAGAGGTGGCGGGGCGGCTGGTACGAAACCACGACTCAAGCCGTTCTACTAACTCTTCATGTCTACCGCATGCAATTCTATCGCGTGATCTCTATCGCGATAAGCGCTCATCACGCGTGTCGAGCAATGCGTATTCTGGCCATTCAGCGGAATCGACTGACTAACGCATTCTGCTGACTGACTACAGTCTATGCGACGTTACCAGAACTGTGCTTCAGCTACAGAAATGCACAATAATATCGGCATATTGCTGATTCTGAGTTCTCATTGATAATATAGTTACTTCAGCCACCGACCGTGTTTGAGCGAATTCATCAATGTGATGAAGTACCGCACCCATAAGTAAGTCTTCTTTGATCTGTTTTCGTATTTTTGCGGCCTTAGTTGAAGCACGTCATCTGTATTTTATTTAGAAGCCAACTAAGCAGTTCCATGGAGCGGGCTAAACAGTTCATTGCTTCGCCGTCGTGAATTACCGTCACATGTGTAAGCTGATCAGTCCTCTGACATATAGTCGAGTACCTCCCAACAAGGCCTGCTGTAGTGGGCGTAACTGAAAAACGTCTGACTTCATACACAGAACCTGAAGCTCCGCAAAAGGTAACCACATCTGTGAACCTTACGCAGAGGTGGGCGAAAAATGAATTGGCGCGGTTATTGTTTTACCCTTGTAGTGCATGGTGTGTCTGAAGTGTTCTTGCCACTTTTTATTGTTACCTCGCATTATAAAGGACGGCGCTGACAACTACTTCTATCACTCGCAGGTTCCTTTCCTGAATGGCGATAAGTATCCAAAACTGAAGGCATTCTACAACCGCCTGAAGGCAGAATTGCCGTACTTCGAAGAGGTGAACCGGCCAGGAATCACCGGCTTGAGTACGCTTACCGCCGATCTGAAATAGATGCCCGGGACAGCAATATTGGTGCATTTTTTTTTAATAAAAACATTCTCTCTACTTTCAAAATCAATTTTTACTTTCTTTTAAGGATAAGGGGGACTTTTTTCTATTTGTTGCCATTTCTGGGCGGCTCGTGTTGTTGTAACTGAACAGGCAGTAGGCGAAAAAAATATTTCTTGACGATAGCTTGTTCTCAAAAACGACTCTGCGCTCTATACAACAAAGGCTCACGGAAACAATTCGGGAAAATCACAGTATTTCACTGCAAATCGTATAGCTTACCAGAACCATTAAACACCGCCAATTAGAAACACATGCGGCCCCTTTGCAAAATGTTGCGAGACTCTGGGAAGTCACGTAGTTTGAAAAAGACTTATTTGAACAGGACCCTCAATTAGGTCTCTGAAGTATTGAACCAGGACGTCGTTCTTGACGACTAGGTTTTTTCGTTCAATATGATTTTTTTTTGGCTGCTACCTTTTTAGTTACAGCAGGCCACCGTTGTCGCCGATGAAAGATGGCAATAAATGTACATGTTTCCAAGTTCTTGTTATGAGCTAGCTGGATGCAGCCACAATTCTGACCCACGCGTGTTTGCGGTATGTTCAAATAAATTTTGTTTGCTGTTATCATTCTTTAAAAAGGTACAGCAATTATGATGCTGTTCTCTAAAGGTGTTATAATAGACAGTTATGGTTTACTGAGCTTTGTATAGGGTAGCGGGCTTACCGGGATAGTGGGATGTAAGTGAGCGTGCGAAGTAGCTTACGTGACCCGTACCGCTACCCGTACGCCAGCTATTTCTCGAATTTAACGATACCGTGTTCGCGCAGTGTAGCGTATGTACACATGGCGACGCTTTCGGACACCCTCTTCGAAGTGAATGCGGCGTAGTTATTTAAAGATTCACTCTGTACGCAGCAAATGACTGTTTAAAATGGCTTCGCTTGCCTTTATTAAACTTCGAAGACCAAGTATTTCAGATAAGTTCACGCAATTTCTGAGATAGCTTCCTAGTTACAACGTCTTCAGGCCCAACTAGATAATTATTGTAAACTAATGAGCACCATGAAAGTTTTCGCGTCTTATGTGTAGTTCCAGTGTATTTACTTTCTTTATTAATAAAGTAAACATTAACATTGCTTCGCGTGGTGACACATTTACATATTCTGTTTTTTTTTTCTTTTCACTCTTGTTTAACTTAATAGATCTTATCAGCTGCAGCACGTAAACCATGTAAACACTTTCTCACTAAATTGTTAGACGCTGTCCACAACGAACGTTTGCTGAATGGTAAAGCTATACTCTTAACTCCCGCTATTACCCCCGAAGGTAAACTATACCTGTTCATTTAGTGTTAAAACTTTCCTAAAGATTCGCTGGTTAAGTTCAGGAGTTCTACGCACGCATGGCCACAGTTTATAAATATAAAGCGGCTGTAGGGAAGCCTCCTAACTCTGAAATGGGTCGAACTCTTGCGTACCTTCTAGTGGGGCTACCCAACAAGGACGCCGCTCGCGCTGAGAGCCCGTGCTTGGCTGTGACTGTCGCCATTATATATACTCGCTCGTTGCCGGCTTATAAACGCCTTAACAATTTGGTGGAGTGTGCTCCGATTTCTGTCTATGCCTTTGGAGCTACGATCACGTACCCTGCCATCTACTATGTACCACGACGCTTCTCAGCAAACGCCTCCTCCAATGCCAGTCCCTTGTCCCTGTGTCCCCAGAATCCGCGATCCACCCATCATCACTGGCGCTGATGGCACTGACGTGTAGGGCTGGCTCGCCATTTACGAGCGCGTGAGCGTCCCCAACAAATGGGACGTGGACGGCAAGCTGACCAACTTGGTATTCTACCTTACGGGTGTTGCCAGTTTGTGGAACAACAACCACGCGTCCGATTTTACCACCTGGTCCGATTTTAAGACCGCAATCATCAACGTCTTCGGCCGCCTTGCTGTTCGCAAGCTGCAAGCCGAGCAGTGCTTACGTGAACGTGCTCAGGAGGCTGCTGAGTCATTCACCAGCTATATTGAAGACGTCCTGGACCTATGCAACAAATCTAATTCCACCATGTCCGAGTCTGACAAGATCCGAAACATTATGAAAGGCATTGACGATGATGCCTTCACGATGCTGCTCGCCAAAAACCCCGGCACAGTGGCTGAGGTGATCACACTGTGCCAGAGCTACGAGGAGCTCCACCGGCAGCGTTCGATGACCCGACGCTCTCCACCACGAGCTGCAACGCTTGCTGGCTTGGAGGCCAGTTGTGACCAAGTGGCGTTGATAGCAGACCTAAAGTCCTTCATCCGTGAGGGAATCGCGCGTCAGTTCTCGCTCCTGCCCTTTGCCCACCAACCGACTGTTCAACAATCGCCTACTACCCTTCTTCCTCCCATCCGTCGAGCGATTGAACAGGAACTAGTTCTGTATGTCGCCCAGTTCATCATCATTCAGGCATGCTCTCATGACGTCATCCTGGGATGGGACTTTCTCTCCCGCCATGACGCCGTCATTCATTGTGCCGCCGCCGAAATTGAGCTCTCACCCTTCTCACATTTGACGCCAGAAGACAGTCCCCCGACACTGAGCAAGATTCAAACGTAAGACGATACAACAGTGCCTCCAAACTTGACGACGGCTGTGTCTGTCTACTGCGCTGGTCTCTCTGACACCATTGGACTTATTTCGCCATCTGACCGCGCTTGCAGCAGAAAAAGGTTGCTAGTACCTTTCGCGACCGTGCAGGTCAACCAGGGCAACGCTGCTATTTTTGTAACCAACCCGTCCCCGTACGCTGTTACCTTGCTTCGAGGGGAATGTCTCGGCAGAGTGGAACCAGTCGACGACGCACAAGTTCTGGACGTACCCGATGACACGCGCGGTCCCAGGTCGTGTACCATCAATGCTGTTTCCACTTCTGATTCGTCATCTGCTGATGTATTTGGCCCTTTCATCGCTGACAACCTTACGGCCGTACAGCGTTCCAAACTTCTGAACCTGTTGCAAGAATACCGTTCTTTATTCGATGTCGGGCGAAGCTCTCTCGGTCGCACGTCCGTTGTTACGCATCGCATCGACACTGGTGCCCATCCACCTTTACGGCAACGTACATATCGCGTGTCACCTGCTGAACGTCGAGTAGTTAATGATCAGGTTGACGATATGCTCCGACGCGACGTTATTCGGCCCTCGGACAGTCCATGGGCGTCTCCTGTTGTTCTTGTTACGAAGAAAGACGGTTCTGCGCGGTTCTGTGTGGACTACAAACGGCTCGATAAGATCACTCGCAAGGATGTTTATCCACTTCCACACATCGATGACGTGATTGACAGCCTTCATGGAGCCGATTTTTTTCTTCTCTCGATCTGCGCTCGGGGTACTGGCAAGTACCCATGGCTGACGACGCTCGACCAAAGACCGCCTTCGTCACGCCAGACGGCTTGTACAAGTTCAACGTCATGCCGTTTGGTCTATGTAATGCACCTGCGACCTTTGAGCGCATGATGGACACCTTTCTGCGCAACTTGAAATGGTACACGTGCTTGTGTTACCTCGATGATGTCATTGTCTTTGCTCCGGATTTCTCCACGCATCTCCAACGTCTGAAAGAAGTTTTCGCACGTGTGAGCAATGCCGGCTAGCAACTAAATCTGAAAAAGTGCCGCTTTGCAGCACGGCAACCAACCATACTGGAGTACGTCGTGTCCAAAGACGGCATTCTTCCTGATCCCGCCAAGCTTCAGGCCGTGGCCGAATTCCCCAAACCTGCATCTGTCAAAGAACTGCGTAGATTCGTTGGCCTGTGCTCATACTTCCGACGCTTCATACGAAATTTTGCCACGATCATATCACCGCTGACGAAGCTCCTTGGAAGTAACGGGCCCTTCAATTCATGGTCATCCGAGTACGACGACGCGTTCGCGAAGCTCCGCCATTTGTTGACGTCGCCTCCCATTCTACGCCACTACGACCCCACAGCCCCAACGGAGGTGCACACGGACGCCAGCGGTGTAGGCCTCGGCGCTGTCCTGGCGCAGCGAAAAACCCGGATTCCCTGAATATGTCGTAGCATATGCAAGCCGCACGCTCACGAGAGCCTAGAAATACTACACCATCACGGAGAAAGAGTGCCTGGCGATCGTCTGGGCTCTTACAAAGTTTTGATCTTATTTGTATGGTCGCCCATTCGATGTCGTCACCGACCATCTTGCACTATGCTGGCTTTCATCATTGAAGGATCCCTCAGGCCGTCTCGCCCGTTGGGCTCTTCGCTTACAAGGCTACGACATCCGCGTGCTGTACCGCAACGGACGCCAGCATGCTGACGCCGATGCCCTCTCACGCACCCTCTGCCTGAAGGTGATGTGCTCTGCTCAGTATCCTCGGCTCCTGTTTCTGCCATTGATGTTGACATCATCGCTACCGTACAGCGAAAGAATAATTGGATCGGCCCGCTCTTCGACATGCTCTCTGATTCATCCGCAATGCCATCCACGCGTACCTTGCGTCGTCAAGCTCGCCATTTCGCCATCCGTGACGGCCTTCTACACCGACGAAATTACGACGGTGTAGAAGACCACTTTTACACCGTCGTCTTGTATAGACCGTGGTCTTGTATAGACCACTTCCTCTGACGTCAGCTGGTAACCGCTGGGGCATCGTTGCCGTTGACCATTTAACGCGATACGCCGAAACCGCCGTTCTCCCTGCGGCTACTGCGCGCGATGTTGCGTCCTTCCTGCTGCATCAATTTATACTGCCCCACGGACCACCACAAGAGCTTCTCAGTGATCGAGGCCGTGTCTTCTTGTCGGAAGTCGTCGAAGCCACTCTGATGGAGTGACATTCTGTCCACCGCAAAACTACTGCTTCCACCCACAGACGAATGGCCTCACCGAACGTTTTAACCGCACCCTCGGTGACATGCTTTCTATGTACGTCGCTGCCAACCACACTAATTGGGATAATATACTGCCCTTCGTCACCTACGCCTACAACACCGCCCTTCAGAGCACGACTGGTTTTTCACCTTTCTACTTGCTGTACGGAAGGCACCCGTCACACACCATGGACACGATACTCCCGTACACGCCAGATCCATCTGAGTGTACACCTATTTCTGAGACAGCCAGGCTTGCTGAAGAGTGTCGCGAGCTTGCCAAGACTTTTACGACGCAAGAGCAAGGGCTGCAGAAGAGTATTGGTGATGGCTCCACCACTTCTAAGCCCACGTCCCTTCCTGGTGCGCTTGTATGGCTCTCGATCCCGACCTGTGTAGCTGGCCTTTCTTCCAAACTACGTCTCAAATACGAAGACCCCTACCGTGTCATCGAGTGCACCTCACCCGTCAACTATCTGATCGAACCCGTTGAACAATCTTCGGACATGTGCCGCCGTGGGCGAGACATCGTCAATGTGGAGCGCCTGAAGGCTTATTATGACCCGCTCATAGTAACAAGCTGTTAGGTCGCCGGGTGGCTCCCTCTTCGACCCGGTGTAATTGTAGGGAAGCCTCCTAACTCTGAAATGGGTCGAACTCTTGAGTACCTTCTAGTGGGGCTGCCCAACAAGGATGCCGCTCGCGCTGAGAGCCCATGCTTGGCTGTGACTGTCGCCATTGTATATTCTCGCTCGTTGCCGGCTAATAAACGCCTTAACACGGCAAACTTTGAATACAAGTTAAAACTTCCGATAGCTTCGAGCGATGGCCTCTCATTTGTGACGTCAGAAAGGGGACTAGGTGCACGCCATGTGCGCGTGCGCTCGTTGTGAGAGTGCTGCTTGATCGATGCCGACAACTCCGAGTTGATCGAGGTATTGAGATATCAGCGTTCATGGTGGGCAAGTTAATAAACCGATTTTCTCTCAGTGTTGAAGCAAAAGTTAGAGTGAGAAAGACTTCACTTGGTGATCCGGCGGATGACAATTCTAGCCCCGCGATGGGAGGGTCATGGTGATGCGGCCAAACATCATCTCGGCGTGACGTCCTCTACTCGGCAAGCAGTCCTCGCTACTCCCGCCTTCTGGCTCCCGCGCCTGCCCCTGTGCTGGGCTTGTGGCGAGCACTTGGCGCTTTTGCTCGGGCACTGCTTTTCGAGGGCAGCCGAGATCGGCTGGACGACCCGTGTGTGCTCTTTCCGCTGGTCGCTTCCCGCAGCGGCCAAAAGCCACAGTGGGATCGTCGTCACTGTTCTTGCTTCCCTCGGATTTTGTTCACAATCCTACAATATGTGGTCGCAGTAGTTCTCTTAGTTCTACACACGCGGCACAAGCCACTTGCGAATACGTTAGGACAAACGTGCTTCATGAGCACCGACGTGGGTAGCGACCGCATCTGCAGTTGCCGGAACGCTACCGTCTCCCTGCGGGTCAGGCCCGGGTGAGGCGGAGGCATAGTCTTGCGCCCTAGTCTGTACCATTTCAATACTTCACTGTATTCTGTCGTCCTGTCTTTAGCTTCACACTACCACTCCTAAATCGAGTCCACCGGTTGAGCGGCGCGGTATGTGAACCCTCGCGCAGCCTCGTTGGCAGTCTCGTTGTAGTTCGCGCAGCCACGAGGTGACACCTAATTACCTACGTGGGCCGAAAGCCACTTAATTGTCACCGTTCCCTCCGCTAGGTTCACCGCGCACAGCACCCGCACTGCTGCCACACATACTCTGCTTCCAGCGTAGTTCGCACCGTGGTCCTCTAATCCCTCAGCACGGTCGTACATCCGGGTTCGGTGAGAGCCAGGGCGATGGCGGCCGGGACCGAGGTCTGTGCCCGCTCCGCCTGTTGGTGCTGCGGCTGCTCTTGTCACTGCTCGCATTGCGGTTCCTTCGCCAACTGCTGCGTCGACGTGGGTCATGCTGGTAGATTCATCTTGAGCGCCATTTCTTCCGTGTTGGACGCGTCCAGCGCAGCTATCCGTTTCGCGATTTTTCCGTTGACTACCTCGTTAGCTCTGGTAAGCATGACTAATCTCTTTAAGTAGCTCCATCTCCTCGTCCTTCTTGTCGGCTTTCTTGTACCCGCTGTTACCTACACTGCTCGGCACCAGGCTCTGCTGCCATGATGGTTCCTTCCTCCTGATTCCTCCTTTGACGGCGTCCGTCCAGCCTACGTGCTCACTTGACTTGGACCTGCCGCGCTGGATGTCGTGCTCCTTCTACTTTAGCGTCAGTCCCTGCTGTGCTTCCTGGAACGCGACGTGCTCCGCTCGGTCATAGCTGCTGCTGCTCTCTCCGCTGTCGTCCCCAGTTTCGGGAACTCGTTCGGGTTCATCAGCTGCCTTCTTGCATGCTGCTTCTCCATCTGCCTTTCTCACTGCTGCCTGGTGACCACATAAGGTACCTTGTACCGATGCTTGCAGTCGTGATCTCCTGCTGGGGGTGGCCCCCCCCAGATCCTGCACCTGGCGTTGCAGTCATGCCCCTCGGCCGGGTTGTTGGTACCGCAGTTGAAGCCCACTTTAGCACAGGCATTGGAGCATACGTGTCTCCTATGTCTGACCCTACCACACTGCGTGCACACGTCCACATGCTTGCGGTATAGGCTGCTCCAGAGGAGTACCGTTTCGTAGCACACGTAATTGGGCACCTTCAGCCCCTCAAAGGCCACGATCACCGTTGTCGTATTGCCAATACGTTGTGGCTCGGCCAAGCGCCAGCAGGTTTCGAGGTTGGACGATGTTCCGATGGATTTCCGCCGGCGTGTCCTCCCCTGGAACTCCTCGTATTATTCCCTTCACCATGCCGTCTGGCGTAGTTTGATATGCTCCTACCTCGTGCACTTGATCTCCAGCGCGGATAAACTTAAGTCTGGCGCAAGCCCAGGCTCGTCTTTCGTCCTGGGCATTCACCACCACGACGTTCAGGTATACCATTGGGCAGAACTTGTCTGTCTTGCCGTCTTCCCTTGACACACCCGCTGCCTCTCGTATGGCTATCGCCACGGTCACTAGCACCTTGGCAACGTTTTGGCCTCCCCGAGGGCTGGCGATGATTTTGATGTCTTCGCATGGTAGTACATCTGGCATTTTAGACGTCCTTGTCATAGAGGCGATGACTTTCTTGGTGTTTTTGTCTCTGTCTCGAGGCCGAGATTGCCGCCTGGGTGTCGGTGGCCGCGTAGCCTCCTTTCCTTGAGACACCGCTTTCCGAACCACGTGCCCTCTTGAAATTCCTCTTGAGCCGGAGCCCTCCTGAATTCCTCCGTTCCAATTTTTTTCACCCTCCACTTCAACTTGCATCTGTCTGCCATTAATGCCGAGGCCAGGAGCCGCAGAATATCCCATTTGTAGGAAATCTTCCGTTGTATTCTATTCTACTACCAAATTGAGTTGTATCTGTCCGCCGTTATTTCCTGCTCCAGAAGCCGCAAAATGCTTCACCATACACCCCGTCTTTCTCGCAGAAGAGGCCGTAATTGCCAACCATGCGGAAGTTAGGCCTATGGTTAGGTTGAGCGATGCCTCAATTTCACCCCCCCCCCCCTCCCCGAGAAAAAAGTTGCTCGTAAACGCTGAAGAGTTCGTATCTTTTGGTTGAAAGTGGCACCGGTCGATTTCCAGCACCTTCATACACACGATGATGTTACAATTATCGCGGTAACTGTTTATTTACGCCGTGTTAATTGCAAAAAAGCCAGAGCCGATGTGAGGCACGTCCGCTGCCATCGACGTCCGCAGTGCTTTCTACAAAGCCTGTCATGAATGCTCAACACAAAGTGCCTGTTGAAGCGAAATCATCCAAGTAGTTGAGCGGAGCTGCTGTCAGGAAGCTATGGGGCTGGTTTTGTTGGAAACGGTGCGAATTTGGGAAATGAACTTGGAACGTGACCGAGGCACAAGATTAGATGAAAACAGGACAACGCTCGTACTGTACACTACTCGTGATATAATATCTGAAGTTTTACGTCCCAAATCTACAATATAAGTATGATAGGCGCCAAAGTGTATCGATAACTTCATACCATCTTCGGAACAACTATTTAGTGTCCTCTAACGAGTATTTACATCGCACAGTAGATGGACCTCAACCACTTCAATTTGACCAAAATGCCACCGTCACGGCCTGGATGGAACACTCTACCTTCAGGTCAACATCATACCATTTTCGGAAGATCTAACTATTTAGTGTCCTCTAACGAGCATTTACATCGCACAGTAGATGAACCTCAACCACTTTGTTTTGACCAAAGCGCCCCCTTCGTGGCCGGGATGGAACACTCTATCTTCAGGTTGCAGAGGAGCACCATAGCCACTGATTCACCGCGGCGGACTGTGCACACTTCGTCTTGTGTCTCCGCCGAGTTCTCACTTGTTTCTCCAAGCATGCCGTCATGAGGTCGTTCAATGATGTTTGCTCCTGGTGTCGTCTGACAGTTATGTAAGTGTTCATCTGCATGGATAGCATAGACTTATTGACTTAACAGTTCTATGGCCATGGCGCCTTCATCATGACTTGCCTGCCCGTTCAGAATCACTGCTTGCAGTGTTCCGGATTGGGATTGCGTGTCTACGTTGTAGTGCGATCTGAGCCTTGTTATGCCTGGGAGTTCAACCCAAACTGCACAATCAAGTTGGTATCACCTGATGCAAGTGGCGTCAACATTTATAGGCTGATACAACGGGTGTCAACCAAGGCGGCATTCTGATGCAATCCGTGGCGTCTGTTGCGGTGTGCCTGACGTAACCGACGGCAAACTCTCCCGCAGCGCTAGGCAAGCCCCCTCACTCACGGGCCCGATTTAAGCCAGCGACCAGTGGCGGTTTCTGATTGAAGGCTTCAAACTGCTGGCTGATGGAAGGGATTTCCAGGGGCTATAAAAATACCAAGCTGTATATAGACGAGCGAGTGACCAAAGAAATCTTGGGTCATCGTCGCACCTTGGTTCAAGCGCAATAAGTTTTCAGCCCCAGTGCTAAATACGCAACGCCTCTGTAATACTGTACATAGATGTTGCCTTAACTAATAGTAATAATATGTGGGGTTTCATGCCCCAAAACCGTGATTTGGTTATGAGAGATGCCGTTGTGGAGGGCTTCGAAAATTTTGACCACCTGTTCTTTTTTAACGTGCCCCCAAAATAACCAGACGGGCCTACAGCATTTTCACCTCCGTCGATAATGCAGCCACCACAGGCGGGATTCGATCCAGCAAGTATCGGGTTAGCAGCCGAGCGTCATGAATACTACACCTCCGCGGCGGGGTAAATGTTGTTTTAACTCACCATCGCCTTGTCCGTTCATCAGCCCTGCGCAGGTGCAGCAGCGCGAGCTGAGACACCAGATGCCCAACAGCATAGAGCATGCTGCTGGTGTTCGGTTAGGTTTGTTCCGTTGATTCCATAATTTGTAGCTTTAAACACATGACACAAAGCTTGCAGTGCTATTCATCAAATCAAGTGATGACGGCAGCCGTCATCCCTCCGTCTGCATAGTACAGTACATATGTGCATTCCCCGAGGTGGTCGAAATTTCCGTAGCCCTCCACTACAGCGTCTTTCATAATCATATGGTGGCTTTTGGACGTTAAACCCCACATATCAACCAATACGTATGTGCATTCGATCGTGAGAGTGTTAGTCAACCACCAGTTGCCTATAGGGTAAATGTCAATCACTCTTCTTTGCCCGTAGGCGTCAAGTAGTTCGTGATCTTAAAACGAGCTGGCAGCTGACCAGTGATTCCTTGCATACTACCCGAGGGCATCAATTCTGCGCAAACTAGAAACCAGTTATGAAATAATTAAACGGACGTAAATTTGGCGGATTGTTTTTTGTTGGGCGCAATATGAATTACAACTTACAGACAATGATGCTCAGCTGAAAGTACAGAGAATAGATTAGTACTGATTTTAATGTAAATGTGACGAAAAAAGTGGACGCAAAGTTTTTTTGACTCGGAGGACACTTTCATAGCGTCATTTCTAGCAGCTTCAGTTCAAATTACCGACCCTTCAGCCTCCGCTAGCATGTGGTTTGCTCTAAAGAGCACCTACTTTTAAGGGTCATTGTCCAAATAACACACACAATTACATCCAAGCACGTATAATTTAGCATCCAAGCAAGCCGTTTCCAAAGTTACTGGCTATGCGTTGTATTTCTACTTAAACCTGCGTGGCCTGCTCCGTTTCCACCTGGTAATGAGTGAGAATCTTGAATCTCTGCGTTATTTCATGTCGCTTCAGATTATAGTACTCGTACAGCACTCTGACAACTTGCTCGAAGCTCAATGCATTTGGCGCTCCGGGTGCGGCCTTTCCGTCTATTACCTGAACAGCTTGTGTGCTCCATGCTGCAACAAGCAGTGCTGGCTTCCTAGCCGAGTCGGTGATGTCATTAGCTGCAAAGGATGCATCTGCCTTATTTAGGTATAGGTTCTACCTATCTGTATTTTCGTTGAAGGCAGGGAGCATTTGATAAGACCTGCTTACTGTCGGCGAGGTCCTTTTCGTGGCTGTGGATTGCAGGTTTTGCGTCACTGCATGATCGGGTTGTAACCTTGATTGTCACCACTCGAACACACACACGTCCACCGGCCGGCTTATTTACAGGCATGAAATGCTCGAACACGGAAAGCGTGTGTATGGGGGCGTATGACTGCTGTCATCCCCTAGTTAGATAAAAGAGTAGAGAACGAAAATGAACCAGATAACGCATGTGCAGTACTTTCAAGTTCTTTTTTTTAACAGCAGTATTTCTGAACTGGGAACGCTGCCAAAGTGGCTTTAAGAACACCTCTTACAACTATTGATATGGTCGATTCACTGATGTGAACTCTACAGTACAGGTTCTGAGGTGTTTATTGACCTTTCATTTACAAGGTGCAAAAGCTGTGTGCAAAACATATGCTGTTTCTCTTCGAAGGAATACTGCACGTGCTTTAAAAATAGAGGGAAATTCAGCATTAAATATATAAGTGCTGAATAGGCACCGAATAATATCTCCAAGCACAAATTTAAACTTCGGCTTAACGCCGGACATGCGTGATTCAAGAAATAAAAAAATGAGTGCTGCTGGCCTACTACAGCGGGCAGAGAAATACAAAGCAGAGCCACCTGTGTAAAATTCACTGCCGTGTGACTGAAAAACAATCTGTGCAGACCTTTTCCTGCGTAGGCTATCCACCTTTCTCTTTCTCTCCCTACCAGGGCTCTCGTCCTGAATCATTTTTGAGCAGGTGGCATCGCCGACATTTTCGTAAGGGTATGACAACGGCACTTGTCAATTGCACCTCCTGACGAATGATGTTTTTTTGTACTGTTTATCACTTAGTTGTGGAGCTGACAGCGGCTGTTAGTGATGAAACGTAATAGAGAACAATGACAATCGAGCTGTACGCCGTCGTCCCCAGGGAACCTTGCTTCTTTATCCGTATGCTGGCAAAGCATCTTGGCGTTGAACTCGACCTGAAGGCTCTTGAATATGACAAGGATGGCTGTCTGCCTGCGGAGTATGCTAAGGTAAGTGAGAGATTGCCTGCATGCAATTTTATTTACTGAAAAAAGTAAAGGACAGAAGGATGTCCTCTATTGAATCTAGTTAAGGGCAGACTTCGGATGGCAGCAATTGGTCGTAAACGCGAGGGTATAAAACATGCCACGATGGAATCACTGTTAGCAATCTGCCTAGGGGCGAACTCTGAAAATCATTCCACTTAGACGCAACCGACTGTAGATGCTGCATAAGATTGTTTAGTAGGGCTGGTTACTATCTTTCTCAGAATACGTGTAAAGCACTCCGATGGACATATGGTGCCAGGCCATGCACAATATAAGCAAAAATGCTATCAGAGGGTATCTCAGGGTAACTTTGCTCAACTAGAAAGCACTGCCAATGAGGCACATCTTCAGCACTCGACTGCCCTTTGTATTCTTAAGGCGTTTACTGACTGCTGAGCCCTTATTGATGCTGGCTAAAGGAAGTTTGAGTCAGGTGCAGCTCACTTTTCACTGCCACCTCTCCTTAGGAGCTTAAGGGGCGCAGCTAGCAGTCGCTGTTTTTAGCGCTACTGGCATGGAAGTGCCCCAGGCCTATGATGGTTTAGCGTTCATCGCGACTCTTGTGAAATCGTTTTCTGGCATAGTTAGGGAACCTGGCCGCGTTGTTTTTGTTCTAGCGTTATAAAATCATACGCCTTTTTATAAGTAAAGCTTCGAGTTCCATATTCACGTTTAGTCGGCCTTGACAAGTAATGAAATTCATATGATAGTAGTCGTAAATTTAACTGCCCACATAAACTTAATACGTGTAAAGCACTCCGATGGACATATGGTGCCAGGCTATGCACAATATAAGCAAAAATGCTATCATAGGGTATCTCTATTGCTCTCATGGTAACCTTGCTCAACTAGAAAGCACTGCCAATGAGGCACATTTTCAGCACTCGACTGCCCTGTGTGTTCTTGAGGCCTGCTGAGCCCTCATTGATGCTGGCTAAAGGAAGTTTGAGTGAGGTGAAGCGCACTTTTCACTACCAACTCTCCTTAGGAGCTTACGGGGCGCAGCTAGCAGTCGCTGTTTTTAGCGCCACTGGCATGGAAGTGCCCCAGGCCTATGATGCCTTAGCGTTCATTGCAACTCTTGTCAAATCGTTTTCTGGCATAGTTAGGCAGCCTGGCAGCGTTGTTTTTGTTCTAGCGTTTTAAAACCATACGTCTTTTTTATAAGTAAAGCTTCGAGTTCCATATTCACGTTTAGTCGGCCTTGACAAGTAATGAAATTCAGGTGATAGTATTACTAAATTTAACTGCCCACACAAACTTGGTTAAGCTACTTCGCAAACACACTTCTTTTAACGAGGGAGAAACTGCTACGCTGTTCCTTTCTGTATAGGCTAGTACTCTAAACGCTTCCTAATAATTCCCGTTTCTTTTATTTTTTCAGATCAGCCCCTTACTCAAGATCCCAGCAATCAACGACGATGGTGTCATCTTGTACGAAAGGTGAAGTAACTCGTTAAACGTTGACCCATGAAATGCTCTAAGCTTCAATGTGAATTAGTCAGAAATAGACAGACGTCATTATACCGACTTTTGTCTGATGTAACAAAAACTCGGAGAGGCCAGAAATACCACAGCCTCTAAGGTAAAGTTCCCATGAGCAACAAATGGGAACCAAGCTTGTAGCGTCATCTTTCACCGATGGCGACAATGCCCTGCCCTGATCGAAAACAAAAAAAGGCGAGAAAAAAACCTATCAAGGAGCCCTTCGATGAGCAGTACTGTACTACCTGTACCTAATTTAAGGTTTAGGAGCAGCAGCAATAGCTGCGTGACCGAAATAATCTTTTATGTGCCCAGTCCTGTTAGTCTGCTGCGTGATAATTCCATATTTGCTTTCGAGAAGGTAAGCGGCAAGCAGTGAAGTTTAGCAGAGCAATAAGTGATGTCTCACATGAAATGCTTCATTTGTAACAATCCGTATGGTCCCGTCCCGCCATGTCGTTTTCAGTACAGCCATCTGCTACTACCTGCTCAACAAGTATGCTTCTTTGTCACCACTTTACCCGATGGAAGTGGAGAAGTGTGCTCTCGTAGACCAAATCTTGTGCACAGTGTCAAGTTTTGTGCAGCCTGTTCCATCATTCCACATCGTAAGTTCAGTGGGCAAAATGAGGGTGAGATTGCTTTGGGCGCGAGCTTGAAGCATGATGCATTCCGTGAGGTTTTACGTTTAGGTAGACAAAACTTCTTGAAGGAAACAAGAAGTCAGAAAAAACGCCGCCACATTACTGTCCCACTCAGGTAAAACAATATACAGTTTGAAGTAAAAAGAATTGTAGTGTATATAGCAAGATGCCACTTAGTAAACCTACGTTTACGTAATAAATTTCTGTATATTGTTTTTCCTTCTATTTGATTAGAAGTAGAAGAGAGGAATAGAAAGTTCACTATACCATAATTAGCTTGCTGTAAGCCACGCGAAACCAAGAATACATCTTCCCCGTGACGACCGGCTATTTAAGGGCACTATATTTATCATCTTACGATGGGCTACCATGAGTAGCGGCCTCCTTATAGGAAGCCTCATGTGCCATATTATATGTTAAAATAGTCTTAGCCAGATATTGCTCATTCTTGGTGCCTGCATCAGCGGCAGTGCTAGTGTAGGGTCTGCAGGGGCTGGAGCATCCGCAAATCTTCCACCTGTCCCATTCTTTAAGTGCAGCGAGCTATTCCTTCTTCTAGCCGACCTTGTCATTGTTTTATAATTTGCGCATTCATTTCAGTTATATTATTATTCTAAGATTAGTTCCTTGAATTGCTATTTCAATGCAATAAACTCATAAATTCGCTCTTTTTTCTTTGCTTCTAATAAAGATTGGGCAATAACAAAGTAAAAACAAGTTTTCAATGCGAACGATGCGTACAAATGAAATCCGAGGATTAGTATTGTAACAAGGATCCAGAAAATGTAAAATCACACAAACTGAGTGGTGAGTGAGTGAGTGAGAATTTATTAGAAGGCAGAGAGGTCGGCCTGAGCTAGTTTGCTCTAGCCCGCTACTCTACACAGGGAATAAGGGAAAGGGGAAGGAAAGAGGGATGAAGGGTGATGATGGGGACAAGAACAGGTGGTGCGTATGTACATTAGCCACTTAGCATAGTGCCCTACAGTCTAGTTTCTAGTCCAGTGCTTTTTATGAAGTCTAGAACAGCCTTTGTAGCAGTTTTTGACACTGTTTGGTCGTTCATTGCTGACAATATGTGGCTTTCACTTAATGGTGTTCGTCCAATGCTTGAAAACGTTGCAGTTAGCATTTTTCTTTGCGCCACGTATAATGCACAGTCACAAAATATGTGTGCTGTCGTTTCGCGCACTTCGCAGCGTTCACAATTTGGGCTGTCCGCACGGCCGATTAGGTGCGTGTAGTGGCGAGTGAAAGCGACGCCCAGGCAAATTCGGTGCAGTATATTAGCCTGTATTCGGTTGATTTTATCTGGAAGACGAAAGTCATACCGGGGTCTGTTTCCCGCAGGCGCTTGTTCCGGTAATCTGATAGCGACCAGTAAGTGGCAGCGCATTCGTGCATGATTGATTTCAACAATGTGTTGACGTCACCTCGCGAGTAGGGTACTTTGACGTACATAGGAGCGTTGTATATTGCCGCTCTTGCTTCGCTATCGGCTGTTTTGTTGCCAACCAGGCCGCAGTGTGCAGGAATTCATTGGAGTGTAATCAAGTGACCGCTCCTGTGTGTTAGGTCAAATGCTTGGACGATTCCTAACGTTAACTCGTAAAATTGGCCTCTTCTTGAGAAAGAATAAATAGCTTGAAGCGCTGATTTTGAATCAGACAGAATTGTCCATTTACGCGGTGCTTGGTCGTTCACAAATTTTATGGCTTCTTGTATAGCAACAAGTTCTGCAGCTGTCGAAGATGACCTATGATCTAATTTGTACTGTCGGGAAATACCGAGTTGAGAGATCACGAAGGCTGCAGCTGAGGCAGATGAAGTTACGGATCCATCGGTGTAAATGTGCACGGAGTCGCTGTATTGGTCAACTAAATGTGCCAAGGCGAGTTGCTTGAGGGCAATATAAGAAACATGCGACTTATACGAAATTCCACGTATGTGAAGGCACACCAGCGGTTTAGTTAATGTCCATGGAGGCACTGCATGAATTACGGCAGGTGCAAAGCCTGAAGGGATCACGTGCCTATGCGTATCGAGGCATCGCGAATAGGTACAGCCTGGTCGGTCCACTTGTAGCGAAGACAACGGGTGCTGTGCATGTCGGGTCAGCAGACGAAGGTGCACTCGAAGAGGCTCACAGGACGTGTAAACATGTATAGGGTAGGTGCGTGACTCCTCTATGGTGCCAGAGGTAGATTTGCACCGTGGCAGGCCAAGGCATATTCTAAGTGCTCGTGCCTGAAGGCTCTCTAAAGTACGAAGGCACGTTGCCCGCATGCTGGAAAGCACAGGTGAGCTGTACCTTATATAGCCCACAAACAATGCCTTGTATACCTTCAGAAGACTTTTCTCCGAAGGGCCCCATCTCAGTCCTGCTATAACACGAAGAACATACACAAAACTGATTAGCTTGTTTCGCAGTGCAGTCACATGATTTGACCAGGACAGGTTGCGATCAATGACGACCCCTAAATAGCGGTGGTGCTTAACCACGGAAATCACTGCTCCGTGAGCGAAGATTGGGTACCACGACATTGATTTTTTCGTAAATGCCAATGCAGCACATTTTGCTATTGAAAGTTCCAGGCCCTGACGACGTATGCACTTAGATGTTATTGATGTGCCTTGTTGTAGCCTTGCTCGCAATTGTGGTCGCGTTGCTCCAGATGCCCATATGCATATGTCGTCCGCATACGCACTGATTCTGACAACGTCGGGAAGCTCAGCTTCAAGGCCAATGAGCGTTATGTTGAAAAGCGTGGGGCTCAGGACGGCGCCTTGCGGAACTCCACGGCTTACGAGGTGCCTGGCCGTGTCACCGTCGGATGTCGACATAAAAATGGTACGTCCTCTGAGATAGCTCCTTATCCATGCGTGTAGTCGGCCACCTACACCGATGTCTTCAAGTGCGTCAAGAATGGCCTCGTGGTAGACGCTATCATGCGCGCCCTTTATATCTAAGAAAATGGCCCCTACCAATCTCCGACGTTGTCTTTCCTTTTCAACAGAAGAAACTAGATCTACGACACCATCTATAAATGATCGACCTCTACGGAAGCCATTTCTAAAATCTGGTAAGCCGACATTATTCTCCAGCAGCCATTCCAATCTTGCCAGCACCATGCATTCCATCACCTTACCGATGCAACTGGCTAAGGCAATGGGTCTATAAGAAGACAACTCGTGTGAACACTTGCCTGGTTTCAGTAAGGCCACTATGCGGCTGCACATCCAACTCTCTGGGACTGCCGCTGTTTCCCACGTAGAGTTGTAGAACGACAAGAAAACCTGCCTTGCTTCCTGGCTGAGGTGATATAGAGCCGAATAAGTAATTCCGTCAGGCCCTCGTGCAGACGACCGTCGGGACGTAAAAATCGCAGCGTCGAGTTCGTGCATTGTGACTGGCAAGTCGAGGCGATCATCGCTGGATGGTGGTGAGGCTAAATACGAAGGTGATATCGATGAGGAGGACATACCTACGAGTAAGTGGCAGAAATCTTCTGCAACCTCTTCTTCAGGTTGACCTTGCTTTAGAGCCAAAGATCGGAAAGAGAACAACTGTTGAGTGGGTGTCTGAAGGCTTCGGACAGTTTGCCATATTCGAGACAGGGGTTTTCTGAGATCAAGAGAGCTACAAAATACCCTCCATCGTTGCCTATCGAGCTTATCGAGGTGTCGCAATACATGTCGTTGTGCTTGGCGTGCTGTAGATAGGTCAGATGGTGATTTCGACCTTCTGTATTTTCTCTCTGCCCGGCGACGAATTGCACGAAGGTATTCATATTCTGCGTCAAGTTGTGATCTTGGTAGCGACATATTCACAAGTTTCGTATGCGTTGTTAAGGCTGATGCAATTAGGCTTTCTATGTCAGATATAGATTGAGTGTTCCCGCACTGAGCATTTACAAAAGCTTGGAATCCTGGCCAGTCTACGCTTTTCAAAGGCCGGGGAGACGAACGATGGAATCCTTTTAGCTGTATATATGTAGGGAGATGTTCACTTCCATATGTTTCAACGTCTACAAGCCAACAGGTGGTAGGCAAGAGACTTCTGCTCACAAAACATACGTCTAGACAGCTGCTGTACGATGCGCCACGGAGGTAAGTAGGTGAGCCATCGTTAATGGACATAAGGCCCTGATTGAGCACAAAATCGGCAATGTCCCTACCGCGGCTGTTCATTGAGGCAGAACCTCACATGGGATGATGTGCATTAAAATCCCCAAATAATACATGTGGTCCAGGGCAAGCTTGGAGAACAGACAAGAGATGGGGACAGTCCACGTGGCTTCTAGGAGGAATGTATCCACCAATGATTGATATTGAACGTCGCTTGTGCTTTATAGATAGGCAAATATAGTCGTTAGAAGCATGAGGAGCCGCGGCATGTCTCACGTACGTTAAATCTTGACGTACGCATATAATTACTTTGATCGCATTTCGATCATCACGTGACCACAAAGGGACGTATCCGGAAATACGAAACGACGACATCATATTCGGCTCACATATTACAACCAACGCAAATTTGTATTTAAACATCCGTTGTCGAAAGTCAGACGATTGGCTTCGCAAACCTTGCGCATTATAGCATTCCACTGCATTATAGCAGAGGTGCGCACACGTTCATCGTAGAAATTCGCCATATTGTTTATGAAAGGGTCAGCAGTAGCGGTTCTAGCACGTTGAGGATCGGCACTGCTGTTTTCGCTCCTGGTGTGTGTAGCTCGTTGAGAATCGCACGAATAGATTTTAGTAGATGCTTCAGCATAGTTTGGCTGTTCTCAGTGTCTTGCCTATCATTTTCCGCCCTCTTTGGAGTTGCAGCCCATGATGTGGTCTTTTTTATTGCTCCGGTCGGTAGCGAAGGCCACTCAGTATCTGAAGCATCGGCGTGCAACGCGGGCGTTGGTCCACTTTCTGCATCCCTGGGACGTGGTGCGTACAACATGGGTGTAGCGGCCTGATAATGCGCACGTGTATGTTCATCTGTTGCTGATGGTGATGCATCACTTCTTTGTTCACTATGCTTTCGCTGGTGCCTACATTTTGGACGACGTCTGTGTCGGCGGATGGACGTGACTGCCTCTCTGTGTGTCGAGTTGTCTCTGACCATCTTCCGCAGGACGCGAATTTCTTCTTTGACCTTCGAACACTCCTTCGACGTTACTTCATGTGCCCCAGAGCAGTTTGGGCATTTCAATGGAACAGTAGTATTGCAGTTTTCCAACTTATGAGACCCGCCGCACCGCTGGCAAGTTGTCTCACTTTTGCACACTGCGCTGACGTGTCCCAACTTGAAGCACTTGTGACACTGCAAAGGCCGTGGCACGTAAGGGCGCACGGGATGTCTCACGTATCCAACCTTCGCGCTAGGGGGCAGAGTCTCAGAATCAAATACTAGTTTGATGCAGCAAGACTGCCCGAAGCGGCGTATGGTCACGATTTTCACTGTCGACGTCACAAGATTCTGCAGGTCAGCGTCTGTGATGTCAGCGTCGACGTCATTTATCACGCCAGTCGTTGTTCCTTTCCTCGTGAGCGAGAAACACGTGAACTGAAACACCCACCCACCCAACACACAATAAATTTCTTGCAAGGACTACCGTTTTAGGGATATATAAAAATGCATGCTACTTCTTGTGATTGGAAGATTGGTTCTCTAGTCGGAAAGCCTTCTGCGTGAACTAACGGTATTCTTGAAAACTTTAACAGTGCGGATGAGATGGGGCACAAAGAGGGCACAAACAGCTGCGTCTCGTTCACCCTGAAACGTTTTCAAGAATGCATGTTCCAATTCGTCCACCTCTCTACTTTGTTGAAGTAGTATTAGTATTAGTATTAGTAGTAGTAGCAGTAGTATTAGTAGTGGTACTAGCCGATGTAGTATTAGTAGAAGAAAGGAAACACCTGGACCATCTTCTCGCCTGACCTGACCCTTACGGCTGCGGTGCAGCAGCATTGCGCTTGGGTGTCATCATGAGTTGAACGATGCTAATGCGGGTGTGGCGGTGAGCGCTGGAAGGTAAGCTTGAAGTGATGGCTAGCGTAAATCTTGTAGGTTATATGTACACACATGTCTTAACACGCACGTTACTCGCGCGTCAGGTTTATTGTGCATGAACAAAAAAGTCGGTGGAGTAGCGAGGGGCGGTCGTGGCAGCTATTGCGGGTAAACAGACGAGGCGACAGCTGCGGGTGCCACGGCGAGCGCGCACTGCGAGGAGAGCGTGGCGTCAACGCGCGGCTGCGGCGTGACCTAGTTGGCACCACGCCAACACCTGTGGTGCATGGTGGCGCAAGGACAGCGTTACACAGCCTAGTCAAAGAGCTGCGTCATATATAAAACTTTATTAGTGCAGAAACCAGACAGGCTCGAACCTCAGTGCGCGGCACCAGAGCAGACTTCCATCACATATTTCTGAATTCTCCGAACAAACCCAAGCCCCCGTGGCAAGGGTCAGAACAGCAGGAGCGATGGGAGGCTGCTCTGTGCAGCTTGCAACCAGGGTTACAGCTCCGGACAGTGAGTTGGGCCAGATGAGTCGCCGAAGCGCACCAGTGTCTGGCCACCTAGAGTGGCCCGTGGCCCGTCGCCATCCTGCTTCCACTTCCCCTGCCACACACCTCCACAAATGATTCCTTCGTGAATCAATAAATTTGCTTACCTACCTACCTACCTACATACGTAAGTACCTACCTAGCTACCTACCTACCTACCTACCTACCTACCTACCTACCTACCTACCTACCTACCTACCTACCTCAGTGCGCTGCAAGTAACACAAGGGTGGAAATTGTCGTCTGTCCAGCTGGGTGGCGCCCTTATTCCAAGGCCTTCGGATTAGTCGCCCCTGATCTTCTAGGGCCGATGTCGAATGCAGCGCCTCCAACTCGTACTGTGTGTCATTTGTGTTCTGCTCTTCTTCATGCTCGGCACATTACCACGTGACATTAGGAATACTATACAAGTGCTGGCAGAACCACAATGATTTCAGAATCTTTTAAAAGAGGAACGTACGTGTGGTGCAAACATACTTCTGGGTTTTCCCGGAAGTGGATAGACGTTTCAAACTGTTGCCCTTGAAATTTTTTAGTTTTTAATGTGCATGTACACATACAGGCATAATTACTTAGTCACGGATATACAAAATTGGCAATTGAAGGCTCTCTCGGCTACCGAAACATAATTGTGGCTACGCCCCTGTATATATAGCTGAAGGTGATAAGGCCGAAATGATCCTACGAGTGCCATAGTTTTGAATTAGATGCTATATGCAAGGAAAGAGAATGAAGCTCCCGTAAAGTTTTAATAAAAGTAAAGAGCCTGTAATTCAAGATCAGCACCAGCCATCAACAGCCAGTAGCCTCCGAACCTCTGCTGTTCTTTCGAAAATACAAACACGGAAAAACTTGCCTGGTTTGCCTTTTTTATAATTAGCCTTTTTTCTATAGCATACAATTTGTGAGCAGTAACAAACTCTTCTAGTTCGTAGTTTCTTGAATACAATTCTCTTTTGAAATGAATCAAACTAGATGGTCGTTCAATGACGGAGCTACACAAAAAGCTCATAAAAACAGCCTATCTGTGCCTTCACTGGCCAAAAAGAAAGTATTTCTTCTGTTAACAAAAAAAAAAGAGTGAAACTTTCACTATGTCGGCAACGATAACAGTGTATCAATATACCTATGCTGGAATACCTGTCCTTTTGGATTTTTTTTTCGTGGCTCTGTGCTTTTTTATTTGGTTTCGTTGTGGCTTCACTTCATAGCGAGGCAGTATTGTCAAAAGGAAAAACCTGACAGGAAACGCACTGCGGACGTTCGAAGAAACTGTACTCCGCCCGTTGGAGCAGCTGGTCGGCGATAATGCTTTCGCTGTCGGCGACAGCCTCACCATGGCTGACATCCGGCTTGTCTCCAGCATGGCATGTTTCGTGCCTGTGAGTAGATGTCCTAACGCCGCTGCCATGGCGTGGTGAATATATTGCCCACCACGGAGTATATCGTGGGATGACTGGCTGAAAATTACTTCTTGCAATACGTGCGCTGTTATGTCATATGTACTCAGCATCACTTCTTTTCTTTCGTGTAAAAAAAGTATTTTCTGGATAGCGATGCAGTCGTTACGAGAAAGTTTTGGTAATGGGTTTGAAGAACCAAGCATGTTTTGCACAGGAGGACTTTATGCCTCAGCTTGCTGCGGGAGCTTCTGCTTTGTTTCTTTTTCGGAGGATAAAAGTTTGGCTAGGGCAACTTACAATTTTTTTATAGTTTAGGTAAGAGTTAATTTATTAAACAATGATTAAATTTGGTTGCTGTGGACATGAATATTCAATTATTTCTGTCGTGGCACATTAGTGAAGGGTGCTTTACATAAAGATACTACATGAGTAAAATTTGAGAATAGTCTATAGTAACTTTGCTTACCCGACAAAATTGTCATATAATCGTAACAATGTAGCATAACAGAAGAAAATAACATCGCGCATAAATAAAACGTAAGCATGTGCACTGAACATACAAGAGGCATTATAATAAGAACAATAAAACTACCCAAAAACTGGCAATCCTGGCAATATTTGTGCTGCATACTTCTTGTAGCATCGTCTGCGTCTTTATTTGATGCTGTCCTAAGTGCAATTTTATTTTTCATAGAAAATGAACCAACTCCATGAAGCACACCGCCTAAGGTAAACGCAATTGCATGTAAATATAGAAATCAATATAACACCTTGTTAGCCAAGTAACACCGACTTTCCAAAAAAATATCATCTTTACAGTGTCCTGACATATAACTGGGCTTGAAATTATTGTCAAAAATGGCGGATAAAGCAAATCTCGCACCTCTTTCGAATAGTGTGAGCGAAAAAATTTCTGAATCACACAGAGGCAAGATATGTACTCCAAAAGTTAACTGCACGCTTGAGTCGGGAGCATCTCAGCGATTGTTACCCACGCATGAAGTTACAACGGGTGCTAGAAAATTGCTGCGTACTGAAGCAATTCATGTGAAGTATTTGTAATGAGAAGAGGTCAATGGCGCACTTTTTTGCCACATTATAAGCCCCTGTGTATGACACTTTGATTAGTGGCCCCTTCACTTGCACGCACGACCATACTCTGTGTAAAAATGATGTAAGTTCTTCACGGTACCCTATAACTTATCGCTTTTTATTGACATCCCCAACATAGTTCTCTAGTGAAAATTGCAAAGCGACCCTTCAAATTGGTGTGGAACAGAGCGCACCCAAAGCAACGTTGAACTCGACCACTAGGACTAATGTCGTGGCTTACGAAGTTAAAATCCCTAAAGATGACTCTTAAAGCTAAAGCTGGTGTAACTAAGAAGTATCAGTAAAGTTAAGTAATGTTTGTCTCCATTCCCGCAGCCCTTTTGAAAACATCCTCCATATTTTACTGTCAGCATTGCTGACAGACTCAGAGCATTACCTCTTTGTCAAAGTTTTACCAATAAGGCATGCTAATGATCCGACTAACTAATGAATCGTTACAATATTTCAGCTTCCCATTGTTGGCAAGTCTAAGTTCATCCAGTTAGTGTCTTACTACGAGCGAATCAGGGCCTTCATTCCATGTTTCCACGAAGCATGCGGCTGGATGCTTGATGAACGCAGCAAGGATTGGGAGACGTACGAGGGAGCTCCTTCGGGCACCGAACGACCTAATCGGCCAAAACACTGCTAGACCATAGATCATTCCATTTTGACAGACTATTGCGTTAAGCGCAGAAAAGTAATCATAAAAGTGTTTTCTTAACTTGTGTGTTGCTGAAGACGTATGACCAGCGCCACATAATAATATCAACTTTTTTGTGTGATTCCTTCAAGTATTCGAAAGCAATGAGATGGCCTGTCACTATTTAGGGGAAAAAACTTTAGGCCCCCTAAGCATCACAACAGTGCACATTGAAGTTCTTCTTGAACAGAGGTCACTCACAATATGTCACAATAAACTAAAGCCCAAAAATGCAGCCTAGAAAATTTCTCGCGGAGTTGTGCGCATGAAGCTGATGTCGATATAGCGTGGAATCTGCAGAATTTTTATAACGGGGAATGATGCGTTGCAATAAAAGACATAGTTTCTCTGTTCAGGCGTGATGTGCTACTGTAATTCATGCATTCGGTTAATTACAAATTACCAATAATGACAGCACCTTTTAAAAGTACTGCCTTGATATTATTCTGAAGTTTGAAATCCCAAAACCACGATAAGAATATGAAAGGAGCTGTATTAAAGGGCTCCGTATTGTCCGACCACCTGGTGTTCTTTACGTGCACTGACTTCGCGCAGTACAAAGGTCTCTACCATTTCACATTCATCGAAGTGCGACCGCCGCATCTCCGATCGTACCCGCGACCTTTGGGTCAGCAGCCAAGCACCGCTACACCACCGCGGCGGATAGAGTAATGCCTTGATGTGTTAAAATTATTGTTTCATTGGCTTGCCTAAATTTGTCTTGTGTGTACACAGTCACCAAAATGAACCACACGACCACGACGTCCGCCGCAGCATTAAAAGTGTTGAAACCTACTGATTCCTAACTGCTGATAAACGTTACAGAGCGTCTGCTGTCAGTTTTGAAGCGTTTGCACGAACCTCACACCATTAGCCCCTTTTTAAAACACGGCTTTCTGTGATGACACTGATGGTAACTCGTCTAATACAGAAATGCGCATCATCGCGTACGGTGCTCTGCTTGTCACGGGCTTTCTTTGTAACACTGACTCTGCGAGGGTGACTATACTCTGGGAGTTATGGTGAAAAGGAGAGAGAGAAAATAGAGAGCGAGAAGTGGACTCAGTCGGCGAGGGCAGCCGGCATTCAAGGTGGTGTTTGGTTGGGCAAGTATGCGTTGGGCAAGTATGGCACCAAGCCCAACTCCACTAGTGTCAGTGGGAAGCTATGTTGATGCTGAGAGATGGAAGTGTTGCACTATTGGCAGGGCAGTGAGAAGACGCCGAAGTTTTTGAGATGCATCATCACACACCGGTGACAGGCAGTTAGCTCCGAACAGTCGGCGAGAAAGTTGGTCGAGGAGGCAGTTAAGTTTTCCTTCTTGTTCGTTGATCTCCTTGATGTGGATTGAAGTCCCGTCAAGGAGATGATCGGCGTCGATGAAGCAGGAGGCAGGTTGGAGGTAATGAAAACTTGAAGGTATATTACAGCGAAATATTTACAGTCATATGTACATCGTGCCGAAGCACACTCATTATAACACAGACATCAACACCGTCTTACTCTTCTACTTAACTTTTCTTAAGTTAGAGCCTAGAACACTGTTACTACATGCAACGTACTTAGTCTCACTGTTCGACCACCAAGTGGTTACGGCCCAGACAAAAGTTGCATCGTGCGGAGTCGTACTGATCTATCAGTTAAGTGATTGCAGCCTCGACTGAAGAGAAACGGATTTCATCCAGTCTTAAGCATCTTGCGGTAACAAAGAAAAAGGGGAGGTGGCCACTGCTGGTCCGCCTCAACATTCTTTCATCCAATCTGTTTCCACTCAGATTAAGTCACTCCCTACTGGGCTGACCTTACTCTAGACAGCAGCGCTTCTACAGTTTGAACAGGCGTTTTGGTACTCTTTCCCATCATGTCTCTCTCTCTCCACCTCCCACGCGCTCAGGAATTCTCTCGCTCGGGAGATATCGGCATTGTAGACCCGGTACATTCATGCCTTTTCCCACACCCAGCGAGCCGAGAGGAACCTCAAAGCCGGAAGTTAAATGATCGTGTGCGGAACGTTATTGCCCCCGCAGGTAGCAATCGGCCTTTGACTTTCTCCGCTTTCCTTGTGTTCGGGTCGTGCATCGCTGCGACTTTGAGCCGATCGCCAGGGCAGAGCGTGTCGCCTACTCTCACTGAGCTCGCGCCCGGCAGCGGAGGCAGGACGGGGTCGCTTAATCTCATTGTGCGTTTGCCCCCGACAGCGGCGACTTGACTCTAAGCGACAAACATTCCAAGCCGGTTGGCAGAGTGGGTTCGTTTCACATTGTGTGTTTGTCCCGGGCAGCGTAGGAGACGGACGTAGTTTGCATTCCAGAGGATAAGTGGTGTACAGTTACACGGGCATAGAGAGAGTCGAGAAAGAAGCTTTGTATAACGTAGCTTCCCGCACTGTTGTCCCATGCTCAAAGGAAGCAATTCGCGACCTTGCCGAGAGAGATCCGAGAAGGAAGCTTTAAATAACGTAGCTTCTGGTGCTGTCCCATCCGCACGATCAACTTATGAGCGGCAAAACATAACACGTCCCCCCTAAAGAGTATACTGGGCTGTCTTACGCTCAGTGATACGATAAAGCACTGCCACGATTAAGTCACTGGATTTTCTAACCTCACAACAGTTGTACACAAGCATCAGACACAATTGCAAGTCAACACTACAGGAGAATACATTAAACAAAAACAAATACATGCTAAACAATCAAGTACAGCATTGCTGCTTCAAGCAGTGAGATCACTAGTGTCTGTTTCTTGAATTGTCAATCACACAGTCCACAATATACAGCAGCACGTGGGCAGGAACATTCACGTCCCCCCCCCCCCCAGTTGGCATGGCACTGTTATTCTGATGGCTTCCATGAACTATTCTGAAGCCTAGATAACGCATCCGCATTACCGTTACATACTCCCTTCTGATGTTGTACCGACAAATGATATCGCTGTAAAGCCAGCGCCCATCTTGTTAATTTCGCCCCGTGCGGAGTCGAAGTTGTAAGGTACGACAGCGGATTGTGGTCTAAAACGACGTTTACTATGGCACCGAAAAGCCAGTAGTCAAACTTCTTTAAGGCCCATATTATTGCGAATGCTTCCCTCTCAATTGTCGACCAACGCATCTGGGTCAGTGAGAAGCGGTGGCTTGCAAAGGCAATAGGTTTCTCTTCTCCCTCGGCTGACATTTGTGCCAAACATGCTCCCACCGCCGTAGCTGATGCGTCTGTGAAAAGCCAGTAGGGCTGAGATGGCTCAGGGGTGTTTAGCGCCACGGCCTCGCACAAAGATCGTTTGAGAGTCTCAAATGCCGCCTGAGCTCCCTCCGGCCAGGGTATCTTCTTAGGTACCGCTTTCCTTGTTAACAGCGTGAGCGGGCTCGTCACCTCTGCATATCCTCGGACGTACTCTCGATAGTAGCCGCAAAGTCCTAACAGGCTGCGTAGTTCCTTCTTGGTGCGCGGTCGTACCAAGTTCTTAACTGCTGCTATTTTTTCTGGGTCTGGTGCGTGTGTCCCGGAACCGACAATATGCCCCAGGTAATGTATGTGGGATTGCGCAATCTGACACTTCTCCGGGCTGGCTTTCAGTCCCGCCTTCTCTAAGACCTTAAGAATAATGTCTAGATGCTTCAAGTGCTCCTCCCAAGTGCTAAAAAAATAGCAATATCATCTAGGTATGCCGTGGCATACACTTGATGTTGCGAGAAGAGTTTGTTCACCATTCTTTGGAAGGTTGCCGCGGAAATTTTCAGCCCGAAAGGCATCACTTTCCATGCGTACTGACCTTCATGCGTTACAAATGCGGTGAATTTCTGACTCTTTTCTTCCATCGGTACCTGCCAGTACCGCGCCTAAGGTCCACTACCGTAATGAACTGCGCTCTGCCTACTCGGAAAATCAATTCCTGAGGATTCATCATAGGAAACGCATCCGCTTTGGTGACGGCATTTAACGCTCTGTGGTCCACACGCACGCGGATAGTCCCATATTTTTTTCCGACATACCACCGGGTGTGCAAACTCACTCTCCGTGGGGTAGATCAACTTCCAAGTCAAAAGTTCGTCAACTTGCCGGCTGACTTCTTTCTTTATTAGTTCCGGCACCCGATACAGAAACGCCTTTTTTGGCTGGTGACCCGGTTTTATTTCTATTTTATGTTCATCTACCTTTGCTATACCCGGAGTGCCGTCAAAGAGGGTGCAATGTCTTTGGAACACCGCCTGTATTTCCGCCTGCGCGTCAGCATCAAGGTGAGCAACCTTCTCGCTCGTTACCACTAGCTCTTCCCGCTTCACAGTGGTTGGCTGTGGGGCATATTCCACCTCCCCAAAATCATGGTCCTCATCGAAGACGACCCCAATTTGACTGACTCTTGCATAGTAAGGTCGAATGTTTTTGGCGTGGACACTTTTCACCTTTCCCTCAGATGTTTCTACGCGGTAAGAATGTTCGCGCTCACGTCCAACCACTGTGAATGGGCCTAGCCATTTAGGTGACATTTTACCACTCCGATCATTGTCGAAAACCACAACTTGGTCGCCAACGTTAAAAGCTTTGAGCCTGCTGCTGCGATTATAAGCACTGGCATAACTCTCCTGATGAGTTGCACTAGTTAGCTCAGCTATATTAGCGGCTGTCTCGAGCTGCTCCTTAAGTTGTTGTAAATACTTAGCGGAGTTTTCTCTCAATGTTGCGGGCACCGGCATTTCTCCCGTCCAAGTCTTCTGCAGTATTAGAAGCGGTCCCGTGGGATTCCTTCCATACAATAGACGAAACGGAGCTACTCCGGTTACCTCATGGGGGACTTCCCGATAAGCCCATAAAACCATTGGGACATATTTGTCCCAATTCTTGGAGTCTCTTTAAATGACATGATACAACATGTTTTTGAGAACTCGGTTCCACCTTTGTCACACCTGTCCCGTTATTAGGGAGGCGATCGCCGGGCTAATTCCAAGAGCCGAAGTATCGGCCCCCCGAACCGCACCACGAAAGCGTGGACAATTTAGAAGTGGTCCTTATTGGTGCGCCAGCGGACGCCGGCTGTGGCCCAAAGAACAAGACAGAGCCGAGAGTTGATAAACAAACAAAATTATATTCTCATTAACGGCAGATCAAAACGCAATACACACGTATGCACACTCCACAATAGTTACATACAATACGTCACCAAACAAACAATGTACTACACAGTACAATCAACCACACTTGAAACAACGGACACAGACAACAATACGCACTACAATGCAGTCGCATGCATTGAACAACCAAGACACTTAAAGACCAAAGAGATATAAAACCTATTCAGTCCAAAGTCCTTGGAACAAAAGTCTGAATGATACTCTTCCGAGAATCACTCACTCAAAGTCCAGCGTTGTTGTCGTTCCGCAGCTCTCGAAGTTCTCTTCCAGGAAACCTCCCGTCTTCAATTGGCCACTCTTCCAACTTCAACTTCTTCGCCGGAAATCCGTCGGCTTCCCACACGCAGCTGTTGCCCGCGTCTTCGCTCGATAGCGGTAAACCCACGCTCTTGCCTGTAGCTCGAGCCGTCCCTACGGACCAAAAACTTCGCCGACTACACGGCGGAATCTCTACGCACTCTGGCGCTCACTTCCGTCTCCTCCTGCTTCGTCACTACGAACGAAACCTTCGCCGACTACACGGCGGAATCCCTACGCGCTCTGGCGTTAACTTCCGTCACCTCCTGATTTCTCGTCTCGGCTGCTCGGTTAAATACCTTGCGCGCGACTTTCCAGATCTTTCTCGTCATTTCGTCGGCGCGATACGCAGCGAAGGCTGGGGAGAGGCGAGACGGTTTGTCTGCCCTCCGCGTCGGATGACTCAGCTCGGTCTGACCCCGCCCCGTTCGTTCGAGAGAAATCGCGGTCTTGCTGGGCCGCAGATGTGGGGTGAGGAGGATCGTCTGCGAAGCCGTGCTTCTGCGGGGAGAGCGCGCGCCCGGGAGCCCTGGATGTTTGCTTTCTTTTTTTTTTCTTTTTACCTCGCGGCGTTTCTGCCGCCCGTTGTCGCAAGGATTTGGCGGCGCGCTCTTGTTTAGCGCTCGTTCTGTGACACTGCCCCCCACTTTAAGAATATTATCTCATAATATTCAAAACCACACAAACGAGCGCGAACAGTCACCACACATTCTCACAGACTGTAACACAATCCGTCGCTCATGACACTTCACATTCACAATATATCACTCAATACAATCGTACATTGTAGTTCAATTCCACAACACATGAAATATAGCCACAGGTACATGCCTACAACACTTCATCACACATTCTAAACAATACAACCGTACAAAGTTCTGTCTATCCAACAATTATACAACACTATACATCACACCATCGCACAGAACACTGACTCACTCGACATACACTTGAGACACAGGATAACAAGAACCTTAACACAACATATGTCACTCAGCCCTGCCGAACACATTCTGATTCCACCTCAGCGCCTATCTTGAGTACTTCGAACAGCGCTTGCGCCCCTTTTTGCGGTGCTCGCTCGATCTCTCCTTGTGCTTCCACGTTCTTTTTCGGCGAGCCCTTTCCAACGACGATATCTGAGGCGTCGTCTCAGCCATCGTTGTCTCTTCCGACACCGTTAACGCGTCATTACATTCGACGGGTCCTGTCTGTTTATTTTCCCGTTTGATCATGCCTCTACATTTTGCCCGGCTGGCCAGCTCCGTCTCCTTTACACTGTCGGTCGGTTGAAGTTGTGCCGACGTAAGTCCGGTTGCTCAGCCCGTGAACTTATTCGACACGATCGTCTTCTCCTTCGCTGTCTCTTGCGCCGCGGCTTCGCCTTGGGCTCTAGTGAGATCCGTCACGGGATGCTCCTCCACTGTATCTCGCGGCCGCTGTGTTGGCGAGGGCTCTATCTTCGGGTCTTCTCCCAAACATTCTGGATCACTTGGCCCTCGCGCCCCATCGATGTTTCCGATGACAAGGTCATACAGGGGGGTCGTCATGCATAAAGCAGTAACCTTCCCGCTGAAGTACGGGGTTTCAACCTCAATTTCGGCTTCGGGAAGCATCCGAACCGTACGGTCAATTAGGCAAACCGGTTTCGTTCTGCCTGTCAACTCACTTTCCCGTACCAAATTTCTCCGCACGATAACCGTGGAGCTGCCGGTATCTCTTAACACCGTAATCTCTTTGTCCGCAACTTTTCCAGGCAGCGTTGGCATTCCTTTCGTAACACCGGTTGGCTGTTTTGACATGACAGCACCCACAATAGGAATTTTCTCCCCATTTTTCAATTCTACGAAGCCGTCGGTGACGGCATTATTATCGGATTTCGGTGCTGCTTGCACACAGGATACCTGGTGAGTTTGACTCACTCCGTTTCGACATGCATCCGCTTTGTGCCCAGTCTGACCACACTTGAAACATTTTACTGCCGTAGGGCTCGTAAAGATCGTTCGACAGTTTTTCGCGCGATGACCCACTCGGTTGCACAGAAAACATCGCGGAATGCTCTCTGGTGCACGCTTCTTTTCTTCGGCAGCCAATTTCTTCGAATCATCGGGACAATCCTTCTTGACCTTGGCCAAATTAGTTCCTCCTTGCGCTTCTAAGAATTGATCAGCCAATTCAAGCATTCCTTCAAATGACTCCGCCTTCCTCTCTTTCAAATACAGCGACAGGCTTGGGTGGCAACTAGTAAGAAATTGTTCTTTAATTAGCAGCTCTCTAAGCTCATCGTACTCCTGTGCTGTCCCTGAAAGTTCAATCCATCTGTCGAAATAATGGCAAAGTCGGGCGGCATACTGCGTAGCCGTTTCACCATCAGCTGGCTTTCCTGTCCGAAATCTGTCCCGGAATCCTTCCACAGTGAATCTAAATCGCTTCAACAAAGCAGCTTTCACCTCTGCATAGTTGGCCGCATCGGTGGGCGTCAGCCTACCGTACACACTGAGCGCTTCACCACTCAAGCAGGTACTCAAAGCAGTTGCCCATTGCTGTTCCGGCCAATTCTGGCTCCTCGCAATCGTCTCAAATCTGTGGAGGTACGCGTCTAGGTCGTCCTTCCTTTCATCAAACGCTACGAGCAGCTTGCTTGGGTTCAAGCGGAAGCCGTGATCTTCCCGTTCGCTGCTTTCAACTCTAGCTTGGACGGGAGTTTCGTTTCGCTGTTGCAAACGGAGCCGCTCGAGTTCAATTTCGTGCTGCCGCTGCCGTTCCCTTTCAGCCATCTCCGCTTCTCTTTCTTCTTTCAGCTGGCGCTCCCTCGCTTCTCTTTCTTCTCTCGCCCTTTCGGCTGCCAACTTCTCTCTCTCCAGCTCCAACTTCAAGCGCTGCTCTCTTTCTTCCTTCAGCTGTCGCTCCTTTGCTTCTCTTTCTTCTCTCGCCCTTTCAGCGGCCAGCCTTTCTCTCTCCAACTCAGCTGCCTTTTCTTCCTTGGCCCTCTCTGCCGCCAACCTCTCTCTCTCCACCGCCTCTTTCTCCTTCTGGCTTACCCATTTCCGTAGTTCGGCACCGGAAAGACCCATCTTCTCACCAAGCGCAACTAACTTTTCGAGATCCATTGTGTCTCGCAACTCGCAAATACAACCTTGCCGCGTGCAAAAAGTATCTGCCTAAATCAGTCTATCGGAACACTCCCCTGCACTCGTTAACGAGAACACTGAACAACACACAAAATCGTTCCGACAGCACAATCAACAACTCGAGGCTCTTTCCTACTACTTTGGACACACTGTGCACCAAAAAGTCCTGTCTCGCGGACGCCAGATTAATTGTCACACCTGTCCCGTTATTAGGGAGGCGATCGCCGGGCTAATTCCAAGAGCCGAAGTATCGGCCCCCCGAACCGCACCACGAAAGCGTGGACAATTTAGAAGTGGTCCTTATTGGTGCGCCAGCGGACGCCGGCTGTGGCCCAAAGAACAAGACAGAGCCGAGAGTTGATAAACAAACAAAATTATATTCTCATTAACGGCAGATCAAAACGCAATACACACGTATGCACACTCCACAATAGTTACATACAATACGTCACCAAACAAACAATGTACTACACAGTACAATCAACCACACTTGAAACAACGGACACAGACAACAATACGCACTACAATGCAGTCGCATGCATTGAACAACCAAGACACTTAAAGACCAAAGAGATATAAAACCTATTCAGTCCAAAGTCCTTGGAACAAAAGTCTGAATGATACTCTTCCGAGAATCACTCACTCAAAGTCCAGCGTTGTTGTCGTTCCGCAGCTCTCGAAGTTCTCTTCCAGGAAACCTCCCGTCTTCAATTGGCCACTCTTCCAACTTCAACTTCTTCGCCGGAAATCCGTCGGCTTCCCACACGCAGCTGTTGCCCGCGTCTTCGCTCGATAGCGGTAAACCCACGCTCTTGCCTGTAGCTCGAGCCGTCCCTACGGACCAAAAACTTCGCCGACTACACGGCGGAATCTCTACGCACTCTGGCGCTCACTTCCGTCTCCTCCTGCTTCGTCACTACGAACGAAACCTTCGCCGACTACACGGCGGAATCCCTACGCGCTCTGGCGTTAACTTCCGTCACCTCCTGATTTCTCGTCTCGGCTGCTCGGTTAAATACCTTGCGCGCGACTTTCCAGATCTTTCTCGTCATTTCGTCGGCGCGATACGCAGCGAAGGCTGGGGAGAGGCGAGACGGTTTGTCTGCCCTCCGCGTCGGATGACTCAGCTCGGTCTGACCCCGCCCCGTTCGTTCGAGAGAAATCGCGGTCTTGCTGGGCCGCAGATGTGGGGTGAGGAGGATCGTCTGCGAAGCCGTGCTTCTGCGGGGAGAGCGCGCGCCCGGGAGCCCTGGATGTTTGCTTTCTTTTTTTTTTCTTTTTACCTCGCGGCGTTTCTGCCGCCCGTTGTCGCAAGGATTTGGCGGCGCGCTCTTGTTTAGCGCTCGTTCTGTGACAACCTTTCTACAACTCCATTACTCTCTGGGTGTTCTGGGGTTGAAAATCTTGGCATGCAACCTAATTTCTCCAGCATCGTTTGCGTGAGCTGCGATTTGAAATTAGTGCCCTGATCGGAGCAGATCATCTCCGGAACGCCTGTGCGACTGAATATCTCAATCAGTGCATCACAAGTCGCCTTAGCTGTCAAAGAGCGCAGTGGGATCACCTCTGGCCACCTCGTGCAAAGATCCACTAAGCACAGTGCGTACTTATGCCCTCTCGCTGACGGTGTGTCTAGGGGTCCGATCACGGGTCTAGTGAGCGGAGTTATAGGCACTTTATCCGTGCGACGCTTGTCTGAATGAATTTGACATTCATAACACGAACGACAATGCTCTAATATCTCCTTCGCCATACCCGGCCAAAAAAAATTATACCTAAAGCGAGCTCTTGTTTTCTTTGACCCTAGGTGCCCCCCGCATAGTGACTCGTGTGCTAAGGGCATCACCTCAGTGCGTTTATCTTTGGGGACAACTAGCTGACTCACTCGAGTGCCTGCTATTGAGTCGCAGTGGTATAATAGTCCGTTCGAAATGAACATGCCGGATTTCCCACTACGCGCATCTTCCCAACATTTCTTTAGCGTAGTGTCACCCAACTGCACATTGCGGAACTCTACTCTTTAGCCTAATGACGCCTCCCTTTCTTCATCAGTTTGCGCCTCTTCCCCGGAATCATCTTTCTCCTCCAAGGTAAGATTGCAGGCAACTACCTTTTGTTTCTCTACTGCTCGTTCCGCCTCGTGAGCAGGCTCGGCCGGCGCTCGACAGCGTGCCAGAGGGCTGCTGGCCTTCAACAAAAGCTTCCAATCGTCCTTGGTCAACAAACAATCTGTGCCCTCGACGAGCTCATCAGTTAACGCGCAGAGTAGGTCGACGTTTGAGGCTCCGTAACCTCTCGCGTGCTATTTAATTTGACCGTTAACGTAGCTAGCCTTGCCTCGATAGTTTTACCGAAAGCGGACACCAATCTTACCGTGCCAGACGTCTCTAAAACACTTCGCGCAAGTAGACTCTCCCGGATGACGGTTATCTCACTCCCCGTATCCAAAATCGCATCTGCGGATATGCCTGCACATGATACAGGAATTAACTGCAGTTTATTTGTGCCTTTATCCTCGTGTTTCAGAGACTTCACCTTTGCGCTAAGTACTCCAGTAGGTATTTCAGTATCCGTCTCGTGGGATAAAGTTACCTTTTGAACCTTCCGCTTTGGCTCGGTAGCCTTCTTGGGGTTATTCTCCTTATCACTAGCCTTCGGGCACTCTTTAGCGAAATGGCCTGAGCCGTGACATAAGTGGCATTTCAGAGCCCCTTTCTGAACTCGTGTCGCCGGCTTCTGCCCGATTTCTACAGTTGGTTGCTTTGAAGCACGCCCTTTCCCTTTCGCTTGTTCGAAAGTTTGGAGCACTTTCGCGATCTAAGTTGGCCTAAGCCATCCCTCGACTTCCCTTAATCTCACATACTCAAGACCCTCCGTACTAAGGCCCGATTTTATGCGGTCAGCAACCATGAGTTCTGCCATCACTTCTACCGTGTCGGCTTCTCTCACTTGGAGGTAGTATGAGAAATAAGTTTTCACGCGGGACGCGAATGCGCCCACGTCTCTTCCTTACGCTTTACTGCTCTTTCGAACCTCTGCAGGTACTCTGCCGGAGATAGCTTCAGTTCCGTCAGCACTGCTGCTTTAACTGACTCGTAATCTGCACTCTCTTCAGGGTTGAGGTTACGCAGTAAGTAACGGACTCGCTCAGTTAGCGCGGGCATAACCAAATGCACGCGGCTCTCGTGCGGTACCTGGTAAGTAGCAAAAAGTTTTTCTACTTCCTCAAACCATAATGAAACATCCGCGTCACTCGGCAGGCGGAACCCTTTTAGCACTTTTGCATATTTCTGACCAGAATCGAAACCCCGACGCCTCTGATCACCTGTCTTCGACCCAGAGTTGGACAACGTGCCATTGAGACGTTCCGCGTTCATTCTAGTCTGCAATAGCTTTTCGTATTGAATCTGAATATTGAGCTTTTGAATTTCAAGCTCGAGCGTTCTCGCTTCGCTTGATTTCGGCAAAGCCTGAGATGCCTGCTGCATCAATTCTTGCCTCTGAGTAGGCACTGTCGCCTCATTTGACTGATCACAATTGTGCATACCATCATTGGATGGTTCTCGACTCCGATTCACATCTGCCGCACTCGTACCCTCATCTTCATTACACTCCATTGTTTTAGCACCCCCGCGTGTTCTCACCATGTGCTCTACACATAAACTGCCATGCCAACTAGAGAAGAACGCAAGAAATTCTGCTCACCCTTTGCTGTATGCACTGTCGTTCCCGGATCTCCTCCACGGTGCCGGAGTTGGCTGCTGTGGGAGCGTCTCGACTTTGCCGCTGGAGGCTGTTGGATGCCTTGCCCCTCGGTCCTCTCAGCGCTGGTCCAGTGTATGGTGCTGCAGAGCTCGCCGATCCCTGTCCACTGCGCCAGTTAAGTTTTCCTTCTTGTTCGTTGATTTCCTTGATGTGGATTGAAGTCCCGTCAAGGAGATGATCGGCGTCGATGAAGCAGGAGGCAGGTTGGAGGTAATGAAAACTTGAAGGTATATTACAGCGAAATATTTACAGTCATATTTACATCTTGCCGAACCACACTCATGATAACACAGACATCAACAGCGTCTTACTCTTCTACTTAACTTTTCTTAAGTTAGAGCCTAGAACACTGTTACTACATACAACGTACTTAGTCTCACTGTTCGACCGCCAAGTGGTTACGGCCCAGAAAAAAGTTGCATCGTACGGAGTCGTACTGATCTATCAGTTAAGTGATTGCAGCCTCGACTGAAGAGAAACGGATTCCATCCAGTCTTAAGCATCTTGCGGTAACAAAGAAAAAGGGGAGGTGGCCACTGCTGGTCCGCCTCAACATTCTCTCATCCAATCTGTTTCCACTCAGATTAAGTCACTCCCTACTGGGCTGACATTACTCTCGACAGCAGCGCTTCTACAGTTTAAACAGGCGTTTTGGTACTCTTTCCCATCATGTCTCTCTATCTCCACCTCCCACGCGCTCAGGAATTCTCTCGCTCGGGAGATATCGGCATTGTAGACCCGGTACATTCATGCCTTTTCCCACACCCAGCGAGCCGAGACGAACTTCTAAGCCGGAAGTTAAATGATCGCGCGCGGAACGTTATTGCCCCCGCAGGTAGCAATCGGCCTTTGACTTTCTCCGCTTTCCTTGTGTTCGGGTCGTGCATTACTGCGACTTTGAGCCGATTGCCAGGGCAGAGCGTGTCGCCTACTCCCACTGAGCTCGCGCCCGGCAGCGGAGGCAGGACGAGGTCGCTTAATCCCTTTGTGCGTTTGCCCCCGGCAACGGCAACTTGTCTCTAAACCACAAACATTCCAAGCCGGTTGGCAGAGCGGGTTCGTTTCACATTGTGTGTTTGTCCCCGGCAGCGGAGGAGACGGACGTAGTTTGCATTCCAGAGGATAAGTGGTGTACAGTTACACGGGCATAGAGAGAGTCGAGAAAGAAGCTTTGTATAACGTAGCTTCCCGCGCTGTCGACCCATGCTCAAATGAAGCACTTTGCGACCTTGCCGAGAGAGATCCGAGAAAGAAGCTTTAAATAACGTAACTTCTGGCGCTGTCCCATCCGCACGATCAACTTATGAGCGGCAAAACATAACAGGGGCCATAATTGAAGCGAAATCACGTATGAAGTGCTGGAAATCAGAGCACAAAGGGATGAGGGTTCGAAGCTATTTGACGGTGGCCGGTTTCTGGAACGTAGCCATGCACTAAAATTAGCACGATCTAGAACTATGCCGTCTATTGAAACTGCATGGATGAGAATATACTCGGCGACAACTTTTTTTGTCACTGAATGGAAAGCCACAGAAGTGGAGCTCCTGCTTAAGTAGCACTACGCGAAGTAGTCTGTTTTGGCATGCTTCTCGTAACGCTGTGTAAAGTGATGTGGGCGCAACAGAAGCGTTTCATGACACAGATGCTGCTTAGCGTTTGAGGTGCATGTAAAAAGGCGGCGGCACTTTTCACGCGTTCAAAAACACGAAGTCGCAACAGATAAATTAAAAGAAATACAAATATCTTACAGGTTCAAGCTGCGTCCTATCTCAAATAGGTCCACGTAAAATAAAGAAGAAAAATTTAAATCACGTTCAAAATACGGGCGCTACTTTGAAACCACGTTCAGTTATGGTAGAATGCACGTGATTCGGCTCCGTAGCTTTTCCTTCAGTGCAGGGCAAGAAAAGTTGTCGCCGAATATAGTAATCTTGCGAGCAGCGAAGTGGCATTTCTTAAAGTTAAGTTGAAGACATGCGGTGGAGAGGCGCGTCGGGGCTTGCTCGAGGTGAGTAACATGGGACACGAAGTTGGTTGAAAATACCGCATATCGTCTAAGTAGCACGAATAGTATATAGCTATCATCAGTATTTCGAAGAAGGCTGGCGCATTGAACAGGCCCAAGGGTGTAGCAGTGCATTCGTTGAGCCCGTGATGTGTTACAAAGACCATCTTCAGAAGGTCGGCCTCTGCCGTTGGCCCTTGCCAATAACCGGAGCGCAAATAAAATGAAGAAAAGAGCTTTGCTCCCCGCAGGCAGCCCAACGCGTCATCAATACAGGGTAGAGAGTACACGTCTTTACGCGTAACCGGAAACAGTAGCGGTCACCTTATTCTATTAGCGGTAGAGTTTCCCGCTAAAAACAGACACAACAGCTTCAGTGTCTACACGGGCACGTACACTGAAGCCATCGAAACAGAGTTCAATGTCGTTCGAAGAACAAATATTAGGTATTGAAATGTCATACGGTAACGCAGCTCTTGCTTCTAGAACAGCAGCTGTCAATTTCTTTCTAATGGTGAGCTTTCCCTAGCATTGCTAAATTAATCGGCGACGAGCTGAAGTTGACCAGTATGTATTGATGCTCGGCGCCTGGTAGTTGTGTCCGGAGAAGGATCAGCAAGAAACACGTGTGGATGTTGAGCGTGAACGTAGTTGGAGGCCGCCGCGTGTTGTGGTTGATGCGCAACGTCGTCGAGGCACCTGCAATGCCACGATGAGTGAAGCTGCAACAGCGGCAGTGACGAGCAACGTGACCTGGGATGCCACAGTAAAGACATAAGGGCCGGTTATCCTGCGTGAGCCTTGGGTTGATGGCACGGGCATAGTTGGCTAAATATGCTACTATAGGTGAACGTGTCGGTAGTGGCAGAGGCGTGTAAATTCTGTCAGTAGTATGGTAGGTGGTAGACGGCGGCAAAGCACACACTCGAGCAGCAATGGCAGCGTAGGTGAGTGGGACAGCAACAGGCAACGGAGCGGGCAATGCATCTACAACTTGTGTCTCGATTATTTGAAAAGAAGGCGCCACGGACGCCACCGGCTCCGATTTGGTGGTTATGATAGAGTTACCGTGCGGCCTTCTCTCGAATGAACTGCTTCATTAGTGAAAACAAAGTTGTATGATAGGTGCTGTCATGGCCTAAGCCGAGAGATAGAATCTATGCGGTATTTTGAGCAGTGACACGTGTTGAAGCGCGCTTCCAGCGCAGCTCATGGTGACTCTGGCAGAGCTAAATGACACCTGCAACTGTTTAAGGACTTCTTGAGCAGGCACATGTAATTTATCGCCATCAATGCCTTTCAGGATGTGCTTGATCTTGCCCGCTTCGTCCAGGGATGAGTTTACGAGCTTGCAGACTGGGCTGCAAGCTCGTGGACGTTTCGCCCTGTGTTTGGACTCTGCCTTGCATGAGCTGTTGAGATCGAAGCCGGCACACAACAGGGCTTCCAAAGACCTCCTTGGACTTTGTTTGTTAAATCCAACCAGGTGATGAAGTCACTTTGGTCGTTCTTGTAACATAGTTTGAAAACGCTGGTTAACTAAAAGTTCAGGTTTGTGAGCTTGTCACTGGTGTCCCATTTATTACAAGCGGCCACCAGCTCATACTCGGCAAGCCAGTCTTCCACGACGTTCGCATCTGTACCGCCGAATATGGGACGATCACGGTGCCGGAGTGTGCAAGCGCAGAAAATAGGCGTTGGTGCGCGATCAAGAGACGGTCCCTAATCAGCTATCGTGACAAGCGGTGGTAGTGTCTGGCTACGCAGTTCCAGCAGTTCCAGGATATAGACCAGGTGTGCACCCAGCCTTCCCCAATTCAAACAAGTGTTTTCTAAATGCAGGAGTCACGACAACTCGACACATGTTTTACAACCATAAGGACCATCTAGCAGCGCGGATAACGATCACTCTTAGTCGTGCTTCTCTACTCTGTTGGTCAGTTATCAAATGCACTACTTAAGCTGCATGTCCACTACCATGATTACAGTACGTATTTGTGCGTAGAATAAAATGGCTCTTTTCATTTGCTATGTTATGCAGCCCTGCACGAGATTGCTTTTTTAATAATTTCTTAGCGAAATTCAGTGACATTTAGCCTATCAATCGATCAATCTGTCTGCTTGTCTGTCTGTCTGTCTGTCTGTCTGTCTGTCTGTCTGTCTTGTCTTTTTGTCTGGTTTCTGTCTGGTGTCTGTCTGTCTGTCGGTCTACTTGGCCGCCTATGACTTCTAGCTCTCCTGGCCGTTTTATGAATTGTATCAATACTAAATTTGATATGGCATAACATGACTGCATGACAAGCGTAATTGAGTAGTTATAACATGACTATCATGATATCATAAATTCATGACATATTTTATCGTCTTGCTGCCCTTGCGGTGGTTTCGTTCACATGACATGTTCTAAAACTTGTATGGTATGACAAAACTGCATGGCGAAATCAAGCGACAGGCCCTAACGTGACAATCATGACATACATGCCATGTAAATCATGACTACACGCAACGCTTATGATGCACTCGCGGTCGTTTCGCTAGCTTCACATATACCAAATTTAGTATTACTTCACGCGAATGGATGGCGAAGGTGAATGACGCGTTCAAAGTTGTATTCACGATATATGTGTCATGTAAAGCATGATTACATGCTAGGCTTATAGCGAATTCGCGGCCGTTTCGCTAGCTTCACAAAACTTCACGAAACTTGGTATTGCGTGACGTGTATAAATAACGAAAGCAAATCACACGTTCAAAAATGATTGTCATGACATGCACGCCAAGTAACAACCTGACTACATGCCACACTCATGATGCGCTCGCGGCCGTTTCGCTAGCTTAACACGCACCAAATTTGGTATTCGTTGTGTATTCGTTGTGAACCATCATCAGGTCAATGGCAGCGTAGATACATTCCCTATACACTTGTTGAGCAATGTACGAACATGCGCGCGAATTCCGACGAGCGGCCAGTTCTTGGCGCCCCTATGTTTTCCTTTCTATTCACTGTTATTTTACTTATTCATAAATAGTTCCAGGTGTCGCAGACTGGGAGCTGAAAACTGCGATGATCTTCGGCTTGCCCACTTGAAGATTGGTTTAGAATGCGGCGAGCTGTATTACGCTGGCTGATTTCGTAAACTTTTTATTTATTTGTTTTACATAAGAATGACTAATACTCCTGTGCAAGAACAAGCTCCGTTTTCAAATTGGGCGCCGGAAAGTGAAAAAGGCATAGGTGTTGTGCATCAGTAGAAGTGCTGTGGCTACAGTAGTTTCACATATTCGGAAAACGTAGCATCGACAACGAACTGCTTTAGCATAGCTTGTGAAAAAGCCATTAGAACTTGAACCAGTTATTGCTCCGAGTCGCGTGTTTCTTTCTCTCCATCAGCACCCTAAGAGAGAATCATTAGCTCTTGCTTCTTACACTCTAGGTGTTTTTCTGAAGTGTTCGAATCATTGGCCACTGCGTAACTGATACCCTCGGAACAGTGCTGACTAGTGTGATGACTAGTAGTAGCTTCGGGTTTACTTTCCACCTTTAACCACCTCGAGTTCATGGTATATACTAGTTCACTGTATTCATGGCTATGCAACCCAACGCTCACTAAACCTTTCTAAAACCAAAGAGGTTACACCCAGTGAGTATAACGTAGCAACCCTTTCTTGTCAGATCGTGCTCAACGTACATGCCAATAGCTGCTAATGGGGATCGCAGTGTGCGCGTTACCTATAGGCCGAATGCTCCTGTCTCTCATTCCTTCTTAGCAGCCATTAACATGTGCATTGAGCACTATCTTTTATTGTTCAACAACGCACAGAAGAAATCTCTCACCGGAACCACCTTGGAGGTCAAAATCGTAAGGACCGCTATTTCGGGTGCCACTGGTGGTTACGTCCTACAAGGGACGCACAAGCCACGCCATAAGGAGCTTCGCCCCGAAAAATTCACAATCTCACATGCAGCGGCAATCGATTATATGCGAAGCATGATTGCGGAAGTTTGATACGTTACCGCCAACAGCTACAATTCCACAATGTCTCCTGTTGCCTCAGGAGTGTCCGGAGTGTCGGTTCTCGGACCTTTGTTGTTTTTAATATTGTCACGGGGTCGTGATGTGAACGAAGGGAGCAGACTCCGCGTCAAAGATGAATTTCTTTATTCAAGTTGAACTTGCGGCCACGCAAAAGGAAAGTAAGACACTGGTACTGACAGCGGCGAACAGAGCGTCGGCTGTCGATCAACTCACAAGCGGCGAAGCATGTCGGCATTTTACAATCGCCATCGAACATTCTAGCATTTTCGCTAGTGGCGACGTAGGTTCCAGAATAATCTGTAAGGTTCACGAAGGGAGCGTAATATCAACAAAACGATCTACTGCAGCCTCGAAGCTTCTCTAACGTCGTAGGCGCGGTTTCCGCTGAACATAGTGTAACGGGGCGATAACAAAACTTAAGGAAAGGAACGTGGCAAAATAAGTTATTGATCTACCTTCACAAGTAACTTCTACCATTCATCTTTTCGCTGATGATTGCGTCGTTTTTACAGACATAACTTCGTACAACGATTGTACTCGCTTACAATCTGATTTAAATAAAATATCTAACGATGTTTAACACATTGCTCATAGAAATAAATACTAACAAAGGTAAAGTTATGCATATTTCTAAGTTACGGAACTCTTCACAAGTATACTACTTAACTAACCTTCATTTAGGGCAAGTAACCTGATACAAATACTTAGCAATTTATATTGCATCCAAAATTTCTTGGGCAACACACATTAACTACGTCATTAAAAACACAAACCACACCCTTGGCTACCTCTGGCAAAACTTTTCTCATACTCTTGGCTCTTTAAAACTATCACTGTATAAATCTTTAATCCGCCCGAAATAAGAATACGCTTCACCTGTTTTTGGGCCCTCATAAAACTAACCTAATTAACGCGTTAGAACTCATTGAGAATAACACAGCTCGTTCTATTCCTTCCTATTATAACCGAACTGCCAGTGTAACAGTGATGAAAACTGCCTATCACTTACATATCTTAATGCCCAGCACAAATTTCTCGTTTATTATTGTTTCATAAATTAGTGTACCACCCATCATTGCATGACACGCTTATTCATAATCCACACTATGTATCACGTCGCATCGACCATTTTCATAAGGTTTTTGCTCCTTCTAGCAGCACAAACACCTTTTGTCGATCATTCATTGCTAGGACGTCCCAACAGTTGAACAACCTTCCCCAAGACATTGTTTCTATTAGTGATAACTTCTTGTTTCCTAGTGCTATAAACAACATTGCTAATTAGAATGTCATTTATTCACTTCCATATACTGCAAGTCTGTTTTTTCTTGCGTTGTTTCATTTTTCATGTTTTTATGTTTGTATTCATTGTATAACTTACCTTCACTTTACGCTTTGTAATGGTTTTCTTATGTTTTTTTTGTTTTTTGTATTACATTCATATTTATGCTTTGCCCATGCTGTACGAACTTTTTATTGTCACCACTCCCCTCTGTAATGCTTTGTTTGGCCCTGAGGGTACAATAAATGAATACATTTTTCCCTTTAAAAACAGCACGGCGTTATGAGCTGGACGTAACTTATGCCGTACATGACTTCCATGTCATCATTATCAAGTTTGGACGTGTCATTTTTCTTCATCGTCCATTTACGTCACATGATACATGAGCGTGCTATGAGCGTAGCATGTAGGCAAGTTTTACATGGCACGCGTGTCATAATTATTATGTTTCGGTGTGTCACTTTCGTCGTCTATTCGCGTCACGTGATACCAATTTGGTACACGTGAAGCAAGCGAGACGGCTGCGAGTGCATCATTAGCATGTTAAGTTGTCATGTTCTTACACCACACGCATGGCATGATTATCATGTTTTCACCAGTCTAATACCTTCGTCATCCATTGACGTCACGCAACACCAAATTTGATATATGTGAGGGTAGTGAAACGACCACTAGCGCACTATGATCGCAGCAAGTAGTCATGTTTTACATGGCGCTCATGTCATGATTATGTTTCGACATGTCATTTATCTTCGTCGTTCATTCGCATCACGTAATACCTATTTTAGTATATGTGAAGCTAGCGAAGCGGCCGCGAGCTCACTTTGAGCATAGCTTGCAGGCTTGTTTTCACATGACACGCTTGTC